>NW_027210886.1:0-418559 GCF_029030835.1 Brachyistius frenatus
AAAACTGCATTACAGTGCCACGGCTGTAAGTGTTTACGAACAAATTTCTTCATCAGTACTATGGCAAATGGGATTAACTACAAGGACAACGTGATTTCAAGTCACTTTGTGTTTGCAATTACACAGAAAACAGCATTTCAAGTCTCACTTTCTCAGCCTAATGTGAAACTGCATCACAGCACCACGGCTTCAACTAAGTGTTTAAAAACAAGTTTCATTCTCAGAACTTTGGCAAATGGGATAGAATACATGGACAAAGTGGTTTCAAGTCACTTAGTGTGGACAATCTCACAGGAAACACAATGTTTCAAAAACAGCCTTATCTCAGCGAGAGAAGCTCAAATACAGCATAAAACTCCATTACAGTGCCACGGCTTAAACTAAGTGTTTACGAACAAATTTCTTCATCAGTACTATGGAAAATAGGATAAGCTACATGGGCAACGTGATTTCAAGTCACTTTGTGTCTGCAATTACACAGAAAACAGCATTTCAAGTCTCACTTTCTCAGCCTAATGTGAAACTGCATCACAGCACCACGGCTTAAACTAAGTGTTTAAAAACAAGTTTCATACTCAGAACTTTGGCAAATGGGATAGAATACATGGCCAAAGTGGTTTCAAGTCACTTTGTGTGGACAATTTCAGAGGAAACACAATGTTTCAAAAACAGCCTTATCTCAGCGAGAGAAGCTCAAATACAGCATAAAACTGCATTACAGTGCCACGGCTTAAACTAAGTGTTTACGAACAAATTTCTTCATCAGTACTATGGAAAATAGGATAAACTACATGGGCAACGTGATTTCAAGTCACTTTGTGTCTGCAATTTCACAGAAAACAGCATTTCAAGTCTCGCTTCCTCAGCCTAATGGAAAACGGCATCACAGCGCCATGGCTTAAAGTGGTTTCAAGTCACTTTGTGTGAACAATTTCACAGGAAACACAATGTTTCAAAAACAGCCTTATCTCAGCGAGAGAAGCTCAAATACAGCATAAAACTGCATTACAGTGCCACGGCTTAAACTAAGTGTTTACGAACAAATTTCTTCATCAGCAAATGGGATACAGTACATGGCCAAGTCACTTTGTGCTTATCCTCTTCTTGTACCTCGACCTTCTAACCTGATTTCAAGTCCATGACTGAAAACCACTTGGATCCAGTCAGAACTGCAAAAGTCTCCTCGATGTTTGGCAAAGCATAAGCATCCTTGATAGTCTGGATATTTAACTTCCTTTAACTGCGGTAATCCACACACAGGCGGATCTGACCATTTTTTTTTTTTACCACGACTATCGGTGAAGCGAATGGACTCTCTGACTCTCTGATGATGCTTGCGTCAAACAGTTCTTTAAGGTGCAGACGCACAGCTTCATAGTCCGAAGGGTGGATGGGCCTCGCCCTCTGCTTGAAGGGAGTTGGATCGGACAAGCGTATCTTATGCTTGACAGCAGTTGTATGTCCGTGATCAAGATCTCCCATAGCGAAGACTTCGGGGAGGGAATTCAGCTTTCTGGTGATCCTGTCTTTCCATCGCTCTGATAAAGCGGAATCCGAGAAATCAAAATTAATGGGGCCTGCGGAACTCACTTGAGATACATAACATGTCGTCTGTGGGTGAATCGTTGTTCGTTTCAGCTGCCTTATTATGATGCTTCATTTTCTTTTCAGACTTTTTCGTGTTGAGCTGCATCTGTAGCTCAGACACCTGTTTCCTCAGATTCTCAGTCTCAGAAATGTATGCCTGCAATACACTTGCATGGGGATCACTATATGTCAGACATAGAGTGCACACTTGCCATAACCTTGGCTTTGGAGGTTCCAAAATGGCGGTGCATTCTATCCAGTTTGGTGGCTCTTCTATCCTCTTCTGTTCTGAGCTGCAGTAACAGCTCTGCAAAGTCAAGTGGTTTGTCAGTTTTGAGTTCTAGTTGTAGGACAAGGGTGTGATCCCAGCAGCCACGTCTGAACTGTTTTAGTAGGTGACGGTTTGCGTCAGACCTCTTTACTCCATTTCTCTTCACAGCAGTAACACCTGCAGCCTCTGTAGGTACTCAGATGCTTTCTCACCTGGGTTCTGATTGGTGTTCAGAAACTTAGCAAATATTTCCTCACCGTCCTCCACCAGGCCATAAGCAGAATCCAACAATTTAACATAATCTCTGGGATGGGCTGAGAAACCAAGCTGCTTCACAACATCTGAGGCTGGCGGGAGGAGACTCTCCAGTATTTTCCTTCGTTGCACATTGATTGAGCTGCCATCCTGAAACATCAAATCCACATGAAGGCACCATGTATCAAAATCTGCTTCACCGGCCGGCTTAGGTGTTCGCCCTGAGAATGAGCGCAGCCATTTTGACTGGTTCTGAGGTGTGGAGGTTTCAGTTTTAATAACATGTTCCACCACAATGCGTTGCACTTCAGGTGGATTTGTCACTTCATTAAGTGTGAAACCTTGAGCTGAAGTTGGTTTCATTTTAGCTGAACCATGTCTTCGGTTCTTGTTGGATTTTCCATCAAACTCAAGTGGAAAGGGCTCTTTCAGATCACATTTCTTAATGGGTTTGCGTATCAAGGGTGTAGGGCTATAGTTAGAGTGGATACAGAGTCACTATTATCACTTGAATTTGAAGATTCAACATAGGCGTCTGGTTCATAGTTAGGAAGCTGGCTAAGTGCTCTAATACTGTCCACCTGCCATTTCACAGTTGGGTCCCTCACGTTCTGTATCTCAAAGGGGAAATCAGTCTCAAGTATAGCTCTGGCAGCTTCCAACTCAAACTCCACAATGGCAGTGTGATCACCCTGCTCTTCTATACTCTGCACCCTCACCACCCTTTCTACAGCACCAAATGTGCCCAAATGTGCACCAAATGTGTCACTATCTGTATCAGCACTGTTGATACCAGACACACAGACAGACCTTCTGGCATGAATACCATATTTTTGTTCAACATCCATTTTTTTTTCTGGAGTTATTTATGTAACTTAAAATACTAGCAGTTATTTATTCTATTTATTCAAAAATAGAAATTATCAAAACTTAATCAACACTGAATTATTAATCTATTGACATGAGCCGTGTCTAAAACACTCCTGGCTGGCTCGCCATATGTAGTGTCTATGTAACACAGTAGATCTCCTGTGTTTTAGTTTAGGACTGTCTTTAGGTCGCTCTGGGAGTGAATGAAACACGGCAAATGTTTGCAGTTTAAAACAAGGAACTGAACTGCAATTTATTATAGATTTTTAACACACAAAATCAAGGGAACAACATAAAAGAAAAATAACAAATACAAATAATAACCCCAATACCGGTATTTCTCTCACAGTCAGTCAGTTTCAGTCTCTTGTCTTTCAGTCTACTACCCGGGTAGTTTATGTCTGGAGGCTCTCAGACTAACTCTTATCTGAATCTTCTTGCTTGTCGGTGCTCCGGCAGGAGAATCCAAGAAGCCCAAATGCAGCTTCACCCACGGAGAAGATGATCAGGGATCACAGGGTCACTCAGCTCCAGCTCTGTGGAGGTTTCTGGGGATCGCTGTCTCCATCACAGATCCATACAAAACAAAACAATCTGCATACAGCAGAATTGAATACGGATATCTTTGTACTTCGGATATCTTTGTTCTTCAACAAAGGGTATCTTGAAAGATATCTTGAACAAAGATATCTGAAGAACAAAGATATCTGAACAAAGATATCTATCTTTGTTCAGATATCTTTGTTCTTCAGATATCTTTGTTCAGATATCTTTGTTCTTCAGATATCTTTGTTCAGATATCTTTGTTCTTCAGATATCTTTGTTCTTCAGATATCTTTGTTCTTCGGATATCTTTGTAATTCGGATATCTTTGTTCTTCGGATATCTTTGTACTTCGGATATCTTTGTACTTCGGATATCTTTGTTCTTCGGATATCTTACATAATAGTACATAAAACTACAAATCACTGAAGCCATTTCACTCATATTATGATGTTTTGATGCATATTATTAAAGCTCAGGCTTGTTTTACAAAACTAAGATAAGGGATACAAAACTTTTTCAAGTGACATGTTTCTCCTAATTCCATGAAAATCTGAGCATTCGAAGGTGCATTTGGCATTGAAACAATATTCTCACGTCTTCATTATTTTCAAATCACAGGTAAATTAATTACAGATCATGTGTGTGCATTTGTGTGCACACATTTACACACACACACACACACACACACGCACACGCACACACACACACACACACACACACACACACACACACACACACACACACACAGAGAAAGTGATGTTTGTCATTTTCATGGTGAATAATGAGTAACATTTACTTCCTCTGCTCACTTTTAAGGCATTAATGTGTCCAACTGATAATTAGAGCCATTAACTCCTTGAATTATAGAGTTATGACAGTTTTAAGATCTGTGGTCGCTAAATGTTTATTTTTAAGAAACTACGCATTCAGTCGGTCCACTTCTGTCTGACACCTGTTGAGCTCCTGAATTAAAGCTGTTGCTTTATCTGTGAATCTGTGATCGACCTCGTGGTCTTTTGAAGATGGCCGTGAATGCGCATTTATCCGGATGAATTACGCCTGGCTTGAACCAGCCGCAGCTGATCAGCCAGGCTTGGTAGCTGTGAAGCAGCTGAAGCCAGGGTGCAGTGACTGGGCTCGGTCCAGCCTGATTTTACTCTGTTATCTGGATATCTATCTGCATTCTGCTATTGTGAAACAGGCCGTTGGAGTCAGGCGTTGCTAGCTCAGCATAAAAGTAGCCGAGGAAAGAAGAATTATTTACTTAAATTGATATGCAAATAAGTGACAAACTGGAACTATGTTTGAAGAAAGTAAACTAATGAGAAGACTGTGGATCATAAAGTTCAGATAACCGTGAAATATGTTGAACTGGCCGTGTTGTATTCGTCTCCCAGATCCCAGTGAGTCCCAGTAACTGGACCGATTCCAGCTCCTTCCTGGCCACCATCTCTCAGCCGGAGGCGGACAGTCCCTCCACCCTGGTGTCGGACATCTCCGTCTCCGAGCATCACAACACTACCATAGCAACCATCGCCACGGTGCTGGAGGTGACCAACAGCAGCCGGAGCAGCTCGGTGGCGGCCGTCTTCAACCGGACGGCTCTGTTTGAGAAGAACACGCGCTCTCAGCAGGACCCCTGCTGGGAGACATACGTCGGACAGGTTCTCTCCTCTGATTGGTTCAGACTTCACTTCCAGGGGGCGTATTTCATCTTTCTGCTTCTCCTTTAGTAGGAAGACATCCAAAACTGTTAGAAAAGACAAACAAGTTCAGACTGAGGATGCATTTATGATTCAGGACTGCACCTACTTTTTTGGTGGCTTTGAAGAGATTGATATATAAAATGAAGGGCCATAAATTGGTCATTATTAGAGATATTTAATTACATTAGTTGTCCTAAATCATAATGCAAATTACAGATATTTGCTGATCAGCAGTAGAAGCAAACTGCAGACGAGGATGTTCTTCCTTTAGCCGGTATCTGGAAAATATCAAACTGATCTTTTCAACCTGAATGAATTCTTGGAACCGCCGAAGTTATTATAATTCATCTTGACGTAAACATGAATGTCTTTACATCATTGCCATTACATTTAATGAAAATGTATCTGATAGTTGCCAGAAAAGAATCTTTCTGGACCAAAGTGTCTCTTTCTGTCGATCTGTCACTGACAAAATGAAATGCTGTAACATTTATTCACATGACTGAGCTCCACCAAACCAGCAGAATAAATGTATTTTATGCGATCAGTAACAAATTAATACGAAACACCAACGTATAGTTGGTGAGCCGCCGGTTCGGGACCGCTGTCATAAAGCGTTATTACTCTGTACTATGTTGTTGTTTTGCAGAGATCACTGCTAAAGACATTTCTGACGAGCTCATCTTAATCAGACACAATATGTGTGTGTGTGTGTGTGTGTGTGTGTGTGTGTGTGTGTGTGTAAATGTGTGCACACAAATGCACACACATGATCTGTAATTAATTTACCTGCGATTTGAAAATAATGAAGACGTGAGAATATTGTTTCAATGCCAAATGCACCTTCGAATGCTCAGATTTTCATGGAATTAGGAGAAACATGTCACTTGAAAAAGTTTTGTATCCCTTATCTTAGTTTTGTAAAACAAGCCTGAGCTTTAATAATATGCATCAAAACATCATAATATGAGTGAAATGGCTTCAGTGATTTGTAGTTTTATGTACTATTATGTATTTACTGTCCAATTCTATAAAACAAACTGAGGACACTTCATGTTCTGACGTATCAGTGTCAGTGTTAGCAACAACAGCCCTTCTTCATCACCACCTGATCTGAATTAACAGGTCAAAGGTCACATAAAGGTCATTTTCTGACTTGCAAATGCTCATATTGTGCCGTGCAGAAAGTCTGTACACTTTCTCCAAGAAACAGCTCCTCTAAAAACTCTTTCCAGTCAGGTGTGATGATGAAGCAATATGACACTGCAGGGTGATGTTTTAACATCATTACTGGCGAGCGCCTCGGTCCTGAACGCATCACTGTCGCACCAATTATGATGTTAAAACACCCTCCACTGTAACATTGTGATTGTACAAGTTACCAACTAAGTAGAATATGTAATGTAAATGTTTTCATATTGTGGAGCAATTCACTCAAAATATAAAACTTTTATGTGTGATCTGTTTCCATGGCAACACATGGGGTATGTCTAACAACTGGAAAACAATCAACTTTCCAACTCCAACTGAATAAATACAGAACAGAAACACTAAACTGCTCAGCTAGCTCAGTCTGGTTGGAACAAAGATATCTGAAGAACAAAGATATCTGATGAACAAAGATATCTGAAGAACAAAGATATCCGAAGAACAAAGATATCCGAAGTACAAAGATATCCGAAGAACAAAGATATCCGAAGTACAAAGATATCCGAAGAACAAAGATATCTGAAGAACAAAGATATCCGAAGAACAAAGATATCCGAAGAACAAAGATATCCGATGAACAAAGATATCCGAAGAACAAAGATATCTGAAGAACAAAGATATCCGAAGAACAAAGATATCTGAAGAACAAAGATATCCGAAGAACAAAGATATCTGAAGAACAAAGATATCGAAGAACAAAGATATCCGAAGAACAAAGATATCCGAAGAACAAAGATATCCGAAGAACAAAGATATCCGAAGAACAAAGATATCCGAAGTACAAAGATATCCGAAGTACAAAGATATCCGAAGAACAAAGATATCCGAAGAACAAAGATATCCGAAGAACAAAGATATCTGAAGAACAAAGATATCTGAACAAAGATATCTGAACAAAGATATCCGAAGAACAAAGATATCCGAAGTACAAAGATATCCGAAGAACAAAGATATCTGAAGAACAAAGATATCTGAACAAAGATATCTGAAGAACAATCTGAACAAAGATATCGAAGAACAAAGATATCCGAAGAACAAAGATATCCGAAGAACAAAGATATCCGAAGAACAAAGATATCCGAAGAACAAAGATATCCGAAGAACAAAGATATCCGAAGAACAAAGATATCCGAAGAACAAAGATATCCGAAGAACAAAGATATCCGAAGAACAAAGATATCCGAAGAACAAAGATATCTGAAGAACAAAGATATCTGAAGAACAAAGATATCTGAACAAAGATATCTGAAGAACAAAGATATCTGAACAAAGATATCCGAAGAACAAAGATATCCGAAGAACAAAGATATCCGAAGAACAAAGATATCCGAAGAACAAAGATATCTGAAGAACAAAGATATCTGAACAAAGATATCCGAAGAACAAAGAGAGGAGACCCAGGTGGGTGAGTTTGGGCGGTGAAAACGGTCGGAGTACGGAGCTACGTGCTGCGGGATTTCGACGCGTTCGGAGCGCCGTCGTCGCCGCCAGGTACTTCTCCGCGCCAGATCGCGCACCGAGTACGGAGCTACGTGGAGCGGGAACCCAGCCGAATCGATGACCGTGGAGAGGAGACCCAGGTGGGTGAGTTTGGGCGGTGAAAACGGTCGGAGTACGGAGCTACGTGCGGCGGGATTTCGGCGCGGTCGGAGTACGGAGCTACGTGCGGCGGGAGTTCGGCGCGTTCGGAGCGCCGTGGAGAGCAATCCTCGCCGGCTAATTTCCCGCGCGAGATCGCGCACCGAGTACGGAGCTACGTGGAGCGGGAACCGAGCCGAATTCATGACCGCGGAGAGGAGACCCATGTGGGGGAGTTTGGCCGGTGAAAACGGTCGGAGTACGGAGCTACGTGCTGCGGGATTTCGGCGCGGTCGGAGTACGGAGCGGCGGTGATTTCGGGGCGTTCGGAGCGCCGTGGAGAGCAATCCTCGCCGGCTAATTTCCCGCGCCAGATCGCGCACCGATTACGGACCTACGTGGAGCGGGAACCCAGCCGAATTCATGACCGTGGAGAGGAGACCCAGTTGGGTGAGGTTGGCCGGTGGAAACGGTCGGAGTACGGAGCTACGTGCGGCGGGATTTCGGCGCGTTCGGAGCGCCGTCCTCGCCAGATCGCGCACCGAGTACGGAGCTACGTGGAGCGCGAGTGCAGCCGAATCGATGACCGTGGAGAGGAGATCCAGGTGGGTGAGTTTGGGCGGTGAAAACGGTCGGAGTACGGAGCTACGTGTGGCGGGATTTCGGCGCGGTCGGAGTACGGAGCTAGGTGCGGCGGTGGTTTTGGTGCGTTCGGAGCGCCGTGGAGAGCAATCCTCACCGGCTAATTTTCCGCGCGAGATCGCGCACCGAGTACGGAGCTACGTGGAGCGGGAGTGCAGCCGAATCGATGACCGTGGAGAGGAGATCCAGGTGGGTGAGTTTGGGCGGTGAAAACGGTCGGAATACGGAGCTACGTGTGGCGGGATTTCGGCGCGGTCGGAGTACGGAGCTAGGTGCGGCGGTGGTTTTGGTGCGTTCGGAGCGCCGTGGAGAGCAATCCTCACCGGCTAATTTTCCGCGCGAGATCGCGCACCGAGTACGGAGCTACGTGGAGCGGGAACCCAGCCGAATTCATGACCGCGGAGAGGAGACCCAGGTGGGTGAGTTTGGCCGGTGAAAACGGTCGGAGTACGGAGCCACGTGCTGCGGGATTTCGGCGCGTTCGGAGCGCCGTCGTCGCCGCCGGGTACTTCTCCGCGCCAGATCGCGCACCGAGTACGGAGCTACGTGGAGCGGGAACCCAGCCGAATTCATGACCGCGGAGAGGAGACCCAGGTGGGTGAGTTTGGCCGGTGAAAACGGTCGGAGTACGGAGCTACGTGCTGCGGGATTTCGGCGCGTTCGGAGCGCCGTCGTCGCCGACGCCGGGTACTTCTCCGCGCCAGATCGCGCACCGAGTACGGAGCTACGTGGAGCGGGAACCCAGCCGAATTCATGACCGCGGAGAGGAGACCCAGGTGGGTGAGTTTGGCCGGTGAAAACGGTCGGAGTACGGAGCTACGTGCTGCGGGATTTCGGCGCGTTCGGAGCGCCGTCGTCGCCGACGCCGGGTACTTCTCCGCGCCAGATCGCGCACCGAGTACGGAGCTACGTGGAGCGGGAACCCAGCCGAATTCATGACCGCGGAGAGGAGACCCAGGTGGGTGAGTTTGGCCGGTGAAAACGGTCGGAGTACGGAGCTACGTGCTGCGGGATTTCGGCGCGTTCGGAGCGCATTCGTCGCCGCCGGGTACTTCTCCGCGCCAGATCGCGCACCGAGTACGGAGCTACGTGGAGCGGGAACCCAGCCGAATTCATGACCGCGGAGAGGAGACCCAGGTGGGTGAGTTTGGCCGGTGAAAACGGTCGGAGTACGGAGCTACGTGCTACGGGATTTCGGCGCGTTCGGAGCGCATTCGTCGCCGCCGGGTACTTCTCCGCGCCAGATCGCGCACCGAGTACGGAGCTACGTGGAGCGGGAGTGCAGCCGAATCGATGACCGCGGAGGGGAGACCCATGTGGGTGAGTTTAGCCGGTGAAAACGGTCGGAGTACGGAGCTACGTGCGGCGGGAGTTCGGCGCGTTCGGAGCCCCGTGGAGAGCAGACCTCGCCGGGTACCTTTCCGCCCGAGATCGCGCACGGCGCACGGAGCTATGCACGAAGCGGCTGTTACATTACCCTGGGCACGAAGCGAGTTACATTACCCTGGGCACGAAGTGGGGGACGAAAAAACGACAGAGTTCTCCACAAATCCGTGGAGCTGTTTTATGCTGTATTTGAGCTTCTCTCGCTGAGATAAGGCTGTTTTTGAAACATTGTGTTTACTGTGAAATTGTCCACACAAAGTGACTTGAAACCACTTTGGCAATGTAGTTTATCCCATTTGCCAAAGTTCTGAGTATGAAACTTGTTTTTAAACACTTAGTTTAAGCTGTGGCCCTGTGATGCAGTTTTATATGAGGCTGAGAAAGTTAGATTTGAAATGCTGTTTTCTGTGAAATTGTCCACACAAAGTGACTAGAAACCATTTTGGCCATGTAGTGTATCCCATATGTCATATTTCTTAGTAGGAAACTTTTTCGTAAACACTTAGTTTAAGCCGTGGAGCTGTGATGCAGATTTATGCTGTATTGAGCTTCTCTCGCTGAGATAAGGCTGTTTTTGAAACATTGTGTTTCCTGTGAAATTGCAGACACAAAGTGACTTGAAACCACTTTGGCCATGTAGTGTATCATTTGCGATAGTTCTGAGTAGGAAACTTGTTCGTAAACACTTAGTTTAAGCTGTGGCCCCTTGATGCAGTTTTACATGAGGCTGAGAAAGTGAGATTTGAAATGCTGTTTTCTGTGAAATTGCAGACACAAACCGACTTGAAACCACTTTGGCAATGTAGTTTATCCCATATGCCATAGTACTGATGAAGAAATTTGGTTGTAAACACTTAGTTGAAGCCATGGCGCTGTAATGCAGTTTTATGCTGTGTTTGAGCTTCTCTCGCTGAGATAAGGCTGTTTTTGAAACATTGTGTTTACTGTGAAATTGTCCACACAAAGTGACTTGAAACCACTTTGGCAATGTAGCCTAACCCTAACCCTAACCCTAAAACCCTAAACCCTAAACCCTAACCCTAATACGGGTGTTTTACAACCTGATTCTGACCCAAAATGCATTGGCCCTAAAACTTAACCCAGTTTAATTTGACCCTAAACTTAACCCAGTTTAATTTGACCCTAAACTTAACCCGGTTTAATTTGGCCATAAACTTAACCCTAAAATGGGATATTTTGGCATCTGCCTCCTCTTCTGGCTGCAGACTTCCAGGCGCTTGTGAGCCAGCCACCTAGCTGGTGCTTTTTGGCCACAAGTTCAGAACTGGGAGCCTGCCCCTATTGACCGGGGGTGACATGACAAATGGAAACAATTGCCCCCTCTACTGGCTGTAGGGGTCCAGGCACTTGTGAACCTGATACCTGGACAGTGCTCTGGATGTCATGTATGTGCCCGCCCCAGCAGACAATGGGTGACGATGGGGAGTTCTCACCGCCCATTGTCTCCTTTCTTCCGTTGAGCTGAACAAAGGAATATATTCTCGCTGTGCCTTTGCCTGATGAAGACCTAGAGAGGTCGAAACGTCGCGATGGCACACTAAAATGTCTTGCGTGCTTGGAAAATAAAATAAAAGAACATTTTTTTCCAAAGACATGGCTGTTTTGCTTTTTTCCGGATTTTCCTTTGGATTAAAAGCAGCTTCTTCGGACTTCCGCCGGAGGAGCAAATATTTTACAGATAGAGATGATCACATTGTGCCACTTTGTTTTATTTTGTAAATAAAACTAAGGTTGGGTGAAACAACCAAACACATCAGTTTTTAAGGCTACTGGTCATGAAAACTGAGTTATCCTTTTTACATGCAGTCTGCTGAATACAAACAAATTTCCTCAAAACATCGATTTATTGAGTGGACAAAATAAAGGCCTAGGAAAGTGACTGAAATACAGAACAAATCTATAAGTACATAAATAAAGTTCGCTATTATCATTAAATGAATAACTTAATTATCATAATGAAATACAATACTTCTGTGTGGTGTTTTATTGAGTTTCTTAATGTTTCCTCCACACTCACATGGAATTTACAGAATTCAGTAAAAAGATAAGAACGGAGTAGAAGTCATTGAAATCCTCAGTGCAGTTAATTTTATAACATGTTGACATCACACTAAATCTAAACTGGATTGATCTGGTTTCACACATCACTGCAACCATAAACACAAACCTCTACCCTGTGACGGTACAGAGCACTGAGCTCAGTGAAGCCATGACTACTTATTGTCACATGAACTAAGCAATTAACCACCGGGGCTCCTAAATAAATTACTCATCACACACACCAACAAACAAGAGAGCAACAGAAGAAGATTTGAAAGGGTTCAGTTGTAGATGCAGCTCCATCCTCTGACAAAACATCCACTTGTAAAATATTTACAAACAGAGAGGCTGCTGAAAGACTGAAGAGTTGAAGCGACCCAGTATCACGGCAAAGCGTGAAATAGACACGCTCGTCCACTACGAAACGTGAGATCACCACGCTCACGGCAGTCTAGGCGTGACAGTTACACTTTCAGTAAGTGTGAAACTTACACATACGTAAATGTCAACGTGACCAAGGTCCCACAACAGAGGCATTGAGAGCAGGTAAAAAGGACATGTTTCCGTGGTATTAGGAGGTAATGACAGATAGGGTACGCAGTATCCAGGAGGTGATAACGTTGTTCTTCAGTTGTTTACTCTTCCAAACCCAACGTGTTTTTAATAATACTTTCAATGATATGCAGTACGTTTCATTTTCATCCACTACAGGAACATGTGTAACTGGCACACCTCGACACGCCAAAGCGTCGCTATCCCACGTTTTGATGTAGTGTACAGGCGTGTCTATTTCCCGCTTTGCCCTGATACCAGGTCAGATGAAGAGGAACATCACTTGCATCAAGCAGCAACTGATTTACAATCTGAGGGAAGTGTTGAAAAGAGAGACATGTTTTGTATTGCTGTATAATAAAGAACAGTAAGAAACAAGAGTAAAAACAGAGGGTCTGTTTCATAAAGTCACAAAAGACAACCTGCAGAGGAAAAGAACCAATCAGAAAGTGTCTCATTCTTCAGTGTCGACCATCAAACATCTTACTGTGAACGTTAAATTTCTCTGTTGTTCAAGTGCAACTGTGTCGAATACTTTAGTCTAACAACCAGTGATCCGAGTGTGACGCAATATTCGTCTAATAAAGAGGTCAAAAGATAACAGTCCTGGTCCTGGTCCTGGTCCAGACTCATTGATATACAACAAGTCAACCTGGAATCGTTCCCTGTTGCATTTAACGTTTTCTGGAAATAACAGTCGGACATCTTCAGGATTCATCGTCGGGTTTCGACAGTTTGTTCTGGCGAGTTTATTAATTTCGTATCTATTCGTTAACTATCATCTATAATATAAGAGAACACAGAGCTGTCACTTATTAATGGTACATCAGGGACTGGGCTGGACCATTGAGTGCATTATGGGATGTTACTGTATTATGTGATAGAGCGTGACATTGTAGAGGACCTGGTGGCCGTTGTTCCAGGCGTAGAGCGCTCTGTCCTGAGGGTTGTAGTCCAGCATGGACAGATGGCTGTATTTATTGGTCAGAGGGATGTCGATGTACTCGTAGGTGGAGGAGTTGGTGGAGTAGGCATAGTACACTTTGGTTCCACCAGAGTACCCGTTGGTAACGTAAAGGGTTCCGCAGATCATGAAGGCCTCACCGGCACTGCGTTTGGGATGGTTGGTGGTCCAGCTGCGGATGATCTGCAGAGTGTTTGGGTTTAACTGGCTCAGGACAATGTTTCCAGCGTTTTGATTGGTCGCATAGACAGCCCAGAGCCCGCCTTCGTCCACCATGAGGTCGATGTCAGAGTGCCCCCCCCAGGAGTAATGGTACATGTTGTTGTAACCGGCGAAGTCGAGCTGCCGCGAGCGGCTGATGAGCGACGTGCTGAAGTCGAATTTGATGACTCTGAAACTTGTTGAAGTAAATGGACCCATTGTAAACCACCTGACCGGTACCGGACCAGGGGTGAGGCAGGCGGTGGGACGTGAAGTTATCCGTTGTCATGAAGTCGTACATCGACTGATACTCCCTAACAAAGCGGTTGTTATGGTAACCGTCCATGTACCAAACCTGTAAGAGAAGAGACCAAAACAATCTTTTGTTGAAAGTGAAAACCTTTTAGTTCTTTAATCTCCCGGTGAGACATCAGCGATCAGACACGAGATCCTGATCCGCCAACCGGGTTCTGTTCATCTTAATCAGAACTACAACACTCATCTCCCATAATGCAACAGGATAGTGTGCTTCATGTGTCCTCACACCTCGACTTTATAACACATGTTCAAACCTCAAAGTTTAAATAAACTCTTTAAATTACTGTTGCTGAATAGTATGTTGTTGTTGTTATTATTGTTGACACTCACTCTGTTGTCTCCAGCCGGAGCAACTGGATCAGTCATCCACGATCCAAATCTGGATCCAAAAGACTTAATGGTGATTGGCTCAGAGATTCCCGTCAGCTTCCCGCACGCTGGAGGACAAACGATCAGAAGACAAACGTTTACGTACACAGTGGACTTTAACAGTTTGTTTGTTCTAGTTTTTAGTTTCTTTGTTGTTTGTACTAGTTTTGATTTTGTTTGTTTGTTTGTTTGTTTGTTGATTGTTTTGTCTTCACCCACCCAGCCTCTGCATGCAGGCCCTCAGCCGGTCCTCCAGGCTCGTCACCCGTGTGTGGAGCTCCTGGTAGTCCAGACCTCCCAGCTGCTCCTGCAGAGACCCCAGCAGCTCCGTCACGTTGGCCGCCTCCTCTTTAAACTGTCGCACCAGCAGAGCGTCGGCCTTGTAGGCCTCCAGCTCTGGGATGAGGGGGCGGAGCTCCTCCATCTTGGCTTTGATGGACTGAAAGACGATGAACACAGAACGTTTTTAACAGAGTGGGAAAGTTTATATTTTTTTGTTGAACGTAATGGAAAGCCATTCTGCCTGATATGTCAGACGTCATTAGCGCATTTCAAAGCTTCAAATCTTCAGCGCCACTTCAGCTCACTCCATGCTAACATCGATAAGGAATTTCCAAAAGGTACTGAATTTCGCAAGCACAAGTTGGACGCTTTGAAAAGTCAGGCAGAAAAGCAGGTACAGTTTTTCCAAAAAATTATGAAGCACTCAGAGACTGTCACGCTTGCATCGTATCAACTGGCTTGGAACATTGCACGGGCTAAAAAGCCATACAATGAAGGGGAGTTCGTTAAAAAATGCCTCAGTGACGTTGTTGAAATCTTGTCTCCTGAAAACGACAAACTAAAACGAATGGTATCAGACATCCAACTGTCCCGCCACACTGTTGAACACAGAATATCGGACATTAACACGGCTATTGAATCACAGTTGCACTCTGACCTTCAAGCATGTGAGTATTTTAGTGTCGCATTGGATGAGAGTTGTGACATACAAGACAAGCCTCAGCTGGCAATATTTGCACGGTCTGTGTCAAAAGACTGTGTGATCAAAGAAGAACTCCTTGATGTTGTGCCATTAAAAGACAGAACCCGTGGCATAGATGTGAAAGAAACAATGATGGCTGCATTTGCGAAAGCAAATCTGCCCATACAGAAGCTAACTGCAATAGCCACGGATGGAGCGCCGGCTGTGATCGGATCTGTGAACGGACTTGTGGGGCTGTGCAAAGCTGACCAAACATTTCCCGAGTTTTGGAATTTCCACTGCATCATCCACAGGGAGCAACTCGTGTCTAAATCATTGAATTTAGACAACGTCATGAAGCCTGTGATGGAAATCGTCAACTACATCCGCACACATGCGCTTAACCACAGGCAATTCAAAAATCTCATCGCTGAGCTGGACCAAGGGCTTCCAGGTGACCTGCCGCTGCACTGCACTGTGAGGTGGCTGTCAAAAGGCAAGGTGCTCGCTCGCTTCTTTGAGCTTTTAGATGCCGTGAAACTGTTCATGGAAGAGAAGGACAAGGACTATCCCGAGCTCTCGGACGTCGAGTGGATTATGGATCTGGCCTTTTTGGTCGACATGCTGTGTCACTTGGACAGACTGAACCTGACCCTGCAGGGTAAGTTAAAAATGCTGCCTGACCTGGTGCAAAGTGTGTTTGCGTTTGTCAACAAACTGAAGCTATTCAAGGCGCATATTCAAAAGGGAGATTTAACGCATTTTCCCACTCTGCTAAAAGCCAGCGGGCAAGTCACCAGCGCCGCCCTGAATAAGCAAAGAGCCAGATATGCAACACTGGTTGAAAACCTGCACGAAAGCTTTGTCATCCGGTTCCGTGATCTACAACTGAAAAGGCCACAGATTACGTTCCTCGTCGACCCATTTAATGCGGAGACGGACTGTTTGAAAGCCCCGCTAGTCACAGATGAGGCTGCGGCTGAGTTGGAGATGATCGATCTTTGTGAGGAGGACCAACTGAAACCTGCTTTAAGGGAAGGGACCATTGAGTTCTGGAAAAGTGTGCCAATGGAAAAATACCCCAATGTCAAACGGGCTGCGCTTAAGATACTGTCAATGTTTGGGTCAACATTTTGATTTTTGATTTTATACACTTTATTAATACCCGAGGGGAAATTTCTTCACTACAGCAGGGGGGCTCTCAGGGGGGAGCTGCTGCAGCAGGCTACAACTAGCGCGGCGCCAGGTAACCTGACCTGAGGTGCATGTTTTTGGATGATGGGAGGAAGCCGGAGAACCCGGAGAGAACCCACGCAAGCACAGGGAGAACATGCAAACTCCGCACAGAAAGGCCCAGGACTGGATTCGAACCCGGAACCTTTTTTGCTGTGAGGTGACAGTGCTAACCACCGCACCACCGTGCCGGCCTAACATACGTCTGAGTCTGTGTTTTCTACCCTGAAACACATGAAATCAAAGCATCGATCTGTTCTGACTGACACCCATGTGAAAGAATTGCTTCGAGTGGCAACAACAGAATACAAGCCAGATTTGAAGAGGATTGTTCAAGGCAAGGAATGCCAGAAGTCGCACTAAACAACATGCATAGTAAGTGAAAAACGCTATTGTAAATTATTATGTTTTTGTTTGTGGACTTTGTTGAACTGAGAGTTTGTGTGTGTGTGAGAGACAGTGCACACAATGTTCATTGTTGAAAATGACTGGCCTGTGGTCTTAGTACTGTAGGAGTCAATTTCTGTCATTATCATGTTGGTGTGTGACATGATAATGTCACACAATAAATTTGGCTGAGCAGAGGTGTGTGTGTAAGAGGAAGGGATGGGGTGATGTTCATGTGTGCACATGTGTATGATGTGGCTCTTTGCGGTAACACAGTAAAAAATGTGGCTCTTAGTCTCTGACTGGTTGGCCACCCCTGCCCTAACCCATCCCTCTTCCCTAACCCTAACCACCCTACCCTAACCCTCCCAACCCATAAACCTAAAATTACCCCCCCCCCCACCTTTAAAAAAAAAAGAAAAAGAAACCAAGGCATTTGGGAAAATAGAATAATTAGGGATTAAGATAATATTAATAGTGGTCAAATAATTAGAACAATTAGAATTAAAAAAAGGCAAAAAAACCCAAGGAGAAAAGCAAATATTTTCTCCAAAAGTTAGGTGCCTCTCCAAAAAGGCATATAATTAGGAGCCTTCTAAATAGACAGGGCTCTCGGCCAATGAGCAAAGAGCTCCGCTAGGTCTACCCCTGCAGACAGAGGGAGACATAAAAGATCAGCTGCAGAAGCATCTGTCCCCTCTTTCCATTTTCTTTTGAGCTGAACACAGGAACAGACCTCACATAGCCAACAAGAAAGACCACTATTCTGATTTTATTGTGCCTTAGCCTGAAGAAGACTCACAGTAGTCGAAACGTCGCGACAGGCACGATATAATTTTTCAAAAAATCTAGAATTTTTTTTCTTTTCTTTCAAAAAAACAACATATATACTTACCTTACCCTACTTTTTCCCTACATTTATTTCACCCTACTTACCTGATTTTATTTTCCTTCCCTTTATTCCTTTGGAATAAAACCCTTTTTCTCCCTCCCCAACCACCATGAGCACAGCTCATTACGATTGAACCCTCGTCAGCCACCGGAAGGGACGAAACCGTCCCCCGGCCAGGCCACAGACAAATTACTGTCACGAAACGCACAGCAGGGGGGAGTGGGATTGGACTGGGAGACCCACCTGGAGGAAGGCCCGTGCTCCACCCTTCATCCGTTCGTTCTGATGGGGGGATCAGTTCCCATATCCTAACCCTAACCCTAGGGTTAGGGTTTCTGTGTAATTGCAGACACAAAGTGACTTGAAGCCACTTTGGCCATGTAGTGTATCCCAATAGCCATAGTACTGATGAAGAAATATGTTCGTAAACACTTAGTTTAAGCCGTGGCACTGTAATGCAGTTTTATGCTGTATTTGAGCTTCTCTCGCTGAGATAAGGCTGTTTTTGAAACATTGTGTTTCCTGTGAAATTGTCCACACAAAATTACTTGAAACCACTTTGGCCATGTAGTGTATCCCATTTGCCATAGTACTGATGAAGAAATTTGTTTGTGAACACTTAGTTTAAGGCGTGGCGCTGTGATGCAGTTTTACATTAGGATGAGAAAGTGAGATTTGAAATACTGTTTCCTGTGAAATTGTCCACACAAAGTAACTTGAAACCACTTTGGCCATGTAGATTATCCCATTTGCCATAGTACTGATGAAGAAATGTGTTTGTAAACACTTAGTTTAAGCCGTGGCATTGGAATGCATTTTTATGCTGTATTTGACCTTCTCTCGCTGAGATAAGGCTGTTTTTGAAACATTGTGTTTCCTGTGAAATTGTCCACACAAAGACTGACATTGGAAGCAATCCCCTGTCCTGTGACATTAGGGTGAGGGTTAGTTGTTAGGGTTAGATCTTACAGTTGGGGTTTGACTATAGACACTGTTATTGCAAGCAATAATTTTTAGGCTGAGAAACTGAGACTGAGACAAAGTCTGCAGGAGGAGTTTGTTAAAGTACAACAAGCCTAAATCACCAAATATGGCCAATAAATTAAAAATGGCTGACTTCCTGTTGAGGTGAGACTTTTTTTGAACATCGAGATATGATAGACATGTCCAGCAAATTTTGCGCGTGTCGTTGAAAGTAGGTGCCGGGGCTGCATGCATTTGAGGGGCGCTATTTACCATTTGGCCACGCCCTGAGCAAAACTGCTTGAATACGTACATTTTCACCACGATTGTACCAACTTCCATGAAGTTAAAGGCAATTGATTTGTCAGAACGGGAATCATCTTGTTGGTTCTTTTGTCAGTGTGGATGAGAATCTGATCAGGCGAGTTCATCATGTCGTGTCAAGAGTCCCTGAAGGGCTCAGAGATTTATTAAAATCAAAACTTTCAACAATGTCCAATGTCTGTTTAGATCCTATCTATACTGCTGCTGCAGTGAAAAAAAATGCCCCCTTGTGGGATTAATAAAGTAACTATCTATCTATAAACCTGAACATGAAAAATGAATATGTCCTTCTTACAGCCGTCATAGATGTTTGGTGAAGTAGTTGCTTTAGAAACTAGCTGTTAATTCAAATCTTTATTTATCTATAATCTTTCATTTTTATCTAAAAAGCCAGATGAAGGAATAAGTCAGTGAAATTTCAAGAAAGTTTAAAGGACATAATGAGCTGGACACCCTGTCGATTTCCAAAGTTAAAGTTTTTGTATTTCCACCTCAGAAACTCTCTCTGCCTTCAGTTCTCCTGTGAGGAACTTGGAGGCATTGTTGCAAACAAAGAAAAATAGGAGGAATCATATTTCTCCCATATCAGCTTCTCTGGCTGATGGGGGAGCGCCCATGATCCTTTCTCTGGCCTCTACGGCTGCATTTATTTATTAATTTATGAACATGAACATACATCAGTGTCGATTCATCCACAGATGTCTCTCGATGTTCCTCAGAAGGTTGAACTGTCATCTGATTTAAAAATGTAGATCAAAGAAAGGAAGTTGTTTGCGTTCATTTGTCAGTTTAGAGATAATATAATTCATTACTTTATAAGTCAAATATTACTGACAACTGTAATTTATCCTGTAAAATGGAATAATATTTTAAAAATATTTTATTTTTCTTCTAAGATCAGTCAGTCTTTGCTAACTTCTGTGCTCATAGTTGGGTTAATACTACAGTTTATTGTTTGGGGAACGTGTTATTCTGAAAGCACACTAAAACACTCAAACAAACCTCATCAGACTTTGTTTGATATGATTGTTAGAACGATCAATTTAGGGTATTACTATCCCTAAATCCTCTCTTTTTCATCTAAATATTACCATCCCTTTACTTTGATTTCACTCAAATCTGAGGTAGCAGATATATCAGCATATGTGCAGTGATTTAATTCATTGAAGGAAAATTACTTCCTGCCTTAAAACTATTTTAATACAGAACAATGAGCCTCACTATACTGCACTAACAACAATGTGATTGTCCAAAATCCACTGGAATATATTTAATTTGATCATTTTAGCAGAATAGAGGGTGATGTGGATCAGAGCCGACGTGTCGTCCTCTCGTGTTTAGTTTTTCTTCGTTGCATTTATGTGTTTTCTCAGTTTCCGGATTACTCACTGTTAGATTGGGGTTTTAAGGTGGAGCTCTTACAGAGACCACACACAAATATAAAAATGATCCTACAAGGCATTGACAGATAGATGTAGTGCTGCCAGGGCGATGCTCCACCACTTTTTGTCTCAAAGTGATGAAATAAAATGTTGACTTTGTCTTGAGCTCTTCATGTTTGCCCCATTAAAGTTGCTGCAATATGATGGTGATACAACTAAACAATTTCTGTAAGAATTTCAAAATATTAGCTTTCTTTCACATTTTAGTAGACAGGAACCCCTCATTTCTTAAAAAGGATTTTATTGTGAAACCTTTGCAGGAGCTTAGTGTTGTGACTGAAATCGGACAATAAAGCTTTAGATGATTAATTCAAGACAACTGATGAAAATCGAATATTGTTTAATATTATTAAATTAAAATGATAACATACGAAATATACAATATTGACAGTGGTTTCACAAAGGTAGAAAGGAGCCACAGCTTAACCATGTGTGTGTGCTGGTACTTAACCAAACAGCACTCGACCTCTTATTTTACAAATTATGAAATATGTTTGGCAAGAGTTTGGAAGTGCTGCTTTTTAAAAGTAGGCTATGCTTAGCCTGATGAACTTGGAGGTATTTAATCATAAAAAAAAAGCTAAAATTTGACTTGAACATATCAAATATATTTAAATAGTCTCAGTTAGCTTAATTTAGTCTGGACTATAGCTTTAAATTGATAGCCATGGAGCCGCATGGCAAAATTAAAAAAAAAAAAAAAATGACAACGGGGTGGACCACACCTCCTCAGTGAAATCAGGGTTTCTGTTCAGTTCAGAGCTCTCAGAGAGGGTTTTAATCTTTGTGAATATGGCCCCAGATGTTCAGGCGCGGGTTATGAGCACCACTGGGCCAGATGTTCTGGACTACATCAAAACTACTCAAACTCATTCATAGTCCATCCCTAAAAGCAGCTTTACAGAACAAAAGAAACTGGTCATTCAACAGTCCGTTCTGTTGGTTATGACCTGCTACAGAGTTACCACCATGGAAACATGCCTAAACATTATTCAGACTTTGAGAGAGTGTTATTTTGTACAGTAAATAAGAAGTAAAACATGAACAAAGACAAGTAGGTTCTTACCACAGTTAACAAAATGAAAAGTAAAAAAGGAAACTCCAGAAGGAATGAGCGTCCATCACCATGTACATCCATCCCTCCAGTGGGACAACCTGGAGGCAGACGCCATAAAAATCTGATAGAAGTACACACTTTGTAATACATCAGCATCTCATCCTCAGAAATTATTAACTTTGAAAGTTCAGTGTTGGTGCTCGGTTGAGGCCTCCACTCGCTGCTGTGCTTAGATTGAAGCCTTTCTCACCTGGAAGATGGTCAACCAGGCGGAGCCGATGTTGTCGGAGTTAGTGGCTCCTCTGTTGGGGTTGTGATCTCCGGCGCGACACACTGTAGGACACGTTCCCGTTGACACAAGAGGCGGCGCCAGCCCCGACAACCGCGGGGACCGACTCGTTTCCAGGGGAACCACCTCAGGGAGGAGCCAGGGAGCAGGTGGTGGTCCCATCGTTGTGGTCAAGGGAACAGATGAAGGGGGGATTTCTCACCGGCAGACAGTAAGTAGGAAGTCAGGGACATGTTGTAGTTTCTGGACAAGTGACAAGAGAACTGAGAAACAAACAAACATACGACAACTACCTCACAAATAATATGAAACCATTATTTCAGGAACAGTGCTTTGGTGAGATGAAAAATCACACAAATGTGAAATTTGGGCCTGAAGAACATCCTATTGATGGAAAAGCTGCAGCAAATATTAAAGATCCCCTTGAGAGCTGTGTTAAGACCAAATTAGTGCAAAACTTTTATAGTTTTCCCACAAAAACAAATCCTGAAAACAACATCTGCTGCATGTCACTCATTATAAATCACAGAGTCTGTACATATGCAGATAAAATGTATGTCTACAGTTTAATAGGTGGACACCAGATGTATCGTACTTCACTGTGAAGTCCAATGTCACTGGATATGTATTGCGGATATCCGTCATTGAATCATGATCAAACAGAGCATTTCAGACACCACCACGACATTCCTCCTCGGACAAATGACGCCCCTCCTGACATTTACAGTGGGTATGGAAAGTATTCAGACCCCTTTAAATTTTTCACTCTTTGTTTCATTGCAGCCATTTGCTAAAATCAAAAAAGTTATTTTATTTCTCATTAATGTACACTCAGCACCCCATGTTGACAGAAAAAAACAGAAATGTAGAAATTGGTGCAAATTTATTAAAAAAGAAAAACTGAAATATCACATGGTCATAAGTATTCAGACCCTTTGCTCAGTATTGAGTAGAAGCACCCTTTTGAGCTAGTACAGCCATGAGTCTTCTTGGGAATGATGCAACAAGCTTTTCACACCTGGATTTGGGGATCCTCTGCCATTCTTCCTTGCAGATCCTCTCCAGTTCCGTCAGGTTGGATGGTGAATGTTGGTGGACAGCCATTTTCAGGTCTCTCCAGAGATGCTCAATTGGGTTTAGGTCAGGGCTCTGGCTGGGCCAGTCAAGAATGGTCACAGAGTTGTTCCGAAGCCACTCCTTTGTTATTTTAGCTGTGTGCTTAGGGTCATTGTCTTGTTGGAAGGTGAACCTTCGGCCCAGTCTGAGGTCCAGAGCACTCTGGAAGAGGTTTTCTTCCAGGATATCTCTGTACTCGGCCGCATTCATCTTTCCTTCAATTGCAACCAGTCGTCCTGTCCCTGCAGCTGAAAAACACCCCCATAGCATGATGCTGCCACCACCATGTTTCACTGTTGGGATTGTATTGGGCAGGTGATGAGCAGTGCCTGGTTTTCTCCACACATACCGCTTAGAATTAATGCCAACAAGTTCAATCTTGGTCTTATCAGACCAGAGAATCTTATTTCTCATAGTCTGGGAGTCCTTCATGTGTTTTTTGGCAAACTCTATGCGGGCTTTCATATGTCTTGCACTGAGGAGAGGCTTCCGTCGGGCCACTCTGCCATAAAGCCCCGACTGGTGGAGGGCTGCAGTGATAGTTGACTTTGTGGAACTTTCTCCCATCTCCCTACTGCATCTCTGGAGCTCAGCCACAGCGATCTTTGGGTTCTTCTTTACCTCTCTCACCAAGGCTCTTCTCCCACGATTGCTCAGTTTGGCTGGACGGCCAGGTCTAGGAAGAGTTCTGGTCGTCCCAAACTTCTTCCATTTAAGGATTATGGAGGCCACTGTGCTCTTAGGAACCTTGAGTGCTGCAGAAATTATTTTGTAACCTTGGCCAGATCTGTGCCTTGCCACAATTCTGTCTCTGAGCTCCTTGGACAGTTCCTTCGACCTCATGATTCTCATTTGCTCTGACATGCACTGTGAGCTGTAAGGTCTTATATAGACAGGTGTGTGCCTTTCCTAATCAAGTCCAATCAGTTTAATTAAACACAGCTGGACTCCAATGAAGGAGTAGAACCATCTCAAGGAGGATCAGAAGGAATGGACAGCATGTGAGTTAAATATGAGTGTCACAGCAAAGGGTCTGAATACTTATGACCATGTGATATTTCAGTTTTTCTTTTTTAATAAATTTGCACAAATTTCTACATTTCTGTTTTTTTTCTGTCAAGATGGGGTGCTGAGTGTACATTAATGAGACATGAAATGAACTTTTTTGATTTTAGAAAATGGCTGCAATGAAACAAAGAGTGAAAAATGTAAAGGGGTCTGAATACTTTCCGTACCCACTGTATTTGTGCTTGTAAAAAGACATAATCCATATTGTGATGTGTCAAACTCAGTTTGTAAATGATCCTAAAATCCAAATGACACTGTAAGTCTTCTCGGCTGCAGATGGTTGTTTTTACGTCCAACAAACCAGAAGTGGACACATTACAGCTGTCAGCGCTGAAGATGCCATTATTTATCTTACTAAAACATGCAAGACGATACTTTTCCTCAATATATGATAAACCAAATTATTTGTGTGTCTTTTACCACAGAAAGGTTTTACTTCGAGGGAAGAAACAATTTGTAACTGTATTCACATACCGGAGCATAAAGTTCAAGTACGGCAACGAGAATACCATCGGAAAATAGGAGGTTGGCATTTGACAACATGGGAGCAGTGGAGGTAAAATAAAGTGGGTGATTTGGTTTGGACGTACCTCTTCTACTTTACTCTGCTCAAAGGCAAACTCCACGGTGGGCACAGCCAAGCGGTTGGCAAAGAAAGTCACGTCTCCGGGCAGCTGCAGCGAGCTGACGTTGGGTCCGGGGCAGTTCCCCCGCGGATGCAACTCAGCAACTGTCTCTGACAAAAAAGAGCAAAGAGGGAAAGAAAGAAGTAAACAGTTGGCCAAGAGACATCCATCGGTGGAAGAATAGGAAGATGGGCTGTAATTACAAAAAAAAAAAAAGAAAGGTCTGAAGGCTTGGGACAAAGACGCTGTCTGCCGGTGAAGACAAATCTTCAAATTTTGGTGTGAATATTTTAAGTTAGAGCCGCCACACAGCAGGCATGAAACATGACTTGTGATCTAGATAATACACCCTGCGTCCATTATTCCAGCGTACTGTTCACTAAACTAGGCAGGAAAAGATCTGTGATCATATATGAATAGAATCAAAGCAGAAACCTAATGTGGAACTTGGAATTTCCCAAGAACTCTTTCCAATATTTGCTGGACGTATCTCGTAAAAGTATGGGAAGCCTAAATATATGTTTCAAATTTTGCAATGGTCAAAAACTATGATATGTACTGAAACACAATCATCTTTTCTTCTCCTTAATACAGCCATGCAGCTGTAGGAGCTAAAGAAAGAAGTCTGATTAGTCATTTTTGTGGTATGTCAACAAGATCATTTTCCAGCTCCATCTTGAAATGACAGTTTACAGGAATGGCCTCCAAACAGAGAGCCATGTAGCATAACACATTGTCTGCAGAGGACTGTGCTGATATTAACAATTACTGTCCAAGAATGATTTGGATCCTCACAAACAGAAAGAGTTGTACTTTTCTTTATAAACTCAACTCCACTTAAAGTGGTGGGAAGATATACTGCAGAACAGAGGCTTATCTTTCATTTGTGTATTTATGTTAAACATGAAACATACGATATCTTATAGAATTTTCAGTAATCAAGCACCACATAATATAACCAGAAATATATATATAATTATGGAAATTAAAATAACGTTTATGAATATGGATAATTTACTTTGTGTAAAATAAATATATATATATGTATATATATATTATTTTCAAAAAAATATAGACATCCTGCCAAGCACCATCCATCAGTGAGGTCATCTTTGGTTTGTGAACCAGTTCAGATTCTGTCCGTCACCATTTTACTAGTTCAGAGCGGTTTGGAGCAGGAAGTGACCATATTTGGACAAGCTGGGGGAGGAGCCAGCGGTGGATCTGACTAATCTGATTTGGAAACCTGACAATACTACGTTCCGCTCACCGATAGTTGTAACCTGACATATATATGCGCATCCTCCCAGGAGAGATCACAGAAAACCTTCAACCCTGGTTTCATCTTGAAAACTGTGAAAACAATAAGAAATCCTTTTACATACAAATAAGTAGCATTAGATGTTTTTCACGATACAAATTAGAAATTAGCTTCAGGTAACCAAAATGCAACTTTGATATTCAATGACCATTACAGTGGGTACGGAAAGTATTCAGACCCCTTTACATTTTTCACTCTTTGTTTCATTGCAGCCATTTGCTAAATTCAAAAAAGTTCATTTTATTTCTCATTAATGTACACTCAGAAAAAACAGAAATGTCGAAATTTTTGCAAATTTATTAAAAAAGAAAAACTGAAATATCACATGGTCATAAGTATTCAGACCCTTTGCTCAGTATTGAGTAGAAGCACCCTTTTGAGCTCGTACAGCCATGAGTCTTCTTGGGAATGATGCAACAAGCTTTTCACACCTGGATTTGGGGATCCTCTGCCATTCTTCCTTGCAGATCCTCTCCAGTTCCGTCAGGTTGGATGGTGAACGTTGGTGGACAGCCATTTTCAGGTCTCTCCAGAGATGCTCAATTGGGTTTAGGTCAGGGCTCTGGCTGGGCCAGTCAAGAATGGTCACAGAGTTGTTCCGAAGCCACTCCTTTGTTATTTTAGCTGTGTGCTTAGGGTCATTGTCTTGTTGGAAGGTGAACCTTCGGCCCAGTCTGAGGTCCAGAGCACTCTGGAAGAGGTTTTCTTCCAGGATATCTCTGTACTCGGCCGCATTCATCTTTCCTTCAATTGCAACCAGTCGTCCTGTCCCTGCAGCTGAAAAACACCCCCATAGCATGATGCTGCCACCACCATGTTTCACTGTTGGGATTGTATTGGGCAGGTGATGAGCAGTGCCTGGTTTTCTCCACACATACCGCTTAGAATTAATGCCAAAAAGTTCAATCTTGGTCTCATCAGACCAGAGAATCTTATTTCTCATAGTCTGGGAGTCCTTCATGTGTTTTTTGGCAAACTCTATGCGGGCTTTCATATGTCTTGCACTGAGGAGAGGCTTCCGTCGGGCCACCAGTCTGCCATAAAGCCCCGACTGGTGGAGGGCTGCAGTGATAGTTGAGAAATAAAATGAACTTTTTTGATTTTAGCAAATGGCTGCAATGAAACAAAGAGTGAAACATTTAAAGGGGTCTGAATACTTTCCGTATCCACTGTATATGTATGAGGTTTCTCTATAAAGCTATCTGCAATAATGACGAGTGTGACTCCAGTGTCTGATAACTTTGATTTCATTCTGATGAATCATAATTCCAGTTAGAGACCTCCAATCGGAGGTCTCTTTAACTTTCATTCTGCCTAGCTGAAATGTAATTACACAATAACATGCACTGGTTCCAGCTTTAGAAAGGACAGGATTCGCTGTTCTTTTTTGTGTTTCACATTACTCTCTTTGGGTTTTGGACTATTAGTCAGACAAAACAAACAATTTGAAGAAGTCTCCTTAGTTCCTGGGAAATTCTGAAGGGATTTGTTTTCTAAAATTTTGACAACTGAACTATCATCATTTACGTCAGAAGTTGTTTTCGTCAGACATTCAGATGATGTACTTCGTTGAAGTCAGACGGTTTCAAGCAGCTTCCTTACATGAGGACGTCCTCCTCCAGGAAGCAGCGTGGTGGTGAAGCTCCCCGCCCACAGCTGCACCGCCACCACGCTGAAGATATAGATGAAGATGAAGAGGGGGAAGACGTTTGCGAGCATGGGCATGATGCTGAGGAGCTCCGACAAAAGGTATTTGAAGCCTGCACGGATGAACACACAAAAACACAACGTTTCCAAGAGTGATAGCGAGACTGTCTTTCACTAACGTAAGCTTGGAGCATACAGCTGACTTGTGTGTTTTGACCTTTGTTTCCCCAGACCTCCTTTCCTCCTTGTCCTGTCATTCCCGGTGTATTTGCTGTGTTTGGCCATGTGCTTATGTCCTCCTCTACCCACCTCCAGTCACCTCCCATGGCCACGCCCCTCATCAACTACCACCAATCCAGCTGATCACCACTGGCAGGATGCTCATCACACTAATCACCTCCCTAGATTATGTCAACCCTGGTCCTGCAGTCCTTAGGTGTCGGTCCATACTCTCAGCTACATCCACTCACCCACAACCTGTCGCTGGTAGCCATCTGTCCGTTCCTGTTCCGTTCCGTACTGATGACTTGTTGTGGACACACTTCATCCTGCCTGCTACCCTGTAGCCGTTATCCAGTCTGCTGCTCCTGTGTCAGACCTCGGGGGTCCTCACAGCGCACCTGCTCCTAGCCCTCGTTAGGACTCCTGGAGCCAGCCTGCCTGCCTGCCTGCCCGCCCAGACCAGAGCTGAGTGCGTGGTCGCACCAGCTGACTCTTGGTACACACTAGAAGCAGCTAACGGGAGATAGCTGACAAGGTCCTCTTCTAATCCTTTATTTTTTTTTTAAATTTTTTTTTAATCCTTTATATACATTCAGAAATATACAGAGTGGTAAGATGACTGGTCAGAGTTCAAAGCTGTTCACTATCATGTGATGCAAAAAGCTTTTTTTTTGTAACAGAAAGAAAGAATATGGCCTGAAATGTGTCTTTATTATGGTCCCTGTGAGACGTGTTGCCCATGCAGCTGAACTACTGTTGGAGTTTGTGATCCAACCAGAGCTGAAACAGTGCAGTGAAACTGGACCGGACCTCTAGTTTTCCAATGTTCCAGATGTTTTACTTGTGTTCCAGATGTTTTACTTGTGTTCCAGATGTTGTTCTTGTGTTCCAGATGTTGTTCTTGTGTTCCAGATGTTCTAGTTGTGTACTTACACTAACATACAGTACAAATAACTCTGGACCCCCCCCCCCCAAAAAAAAACAAAAAAAACAGTCAACAGCCAAACAGGTTGGCTGCATGTTTTTTATTTATTTATGTAGATTCTATAAAACTGGAATATTTTTTACCAGATGTCTCCAGAAGAGGTGAGACCTTACTTTCACCCACAGTCCCTACTGAGCAGACTCTGGTTACAAATAACATTATAACATAACATTAGTGTAACATGTTGTACAGTGGGAGGAAGTGGTGACTGACGTCCATCTTTGGCTCAGACTGACAGGAGGCCTGCAGGAAAAATAAATGTAGCCTTTCATTAATTTGATGTTAACACCCTGATGTGAGAGGTACTGAATTGCGCACTTCTTTGATATGAGAAGCCTTTTAGTCCAACTGTTGGATGTATTTTACAAGATCTACCTATGTTGAAGAATGGATTATTCTAGAAGTGGTGGATGAAGCTGTGAAAATAAAATGTTTTAAGTTTATAAATGTTGTTTTTATTGCCCATCTACAGGCTGCTGAGGAAACTGCAACAAACAAAGCTTGATTCTAACTGACATTATCACACATTATACTTTCTAGAAAAAAACTGCGCACGCTCAGGCTGATGTATGTGTGCATGTTTTGTTGCCTACTGAATAATGAACGTGAAAATGTTTTGTTGATATAAATCTTCACACATGTGGCTCCAGGTGTGTTATGGGAACATCCTCTGGCATACATAAATAGTTTTAGTTTATTGGAATTTAAAAAGACAAACAGACAGACTGTTGTATAGTTTACATGAGCAGAGACAGCCTCTGTCGTGGAAGCATCTGTTGCACCACTGACCACACTGTTGGTGATGCAACAGCAAAAAAGTGGTTTTAGGAAAGTGCAGCTAAAAGCAAAATAATTAAAAAAAGAAAGGTCACCAAAAGCAGAAACAGTAATTGTTATCTTTAAAAATGAATCAGGAGCTTGTTTAGACAAGCTTTGTTTACACTACAAGATAAAAGCACTTGATTTTTAGCACTGTTCATGTCGGATCCAGCTAGATCAGACCAGGATGGACAGGTTGGCTGCTGCTGAGCTCCCACTCAGGTTGTGGATGTGTGGCTGCTGCTCGTGGCTGTAGAAAGGCAGGTAATGGGCCACGTCGGCCAGGGTCTCCAGGACGTCGTAGGTTACTGCAAACAGGAAGTAGGTGGGCAGCAGCCAGCTGAGGCTGAACACACAGTCCCCCACCGGCAGAGGGATGGCGAGCTGTCTGGAGGGACGAGGAAAAGCAGAGTTTATATATACAGATAACGAATATTATCGTTATCTGTTCAGACAGACATCACAACTTTGTCTGGTGGACATCCTGACGTGTTCAACGAAGTCCTGAAACAAGCTGATATAGACAGTGTGGAAAAAGATGTTTGTCTGATCTTAACCTTTCTGCTGTACTCGGGTCTTTCATTGCATCAAAATGGCTGTGAAAATGGGTCACGAAAGACCCGACACAGCAGGAAGGTGGGGTTAAAAAAATAGGAAAACTGTAATCACAACTATGTGCCAACTTCTTGGAGCTGGTGGAGAGAGTGAACAGTCTTTCTGAGTCTGGTTCACCAGTGATGGTAGGGAGGAGGTTGGAGCTCCGTCTGCAGCGATGTGGATGCTCTAATGGTCTGTTAGGATGAAGAGCGAGCTGGGCTTCAAGGTGAAGCTCTCAAATTAACATTTGATCTACTTTCCTATGTGACATGCAGTCAGGAGCTCTGTGGACTGAATGAAAGAACAAATGGTGGATTAAAGCATCTGAAATGAAAGGAGGACAGGACAGGAGCTGAGACACCTGGAGGGAGATCAACATGGAGGATGGAGGAACATGAGTTGGCCACAGGGACTGATGCTGGAGGAGTTTTTAGGACCTTTAGAGTAACATCCTGGAATCCCCCAGCAAGAAATGGAAGATGTGGTGACCGGGCCTCCCTACTGCCTCCACCAGTTAGACTTTATTTTACATGTCTATCAAAGTTTCCTTTCATGTAAAAATCCTGAATATTTTCATTAAATATCTATGATATTTATTATTATTATTATTTTTATGACAGCCATGATTGATCCTGTCGTCCACTTATTATTATGAAGTGAACAAACTGGGTGCACAGTTAGTGAAGCTTTCTCTATCACCCAGCAGTGGTCGTTCCCCCAGAGGAGGTAGGTGGGGCTAACGACAGGCTCAGGACTGGACCTCACTGCCTGTGCAACTTGTGTTTAACGGTCAGGGAATGTCTTGACTTTCTTTTTGGCGTCCATGTTACCACACAGCATGTGAAAGATGCATGTTGTACATGTGCCCTGCGTTGTGGCTGCAGCATGTTATCCAGACAGAAGATGTTCTGCAATTTTTCACTTGTCACATGGAGTTGACAACAAAAATAGATATGGCGCTCTGAACAAGGGTAAACAAATAACTGCATTTTGGTCACACTTGATTGGAATATGAAGTCCAACAACACATCTACAATTACACCTGGTCAACATAGGTGCTGCCAAAGAGAATGAGAAACAGAGATTTTTAAGATTGTAACTTTAAACAACTTTGTAATTTGGAGGTTTTTAAAGAAATATGTAATTCCATTTCAAGAAAAGATCATTATCATTGGTAACTTTATTCTCCACCTTTATCCTGAAGGGTGTGGTTGCTTTTAGACACATTTCTTTTAGAGGTTTTGGACCGATCAGCAACGAGTCACCGTGTTTATGTGTGATGGCATTAAAGTGCAGTGTTTTTTTCTAAATGTAGTTGCAGTGGTTGTTGTCGGTTTTGCTGCACACTGATTGGTTAACAGCTGCTAAAATAGTCTCAAAATGAAGCAGAGATCTCCACCCAGTAGGATACAACATCCTAAGGATCTTAAATTTGAACCTTGATTTCATATTGAGTCAAAAAATACGATCCCTCTTTCATTATCCCATCAGTGCTCCGATAGAAATGTTAATGCTGAAGTTCATGGTGCCATTCATGTTTACAAAATAGTATCACAAAGAATCCTTTATTTCTATAAATCAAGTGAGACTGAGTTGAACAACTAAGAAGAGTTGCTTTAACTGCACTGAAAACTAGAAACTGTGAGATGGTCTCAGATTACACAGATCATACTTCTGACTCTAAATATATATATATATATATTTGAAATACATATTCTATATAATGTTGTAACATACAGTGCATCCGGAAAGTATTCACAGCGCTTCACTTTTTCCACATTTTGTTATGTTACAGCCTTATTCCAAAATGGATTAAATTCATTTTTTTCCTCAAAATTCTACACACAATACCCCATAATGACAATGTGAAAAAAGGTTTTTTGAAATTTTTGCAACTCTATTAAAAATAAAAAATGAAAAAAATCACATGTACACAACCATGACACTAAAAATTGAGCTCAGGTGCATCCTGTTTCCACTGATCATCCTTGGGATGTTTCTACAATTTGATTGGAGTCCACCTGTGGTAAATTCAGTTGATTGGACATGATTTGGAAAGGCACACACTTGTCTATATAAGGTCCCACAGTTGACAGTGCATGTCAGAGCACAAACCAAGCCATGAAGTCCAAGGAATTGTCTGCAGACCTCTGAGACAGGATTGTATCGAGGCACAGATCTGGGGAAGGGTACAGAAACATTTCTGCAGCATTGAAGCAATGAGCACAGCGGCCTCCATCATCTGTAAATGGAAGAAGTTTGGAACCACCAGGACTCTTCGTAGAGTCGGCCGCCCGGCCAAACTGAGCGATCGGGGGAGAAGGGCCTTAGTCAGGGAGGTGACCAAGAACCCGATGGTCACTCTAACAGAGCTCCAGCGTTGCTCTGTGAAGAGAGGAGAACCTTCCAGAAGGACAACCATCTCTGCAGCACTCCACCAAGCAGGCCTGTATGGTAGAGTGGCCAGACGGAAGCCACTCCTCAGTAAAAGGCACACGACAGCTTGACTGGAGTTTGCCAAAAGGCACCTGAAGGACTGTCAGACCATGAGAAACTAAATTCTCTGGTCTGATGAAACAAAGATTGAACTCTTTGGCCTGAATGCCAAGTGTCATGTCTGGAGGAAACCAGGCACCGCTCATCACCTGGCCAATACCATCCCTACAGCATCCCTATACCATCCCGATTGAGCATGGTGGTGGCAGCATCATGCTGTGGGGATGTTTTTCAGCAGCAGTAACTGGTAGACTAGTCAGAATGGAGGGAAAGATGAATGCAGCAATGTACAGAGACATCTTTGATTAAAACCTGCTCCAGAATGCTCTGGACCTCAGACTGGGGCGAAGGTTCATCTTCCAACAGGACAACAGCCCTAAGCACACAGCCAAGATAACAAAGGAGTGGCTTCGGGACAACCCTGTGAATGCCCAGCCAAAGCCCAGACTTTAACCCGATTGAACATCTCTGGAGAGATCTGAAAATGGCTGTACACCGACGCTCCCCATCCAACCTGATGAGGGCCTGCAAAGAACAGGAGAACCTGCCCAAAAATCATGCGCAAAAAGACTTGAAGCTGTAATTGCTGCCAAAAGTGCTTCAACAAAGTATTGAGCAAATACTATAGTGTTATATTTTCGTTCTTTATTTTTAATAGATTTGCAAACATTTTAAACAAACTTTTTTCACTTTGTCATCACTTTGTTGTGTGTAGAATTTTGAGAAAAAAAATGAATTCAATCAATTTTGGAATAAAGCTGTCACATAACAAAATTTGGAAAAAGTGAAGCGCTGTGAATACTTTCCGGATGCACTGTACATATACAAAGAGCTCAGCTGTGAGCATTCAGTTAAAGTCAATCTAAATTGCACATGAGGCTAACGTGCATGAAGCTGAGTGGTACTCACTGGAAGCGGTCCTCTCTGGACTCCCTCAGCATGATGAAGATGAACAGTCCCACCTCAGTGTTCAGGGAGAACGACACCACCTTGTCCAACATGATCACAAAACCCTGAGGAGGATGGAAAACACTGGTGACGTGTGTGCGTGTGCGTGTGCGTGTGTGTGTGCGTGTGTGTATTACCCTGGGATCACCCATTGACACGATAAAGATGACACTGAATCCGAGCAGTGACATCAATCCTTTGGCCACGCTGGCAGAAAGAGAAAGAAAAAGAAAAAAGAAGAGGAGTATGAAATCAACTTAATGTTTACATTTGAAGACATCTTCATTAATGTGAAAGAAGAGATAAAGTATAGAGCAGATTAAATGATTAACCACAAAGACAGATGCAGCGTAAACAGGCTGTGAAATCAGCTCCATTGAATTTTGGGGAAATACTTTGCAAAAACAGAGAAACAAACAGATTTATTTGGTGCTGTCATTTAGTTAGTAGGTTTGCTTAAAAATAAAATTATGAGATGACAGTGACTGCCTTTTAGTGCAAAGACTCTTGAGTCTTCCTGCCATGTCCATGCAGGACAGTCTGTGTCCTCCAGCTTAGTGGAACTGACATCCTGGTCAATGAGCACATTACAAGGTAAATTCTGCCACCTGGTGGTTCTCTGGTTGAATGGAGAATCTTTGTGTTTTACTGGAGAGTAATTGAAGGTTTGAGCAGCACATAATGAGAATGAGAGCAGCATGGTGGTGCAGTGGTTAGCATTGTCGCCTCACAGTAAAAAGGTTTAGGGTTCGATTCCAGGCCTTTCTATGCAGGTTGCATTTTCTCCCTGTGCCTGCGTCTCCGGTACTCCAGCTTCCTTCCACCATCCAAAGACATGCACCTCAGTTAATTGGTGGTTCTACAAATTGCCCTTAGGTGTGAATGAGAGCATGAATGGTCTTTGTTTCCATCTGTCTCTATGTGGCCCTGTGATGGACTGGCGATTGGTGGTTCTACAAATTGCCCTTAGGTGTAAATGAGAGTGTGAATGGTCTTTGTTTCTATGTGGCCCTGTGATTGACTGGCGATCTGTCCAGGGTGTACCCTGCCTTCGCCCAATGTGAGCTGCCCCCGTGACCCTGTTCAGGAAAAAGCAGGTATAGATGATGGATGGATGGTTAATGAGAATGGCACAGTATTTCTTTTGTCACCTTAAATTTGAAATATTTCTTAGGAGTGTCTAGACGCTTAAAAATATAGAGAACATTTAATATGGTTTTCTTTCTTCATGCCTTAATTTTTGAATCCATCTTTTTACTTTTCTAAGCCAAAAATCTATTGATGGGACAACAGACTGATCAACAACTGAGCTGCCAGGCTTTTAACGAGGCCACATCACCCCTGTTTAACCAGCTCCCAGTGTCTTCTACATTACATTTTAAGATCATATTGATTACTTTGAAGGCTTTTCATTATCTTACTCCACTAAAAATGTTTTTTATATTTTTATACAATTATAAAAAACAGTTTTGAGTGTAAATTTCTCACACCGCAATCAAAAGTCAAATTTATAATGAAAAACATTTAAATGGAGAATAAAATGATGTGGCTTGCAAACCGATCCCCCCTTACAGGCTCTTAGTGTCTTACTGACTTTAGAGCTTTGCTTGCGAAGCCTCTCTTTACGACCACAAAAGAGGACTGTGTTGAGCAACATGGAGGTCATTATATCTATTGAAATGTTTTTAAATGTAGCAGCAGGATGTTTTTATTCTTTTATAATTCATGTTACCGCATGAGCCCATATCGTTAGATATTTCCATCATCACAAACTTGTAGACATCAGCTTTATGTCGGCACATGAAGCTTTACCATCGTTTCCTTAAGAGGGCTGGCGCCCCTTCAGATTCAACCACATATAACTTCATGAAGACTTGTGTTTAACTCCTCATCGTCACCTTCTTGCTGAGCACGTGTGATGTTTATTCGGCAGGTTTCTCTCCCAGGCTTTAGACAGCCATTCTAGTCTGGTGCTCCACAGTGAGCCCACCAGACCATCGACTGAAAGAGAGGAGGAGGTCAAGCAGTCCTAAACACTTCATACATAACGGTTAAATATTCATAACACTGTAATATTTGGTTGGTCTGGTTTAATAGTACAGTAAACGGTTTTGTCTTCATGCTCAGGAGAGGGCAGACTTACTGGTGTGCTTCATGGCAGATCCCATCACCAGGAAGGACACGGTGACACTGATGGCTATGAACACCTGGATCAGCTCGGCCACCCAGGAGTACGCGCTGTACCGTTCATTAATGATCTACAGCAGGTGGATGTTGAGAATCAGGACTGTTGTACTGAAGAACATCAAATTTAAGTTTTCAAATAAAATGCAAAGTGAACATTTGTATATGCTGGAAGTGAGACAGTGAAGTCGAAATCAGAAAGTATGTTGAAACCTATTCAACAGATGCCCCTGTGTTAATACAGTATGACGTTTCATTTGGTCGCAGCACTTATTGTAGCAGACAGTCCGGCAGAGTTGGTAGTTCATCTGAGTCCACCTCACCTCCCTATTTGTGTCAGGTCAATAATGTGTGGCTTCTTCCATCCATTCTTGCCTCCTGCAGCTTTATTCTCATCAGTTACAATCAGTTACATCGGACCGAGCTCACTCGGTTGTGCTATCAACCAACTAGTTAGTCAGCTGGGTCGAGCCGGCCTCTACAGCTGCTGATCACCACAGGAAGTTGTTAGCAGGTAAAATACTGCTTGTTGTGTAAATGAATCTGGTCACATCCTGCTGATTAAACAACTTACAACAACCTATTATTCATATATCTGGAATCACACAATAGATATATTACGCCTTAATCATGTCATGATGTCATGAGTGCAATGTTCAGTATTCACCTTTGGTCTGTCTGTTTGTCTAACCATTCCATCTATTCATTCATTCATCCATCCATCCAAATATTCACCCATCCATATTATATACAGTGGTGTGAAAAAGTGTTTGCCCCCTTCCTGATTTCTTATTTTTTTTGCATGTTTGTCACACTTAAATGTTTCAGATCATCAAACAAATTTAAATATTAGTCAAAGATAACACAAGTAAACACAAAATGCAGTTTTTAAATGAAGGTTTTTATTATTAAGGGAGAAATAAAATCCAAACCCACATGGCCTTGTGTGAAAAAGTGTTTGCCCCCTAAACCTAATAACTGTTTGGGCCACCCTTAGCAGCAACAACTGCAATCAAGCATTTGCAATAACTTGCAATGAGTCTTTTACAGCTGTGGAGGAATTTTGGCCGACTCATCTTTACAGAGTTGTTGTAATTCAGCCACATTGGAGGGTTTTCCAGCACCAACCTCCTTTTTAAGGTCATGCCACAGCATCTCAATAGGATTCAGGTCAGGACTTTGACGAGGCCACTCCAAAGTCTTCATTTTGTTTTTCTTCATCCATTCAGAGGTGGACTTGCTGGTGTGTTTTGGATCCTTGTCCTGCTGCAGAACCCAAGTTGGCTTCAGCTTGAGGTCACAAACAGATGGCCGGACATTCTCCTTCAGGATTTTTTGGTAGACGGTAGAATTCATGGTTCCATTTATCACAGCAAGTCTTCCAGGTCCTGAAGCAGCAAAACAGCCCCAGACCATCACACTACCACCACCATGTTTTACTGTTGGTATGATGTTCTTTTTCTGAAATGCGGTGCTACTTTTACGCCAGATGTAATGGGACACACACCTTCCAAAAAGTTCAACTTTTGTCTCGTCAGTCCACAGAGTATTTTCCCAAAAGTCTCGGGGATCATCAAGATGTTTTCTGGCAAAAACGAGACGAGCCTCAATGTTTTTTTTGCTCAGCAGTGGTTTTCGTCTTGAAACTCTGCCATGCAGCCATTTCTGCCAAGTCTCTTTCTTCTGGTGGAGTCATGAACACTGACCTTAACTGAGGCAAGTGAGGCCTGCAGTTCTTTGGATGTTGTCGTGGGGTCTTTTGTGACCTCTCGGATGAGTCGTCGCTGCGCTCTCGGGGTAATTTTGGTCGGCCGGCCGCTCCTGGGAAGGTTCACCACTGTTCCATGTTTTCTCCATTTGTGGATAATGGTTCTCACTGTGGTTCTCTGGAGTACCAAGGCTTTAGAAATGGCTTTAGAACCTTTTCCAGACTGATAGATCTCAATTACTTTCTTTCTCATTTGTTCCTGAATTTCTTTGGATCTCGGCATGATGTCTATCTTTTGAGGATCTTCTGGTCTACTTCACTTTGTCAGGCAGGTCCTATTGAAGTGATTTCTTGATTGAGAACAGGTGTGTCAGTAATCAGGCCTGGGTGTGGCTCGAGAAATTGAACTCAGGTGTGATAAACCACAGTTAAGTTATGTTTTAACAGGAGGGGGAAAACACTTTTTCACACAGGGCCATGTGGGTTTGGATTGTTTTTCTCCCTTAATAATAAAAACCTTCATTTAAAAACTGCATTTTGTGTTTACTTGTTATCTTTGACTAATATTTAAATTTGTTTGATGATCTGAAACATTTAAGTGTAACAAACATGCAAAAAAATAAGAAATCAGGAAGGGGCAAACACTTTTTCACACCACTGTGTGTGTGTGTGTGTATATATATGTGTATATATATGTGTGTGTACGCACACACACACACACACACACACACACACACACACACACACATACATCAAAATACAGCTGCATATACTAGGAACCAGTTTAAGCTCCATGGGACTGTAGTCAAACTGTCTGGATGCAGCTGCAAGAGGAACATGGAGCCCAGACTGAACAGAGTGATGCTGCTGCTGATTCACAAAGAACCGAGGAGAACTTCAGAGGAGATACCAGCCGAACTTTGAGGTCTCAATAGTGTCTGACTGCATCATGTGACTCTTTTTTAGAGCAGTGAGAGGACGACTCAGGAAGATTTACCTTTGTCAGTGGAATGGTTGCAATCTCTCCTGCTTTCTCCGACCTGAGGGAGAAACAAACACATACAGAAGAAAAAAAAAAAAAAGTTTAAGTCAAGTGAGATGAGTGATCTTTTTTACCTCTACCTGCTGCTGATGTTTTGTTACTGAGCAACAGAAATAGTTGTGCAGAGACTGATTAACCACATTTTCAGGACATTGATTGTGAGTGTGATTCACACATTAAATAAGAACAGAGTTGGTCTCCTACAAAGAAGCAATAAAGTGACAGTTTGAATCGATTTGATTTCCACTGACATATTTTATCTATTTAAAGAGACAGCAGGGTTGCAGTGGCCTCAAACGAACCACCACACACTGTCAAAAAAGGTTAATTTCAACTGATGCTGGTTCAACGACCTATGTAATAAATGCTGGGAAGTTTTCATAACTATATCTGTTTCAATGTTCATCTGTGTTACAGAGAGGCCTGCTCAAAACAAAATGAACAGAGACTGTGAGGTCTGTGTTGTCTACAAAAAGAATGGAATGAAAACTGTCCTGGAGTAAATGTTAATGCCATGTTGAGGTTTACTACTTTTTATTCAGCGGCAGATTCAAAAGGTTTTCTGAGAAAAAAGATAGTTGATGATGGACCTCGGCCAGTCCCGAGGAGCAGGTTTCAAAATTGGAATTATAAAAAAAAAAAAAAAAACTGAGCACGTGTTTAAAATCTTAATGGTTACATGAAAAAAATAGTCACATTTAATGAAGTCATGAATTAAGAGAAGTCTTTGATGTAATCTCTGTGACATCGCTGTATATCTGCATTTGCCCTGACACATCTGAGCGTGTCATTAATTGAGATTTGGTCTCATATTAAATGTTTTATTCCGACCCTTTCCAGTTATTATAGTAAATCTCATTTATAAAAAGCTGCCCTCTGCATGAATTCATCTTCATTAAGAGTTAGTAAAAAAACAGCCTGGCTCTCTCCGAGTCCAGCTTGCCAGCTCCCAGCCGGCAGAGGATCTCCTGGGGAGAAACAAGCACACGAACGGAGGGGAAATATTGTTCTAAATATTAAATGAGCCACAAATGGTAGTAAAACATATGGCAGGTCAGGACTGAGCCTATGAATCAGTGCTTCCATTTTAAACTCTAATTTTTGGCCATTTGTCTGCTGCTGCTGGGAGAGCTGGAGGTCCATTAGTTGTTTTCCTGCTTTTCTTTGTAGCCAAAAGAACAGAAGCAAACTGAGAAAGGAGATGAGAAGGAACAAACTAAACAGCAATTGTGTCACATTTAAAAAAAAATTCCATCCAGGTTTTCCTGAGATATAATGTTGTATATGTAAATGTGTCAAATTGGGGTCACAGGGACCTTTGACAGAAGCGCTATAAATTCTGATGAGCGCCTCAACCTCAATGGAGGGTCTCATCAAACTTTAAATACACAGTGGAAAACATGATGTGAATGTCACATTTTTGCCTACTTGAATGTAGCTCAGCTGCTAAAAATAACTACAACTGAGAACTTTTTAGCCCTGCACTGTTTTGAATTCAGAAAAGATCTGAGAGTGTTGTTCTTCTTACACATTTGGGAGATTCATTTTTGGAGGCTTGTTTGAAGACCTGGTGCTGCAGTCAAACTATTCAGACAAACGGCTCCTAGCTTGGAGGACGGTCCACTTTCAGGTCGCACTCCAAAAGTTTCTTCGAAGATTTTGGAGTGCCTACATTTTTGTTGCTAAAGAGAAGGTGGTTGGGATATAGACGTGTATTAAATGAATCAAATGCTGTTGCTGAACCAAATGTAAAACACTGAGATGCATCGTTTCAGACTTGAGACTCTGTTTTCTGGCAGAGGACAGGTCCATTTTTCTTTGTTCCACTCGAGGCCCTCTAGCTCGCAGGTCAGGACCTCAATGTTTGCTGCTGCTTCTACTGAAAGCTCTCAGTGTCCTCTCTGCTGCAACTGTTTCAGGTCATTTGGGGTGAATGTGGGTCTTCTGATGGACTCCTCCTTCTTCATCATCATCCTCTTCCACTGTTGAAGTAAGGCGAAGAAGCATACAGAGAACTGACAGGGGGGGGGGGGGGTTAAAAATGTATCTCCAAACCCACATCTTTTCACAGAAGAAACAAAAAAAAAATTCTTATGTCTCAGTTTTAATAAAATTCAAATGTGTCATAAAGTCTGAGTGATTCTCATCAGTGATTGATTGCTGACTGGTCTGCACCTCACTGCGCTCTTTTACATCGACGAGCGAGACAAAATATTACACAGTCCAGATTAAGAGCAGCACAAAACACTGCTTCAAAATGCTCCAATTAACATTCAAAACTAAACGTCATATTAATTTGAGACATTTGGATTTCTGAAGAAAACAATAAATAAACTCACTATGCCAAAATTAATTTGTTGTCAAAAAGATAATGAATTAAAAGAAAACTGAGATTTAAGGATTAAAATAATAACTGCATCCACAGCTGCTCTCATCTTCTGGAAAAAGCTAAGTATTCAATACAAGATGAATTAAAATAATTAAATTGTTGTAAAGTATAAAATCATTTAACGTCTCAATTTGTCAAATGATGTTAAAAATAATCTTTTTTCTCAGGTAAAAAACTAAAGCCTCAGAAAGCAGAGTGAGTGTGTAGTTAGTGAGTGTGTGTTTAATGCTAAGCAATGGCTGTTGTTGTATTTTCACGAAGCAGGGCAGGGCACAGGTCGTGTTGACACAGCATCAGATGGGACCTGACTTAGCGGCAGAGCAGCATTACGCCGCAGCAACTCACATCTGCTTCACTCTATCCTTCACTTTCTTCCTCCTCTGGCTTAGACACTTCTTAAAGTCTGGGTTGTGGCGTACGGTGTCACAGCAGGGGGATGGGGGAGACACAACTAATTAAAAGGACAAGCAACAGCAAAGACGCTACACTGTGTGCAGCATTTCTGCTGTTTCAAATCACCAAAGCTAATAAGCCTCAGACAGTCTGAGAAGAGCTTCTCGTTGCTACTGTGAGTAAATGGTGTGAAAGGAAACAAGCTTCAGGACTGATAACAAATGTTCCACTTTCAGAGACAAAAGGAGAAACTTTTCAGATCTGCAGGCAAATAGGGGAAAGAATTGTGTTTGATTTTCAACATGATGACGTGTGTTTGTGTCAAAATGTGTGTGATTACTGCCTGTGATACACATCCAGTGAGGCAGTTATCAGCAGACTGTAGAAAGAACTTTATAATTGCAGAGTTTTCAAAGTTGTGTGGGTTCATGCAGTGACAGAGCAGCGGTGAACTACATCCTGAGTTAAATAACATGTTACAGGCAGCTGTTGACCCTCTGCTAACCCCCAAACCTCCTCTCAGTGTTAGGTTAGCATCCAGCACTTTACATTCACATTGACACTCATTATCAAAGCAGATAAACTCCTCAAAATATGTTGTCAATGGGCTCTTCCCATCAGACTAACACAGCCTTCAGACAGATTCCTGTCAGTACGACAGAGACAGACAGGAAGCAGCAATACAATAAAAAACTACCATATCTAAAGTGCTTGTGCATGTGAAAAAACCACAGCAAGATGAGGTGCACATAGCAGAAGGGAAAATAAAACTTCATTACTTCATCAACATCATCAGTTCCTGAGTTCCACATGGTTTTTCAGCAGTGTGCGTCTGGGATTTCTTCGTGCACATGAACAGTCACAACAAAGTTAGCGTCAAACTCTGGAAACCATCACAATGTTTCAGAAAGTCTACGGCATTGAAGCAATGAGCTCACAGGACAAGACTGATATAAATATATCAGTATATGCAGTATTGCTGCACATTAACCGTGTCGTTATTAAAATGATCACAACCTTAAACATCTACAGCAGTAAAATGCAAGAAACTTTTACTTAAGTAAGGTTTTAAATGCAGGACTTGTATTTGTTGTTATTATAATTTTTTTTAAATTAATTTATATATGATTATTAATTCACCCATTTTTCTTACGATTGCACGTTCTTCAAAATGTATTCATGTTTTGTGCATTTGCTGTTTAAAAAAATGTCTGTTTCTGTTTCTTATAAAAATGTATTAAACATTCACTCATTTGTTCTGAAACACTTTGATATACTTTCATGCAACATGGCAGCTGTAATCTCCCCCTAAAAATCGGACCCATGACTTTATACTGAAAAAAGATACAAATATTTTAAATAAACTGTATTACTGATTGTGATTTTGAATGTAAACACGTAGGAAGAAATAGGAGTAGAAGAGATGGCGCTTTGGAGCACAACATCAGGTCTCTATACGAGGCCTCAGCTGATCAGCAGTCAGGTCATTCCAATATTTCAGCAAGTGACAAAGAACAAGTCGACCCTCAACACAGACATCATCTCTTCAGAGACAAACTATGATTATTAACAACCTTTCTGTGACTCACCTCGCTGAAAACTGCCCATTCAAATCCTCATGTTTAAGTAACTGAGAGGAGGAAAACAGGATAATATGTTTCTCCACGAAGCCAAAAGATGAAATGAGCTGCTGGAAGAGGGCCAACTGCTCGGAAAAGTGACAACTTACTGAAGAACTGAAGGAAACAAGAATCCAGCTGGATAAACAAAAAAACGCTGAAGGACATGTTCATCAACGAGGACAAAGAGACACGGGAGGGAGCTGGAGAGGCTGCAGAAGTTTGCTGATGCATCACAAAGACCTGTGTCTCAGGTGAACAACAACATCAAGGAGAAGACCTGCAGAGGGATGCTGAGGAGCTGCAGATGGCCTGTAAAATCCTTCAGGAAACGTCTGCACGCGAACAAGCAAAACACAAAGATCACAGAGATGCAACAAACTTTCACCCAGAATGAGATGTCTGTTCAAGAAGAGTTGGAGGGGCTGGAAGGAAACCCTCCCCAAGCTCGAGGAAACGGAGGACTATGTGACTCCACAAGATAGAATCACCAGCATGCCTCTCCTGATCCCAAACTCATAGAGGTGGCTGAGGAAACAGTCCCAGGGACAACATGGAAACCTTCAGCCTGAAAATCATTCCACCACTCTGGGTTTGAGGAAACAGGAAAGGTGGGAAAAAAAAGAAGTCCACAAACACAGAGACAAATGAGCAACTCATTCCCAATGATAATGACCCAAAAGTATAAATGTTGCATCCAAAACATAAAATCTTGACCTTAAAAAAAGTATTTCAAAATGAAATACAAAAAAAATCTTGCATACATTACAGTAGTTTGTAGCAGACTCAATGTTCTCTATAACTATAGCTGAGCGGGGGTGACTCCGCCCCCACTGAACAGAGGGCTGGTTGCCAGTTTTGTAGTTTGCCACAGAGTTAAAGTTTCTGAATATTAAACAAGTCAGCGATCCAAATCATACCAAATTTAACAGCGCAAAACCTCGGGTCCAACACAGACACCGAGTTTGAAGCACATGAAACAAAGAGTTGAGCTATTCGAAGGACAAACAAACAAAAAAAAATATTGTATTATATAGAGAGAGACCCTGAAACATTGTGGTATTATTTTAAGGCCATATCACCCCGCCCTAATGTTTGTACACCGATACTCTTATTGTCTAATCTAGTAATGCAGGTATTCCCTGTGACTTGCCTGACAGGTATGCTGACTGCATAGCGACGCTGACACCCACACTAGCTTGAACAAATATATGTTCATGACTTCTGGCACTAAAGACTAATGGAGTACCAGGTACTAGGTTCCAGTTCCTGAGCCGTGATTAGATAACCTCTTGATTCAACAGTGAAATGGTCCATTGAGATAATGAATATTTTGAAAGCACGAACACTTTGTAGACATGCATGTAAATGTGATGGGAAATGTACTCATCCACGTGTTGCAGTGTTATGGTGGCAGGTGGCTGTCCTGAGGCGCGGTGCTGCTGACCCGCATGTTTGACCTGAGAGGAGCTTTTTACTGCTCAGACTGCCGAGTTGGCACATCTGACACGCGTCCTGATCTGAATGGAAGCGTGTGAGGCTCCTTCTCATTGTTTTCATTGTCTGACCTCGTTATTGGACGTGTGACAGATGCCGTGGTTATTCTGCTGTCAGGTCATTCAGATTAGTTTTCTGACTCGCTATTATTCAAATATTTCCAAAAAAGATTCCCAGAGAGGGATTAATGCCTTCTGGTAGGGAAACGAGAACATTACCAGACAGATTTCTTTTTTTTTTTTTCTGTTTGTTCAGCACTTTGAAATTTCTGGAGGTAAAGCGACATCAAAAAACTAAAAAACCCTAAACTATATCAATATTGCAAAAACTATCATCTTTGTTATGCTTAATCTTGGTCTGATGGAAATGGTGGAGATGAAGGGAATCAAAGGAGATTGTTCTGGGTGACAATGCAGAGCCTGAACTCTAACAAAGTTAGAAAGAAACACATTCTTTCAGATAAGAACACAAGTGGTTCCTTGGAGTGATTCTGTCAAACAGAGAGTCAGACGGGCTGTCTCCGATCTGAGCATCATCAAAACCAATCTTGGACAGTTAGTTCATGAGGTCTGGATGTCCTTACAGGACCTTTACCTCCATCAGAGCAATCAGACGAGTCTCAGAGTGTGAGAGGCCTGAACAGCAGAATTTCCCTGACATTGTAGTAGAAAAGAAATGTTAGTTATGGACTTTTTGTTTGTCATAAACACCATAATAAAGTCTCTTAGTAATTGCCATCTTTGGTCTGTAATTTAACATATTCATTAAAGTGAAAACAGTAGATGTTCCTCTCTGTTTGTGACTTAATAAAGTCTTCACACTCTTTTATGAACATGGCGGACGACAGCTTCAATGATTTGTCCTGTAAATGCAAACAGACCACCATCACACGTGCAGCAAATATAACAGAGAAGAACCGTTGTTCCCATTTTCACTCTGAAAATCAAGATAAAATGGCATAATTAATGTCTCCAGCGTCATGTTTCTCTGCATCGCTGAGCATGTGAGGCTCTAAATAAACCAGAGGATCCATTAATGACATATATTATCAATTTCAATTAATAATGAACTGTTACATTTCGGCTTCATTAACTTCAACACAGGTGTGTTTTCTGTGCTGCTGAAACTTTTACTACTCAACATTTAAACAAGCCATTTAAAACCAAATTCAAAATTTAAATTAGCTTTAGATGAAGTTAATAGTTTTCTTTACAGTCCAAAATGCTGTGTTTTTATTCTTTCTAACAGTATGACAACAATAAAAGTGCATAAATCAGCCACTTTGCAGAGCAACTGTAACAATGCAGGAACAAATACAATGAAACTGTCCATAAGTCTTATTTGATCCTGGATGTGCTCCCTGGTGCATGCTGGGAAACTTTTGCACATGCCTTTTCCTGGTTTGCTACAGCATCTTATTAAAAAAATAAAATAAAAATAAAATAAAATAAATAAATACGTGCAGTCGTACAGCATTAATGTTAACAGGTCAACCGAGCAGCCACACAGCCTGCGTGTCACACGTGCGTGTCAGACGTCGTCATCTAGAGGACACAAGTTTTCCACACGTAGTGTCACAGAAGACACGCTGGCAGCTTCTGCCCGTGTGTGCACAAACAGCAGGATGTAGATCACGTTCGAGTCACAACTCTTCCAGACCTAGAAATGCTCCCCGATCACCTTCACCTTTACTCACCAACAATCCTAAATGCAATCTGTCTAAAAGCAAACTGTTGTTTGTGATCCTGGTGACACGCGAGGCCGGTGTTGTTATTACCCCCTTTCATTCAAACACGGCTTTAAAAGCACAGAGCTGCTTTAATGGCCTCTACAGATGAGGAGAGGAAGGTTAGATGGTTGGGATTTGAAACGGCACAAACTGTGCTCCAAACACATTCAATACAAATCCACCAGGGGGCACTGTGGGTCTGTTTGAGCTGAGAGAGGAGGGTACCTGTCACTGAGGTTGTCTCAGCCATGTGGGTCACAGGAGCTGCTTCTTTTTTCTTTTTTTGAAGAGATGAACAATGAACTGTAATGGGTGGGTGGGAAAGAATAACACAGAAATAAAAATTCATGCCCGGCAATCAGAATGAAAAACGGTTGTTCTGCAAATCAACGTAATGAAAGAGGACTTAATGGAAAGGGAAGGCCTGAGTCAGGGAGCGATTACAATTCAAAGATGCTTTGAAATAATTACATATGCAGTACAAGAGATGTTAATTGCACATATTCACACAGTTCTCTGCTGATGTATCATCACTGTCACACTTTGGGCATCAAGGAAATGGCAGACTGCTGATGCCAAAAAGCTAACTTTGTATCATAAAAGGAAATCTAGTGCTACGTTTTATGATCTCAGGATGGGTGTGGACAATGTAATGGCACCAGAGGAGCTCCATACCTGCCAAGTTATTTAAAGGCTGATGTTATGTCACTGTTATTTGACAGCATGGTATTCAGAGGACAGTTCAGTTAGGGTACTTTGATGGTTCTGGTGCTGTTCTTTATTGTGGGGCCCTTATTATTTCATTATTCATCATTACACAGTCTGCCTGTCTATTGTTAATAACAATTTTAAACCCCAGAAATAGGGTTGCAGCAGCAGATTACTGGTGTCACGGTATGCTGTGGTAGTAAAATGAATGATTATCATACCGTGCACAAGTGCTTATAATCGGTATTGAAAAAAAAAAATGCATGGAACGGAGATGCTCGCCTGCATGCCCCAAAAAAGTTATTAAAAACAACATAGGATAACTTTAGACATCTTAAAAACTAACGTGGAGTTGTCCTCAAGGACGGACATCCAGTTTGCAAAAACCATGGATGCAGAGTGTCTCCAAAAGAGGAAACACAATGAACATGTTGAAGAATCCCTCCACAGATCAAAGTAGGAGTCCCGTTTATAAGTTTAATGACGAACAAAAGAGGTGTGATTGTTTAAATGACAGTCATAAGATGCACTACTGAAATAGTCTACCATAACAGCTCTCAACTCACCTCCAATAAACTGTTGTTCACCATTCAGAGCACAAACAATGTAACTGATAATAGGTATGATAGGTATAAACAACTGGTGAAGAGACATTATCTATATATTGCTGTTTCCAAGGTCAACTAATATCTTTAGAAACTAAACTTGAAACCGGCAGTTCAACAGTTTTGCAGTGAGGAACTTAATGTTTATTTCAACCAACATGTTTGTGACAGAAATACAAACCACTGTGGCTGAAGACTGTAGCTAATAATAGGTGGTAAACTTCCCCCAATGCCCATGATCTGCATTTACTATTTTATATCAGTAAGTATAATTCCATTTAAACATCTGCACTTGTGTTGGCCCCAACCATCAACCATCAGTGAGCTTATCATTGGTTTGTAAACGTTATGAAGCCTCCAGTTCAGATTCTGTCCGTCGCCATCTTGTTAGTTTAGAGCAGTTAGGAGCAGGAAGTGACCATATTTGGACGAGCTGGGGGAGGAGCCAGCGGTGGATCTGACTGATCTGATTGTAAACCTGATGATACTACGTCCCGCCCACCGATAGCTGTAACCTGACTGCACCACAGGCCTGTCAATCAAACAGACACGCCCCCCAAAACAGGTCTTCTTGAATCTTCTTTTCTAATGAATGAGGGATTATTTTCAGATGCACCTCCAGAAAACTAATAAGAAGGAGTGACTTTAGCTAACAACACCGAGATAACTGATGGACACATTTTATTCACTTTGGATTTGATGAGAGAAGTTGAATGGGAATCTATGGAGCCGGATGCTTTTTGGCGCCAACCTCTAGTGACACTTGTTGGTATTGCAGCTTATGGGAATTCCTGCATCTGACTCATTTTTAAAACTAGCAACTTTGATATACAATCCATCGTTGGCCCTTAATAGAAAACATAAATTCCCCAAGAACTAAAAACCGAAAAAAAGTAATATTTTTAAACCGCAGCAGGAAACCCAACAAAACTGTTTCATATACAAGGAGGGAAGAAGGAAAACTCTGGACTGATTGTCTTATTCATATCACGGTCTTCAAACACAGAAAAGTGTGCAAGCTATGCAACACATAGCTGAAGGTAAATGGACTGGAAACAAATTTTTCTTTTTTCCTCAAACTTGGATGATGTTAAAGACTACCAGAACTCAAGCAAGTCCAATAAAAGTATCATCATCAACCACACAATACAACTAACAAGCTACAACAGAGAATCCAACTGTTGGCTGAAGTTCCAGGCTTGTGGCGAAAGAATCACTGGTTGTGATGAAAGACAAACATTCAGAGCAGAGACTCACTCCTCCAGCGAGATGTTCGTGTACAGGAGAGGGGACAGTGAGGACGGCGGACCGGATGGGCTGCTGGAGTCAGGCCGTGCTGTTGTCTCAGCTGCTGTCCTCCTCTCTGGTAACGATGTCTGGGGGACAATCTCCAGCACAGCCCAGCACCTACACACAACCACACACTGATTAGAGCACATGTGATGTTATACAGTCACCAACAGGCCATTTGAAATATGTTTGACCTCCACGCACAAGTAGTGATTCCAACGTTCTGATTTTATGATTTTGACTTGATTTTCTTTAAAATTGTTTGAAAGTAGTTGCCAAACATTGAAAATTTTTAGATTACAGAGTAAATACCTATTACAACACAATTACAAAGATACATTGTAACCTCTGACTTGAGCAGACACAAACACAAAGTCCATCACTGTTGGTACGGTGCTGAATGTAAAATTTTGTAACTGAACGTTCACCTGTTTTGTAGAATTGACAGACTTCCATGCGAGGGTGGAAGGACACCTGTGTTCTCCAACAGTAAGAGGCCCTCATAGTTACTGTAACATGGTTGTTTAAAACAACACCATTAGACTGCGTGAAATACAGCAGACTTATTGGAAATTTGGAGGGAATCAACAGTGTCAGCCTTTACATCATTGACCAGGTCCTCCGACAGAACATCTTTTCATTTACATTTCGTCTTTTTCCACAACGGTATTTTTTACTAAAATGCTGAATCCGCTGATTTATGAAATGTTTTTTTCTTCTTTTGAAATTTAAAATGCATTTATTGTATTGCAAACAAAAACAAATTCCGGAGGCCTGAACATTGTGATTTCTATTTTTTGATGCCGTGTGTGATGAATGCTCAATGGCGTGGAGCATGATGTGACAACATAGTTTGGTTTGGAGCACAGATGAAACTGTTCTGAGGTGAAAGTTCGGTTTTCCAAGAAGATTTAGAGGTTTTGTGAATGTAGTTTGAAGATTGGGATTTGTGCTTACACTTTTGAGAAAAGGATGGAAGGTTTCAAGAAATGTGTCTTAGTGATCGTGAAAAACCGTAATGAGAGTTTCAGGCGGAACCTACCAACAGTGGTGAACAAGGACAATGCTTTACAATAGCATTTCTTCAATGACCCTAATTTTTGTAAAGCATTTAGTAAGACTTTTAATGAACCATTATGTCATTTAACTCTACAGCATACTTTTTCAGAAGCACTGGATTAATGACTGCAGTATAATTAAAGATTGCGACTGGCCATGAGGAAAGAACAGCAGTACATTTCACCTCTTCGAGGACTACCAGTCAGACCTGTGACTCCGGTTTCTCTTCTACCCTTTAAGAAAATTAAACCTCCCACAATCCTGACATGGAGACCAAGACTTCACACTAACATTAATTAAATATCCATTTATCAGCACCTGACACATCTGAAGCTGAACTGAAGCCTCATTTTATTGGCACAGTCATGAATAAAAAAAATTAGGTCTTGATGATTTCTCTCTAAACACAGCAGCTGGTTTCACTGTTTCCTCCCACCTGCTCGACAACACTGGTACTGTGTGTTGATAATTTACTCTGCGACACCACAGGCTCCTGGTTTCCTAGTTTCTTTTCCATTGCAATGTTTGACAGGAGCATCCATTTCCTGGTGTATTATACTGTATGTACACCATCATTCAGTGCTGCGTGTCGGCTGGTTTCTGTACTGCATAGCATTTAAACTTATTGTACGTCCGCAGGAAGAATTTAAAAGCAAAACCTACTCAGACAAAAATAGTTGGTTTTTTTTTCTGTATAAGAGCACAAACATCTCCTGAACTTCACATCACTCTGCCTCTTATTTTTTAAGTAACATCAAAACAAACTGAGCAGAAAAATGCACATATAAACAAAATATCAAGGTGATAATAAGAACTTAATATGACAGAAACAATCAGTTGAAAAAAATGTCCTTAAACCAGTCCAAACAAGATATTGGATTTTCCACCAAAATACCACCAACTCTGTTTTTCAATTGTTTGTTAAGAAAACAACAACGGAAAATAAAATCCAAGTGTAAAATACAATTTTAAACTAAATGTTTTCATAACAAAATCATAGTTTCACACAAAATTCATTATATTCGCAGCAAATGAGTACGTGACAAAATTGAAATCTTGAAATCATGAAAGCAATAAAAGAGATCATCCCATCTTTTAATTATCTTCAGTTCAGTTTTTGTCGCAGAGAAATTCCTTTTTTTTTTTTTTCAAAGAATAAGAAAATTAAAGCATCAAATTCTGTTTCTGTAAAACCATGGCTGCAAAATTGTGTTAAAATGAATGATGTGAAATGAAAAATCCATTATATGATATCCTTTACCATTTTATTGTCTAATTTTATTAGAATTTCTGTCGAAGTGACATGTGTAAATTTGAAAAGTTATCAAACTTCCTGCTGAAAATAGAAACAAGCTAATTGAGTTTAGCAGGGATAGCATGTTGCCTGTGTACTTTTATGGTAGAATGAATGTGACAAGTACGACAATATTTTACTGTCATGTTACTTTTATTTTCCTCTTCGCCCAGACAACCATTTATCTTCTGTTAAAAGTTTTAGGTAGGTGTCAGTCTGAAAACAAAACTTTCAGTCAATCCAACACCTTTATGTTTATTTTAATTTCTGCCTAAAATGTTGAACTGTATTCAGTGTGATAGATTATTACCTTTACTGTTAAACTAATTGTTGAATATATTTAATATATTTAAATACTACATTTAATATATATATATATATATACATATATATAAATTTCAATATATATATATATATATATATTGATATTTATATAAATATTTATATTTAACAGGAGTAGTTTCTGAACTATTCCATCCCCAATTGTGGACGTGTTCAACAAAATACCAAAACTATAATTTCTTTAAATTTATATATATATATATATATATATATATATATATATATAAATAAATAAATAAATATAAATATATATATATATATATATATATATATATATATATATATATATATATATATATATATATATATATATTTATATAAATATATATATTTAAATTTATATATATATGTATATATATAAAGGGTTAGGGTTAGGGTTATATAAATTTATATATATATATATGTATATATATAAATTTAAAGAAATTATAGTTTTGGTATTTTGTTGAACACGTCCACAAGTGGGGATGGAACAGTTCAGAGACTACTCCTGTTGCGCGCCAACAATGCGTATCATCGTGACTGTGTGTGGAGCAGGAGGATTCGCGGGGGGGGGGGGGGGGGGGGGGGGGGGGGGGGGGGGGGGGGGGGGGGGGGGGGGGGGGGGGGGGGGGGGGGGGGGGGGGGGGGGGGGGGGGGGGGGGGGGGGGGGGGGGGGGGGGGGGGGGGGGGGGGGGGGGGGGGGGGGGGGGGGGGGGGGGGGGGGCAGATGTAACCCTGCTTGATCAAAAGCAGGACGTACATTACATTTTGTGTCACAGTGTTAAAACTGGCAACAGAGACCCTTAAAATTCTTTGAATAGCCATTGACAATACAGCAATGAGACTAGAGAGGTGTTTTGAGTGACATACATTTTCAAGAAGCCAAACATCACTGTCCAAAACCGAAAAAAGGGTCACAACCAGCTTGGTTTTTTTTGACATTCGGGGGGTTGTGCACTTTAGTGATGACTTAATATTCCTTATATTTCCTTTTACTTCCTCCCTGCACTGCCCTCCATAAATGGCTCTTAACAATAGCAAAATAATGTGATGAAAACCAATTTGGTACCGGTATAAATACCAGTGTAGATTTACACTCTATAACATGCTGCACATAATGACAGACTTCACCAGCTTTCTGTGTCTTATGTGGAAGATTTAATGCAAATAATAATAATAATAATAATAATAATATCACCAAAAAGAAACCATATAACTGAAATGAGACGATGCTCATGTCATTCACATTAGGACTCGTAATCTCAGCAGTCTCTGCAAGCATTAAGTCATAGAGATCTAATGTGCTAATATTAGCAGCTCAGCAATTTTTGTTTGTTATGGGAGACAATCATCGGTGACCAGCAGGAACAAACAAGCCTCTGATGGGGATTTCTACTCGGATTGTTGAGGGTTTTAAGCACGATTGGAAAACAGCCTGATAATCCTTCAGGATACGGCCGGTCTTTAAAGGTTTTCTAAAAAACAAAAACGGCTGACTGTGAAACGGAGGACAAATCACAAGTTGTGTGTTTGAAACCAAAGGCCATAAAGTCAGGCTGCAGAGAGAGGGAAGGTTTTCTGGTCTCTCTGCGGCAGCGGCTGCTAGGCTCTCAGACTTGGCAGTGCAGAGCGCAGCTCTGAGAGATTTATCCATTCATTTGTTGTGGCTACGCTCGGATGAACCCAACAACACACCATTTCTATTTTATTCTACTAGTCTTTCACTCTGCAGGGTGGCTCCACAGAATTATGTCCCCAACGATAATTATCAATCAAAATTATGGTCTGAAAAATGGAGGCAGAGGAAATTGCTTACCAGGACGTCAAGCGGGAACAGGACCCCAAAAGGAAGTAGTGTGATCAGAGAGCGGTGAGAGAAAGCAAGAGGGAGGAGAAGGGGATCTGTGCAGCGTGATGCTTCCTCTCTACTTACAATAACCAACAGTGCAGACTTCAGGCCGATTGAAGAACAAATAATATCAATTCTGTAAGTTCATCTGTTCATCTCTCAGATATTATGAAATGTTTACAACCTCTCATTCTACTGACAAATATGTGATATAAAAAAAAAAGCAGGTCTGGATGTTTTGTATTAATTTGTTCTCCATTGTGTAGATATTAGTTTACAGCTGTGATTTATCCAGATCTCATCTTAATTTTTATGAAATGAAGTTTAAAGAGTTTTAATTTGTTTCGCATAATGGGGATTATATGCTGATATTGTTGATCCATTTCATAAAGGTGAAATGAGTCAAGCTTGCAAAATAAAAACCAGCTAGTTGCACCATGTGTTGTCTGACTACGACTGAATAAAAACAAATTCCAGCTCTTCTGATATGCCCCTCAGAGGTGGATGAAAGCCTGGTGCCACAGAGAGGCTGACAGGTGATCATCATTCAACATGCTGATAATGACACACTTCAGGACTGTCTCTCATCAAACACATCAGCTGCGTTGTCTCGTGGAGAGACAGGGTTCTGTTAGAACTGTAGAGAACTACGGTTTTAATACATCATCATTGTTCTGTTACACGTACATGTTAAAGGCTAATGTCCATGAACTATGTAGTCACTAGTGTGTCATCATACAGATTCATAAGCACGCAATCTCAATGATAGTAAATGTGCTCTCAGCTGATCATCATGCTCTACATAAGGAAAAGTTCTCGGCCCTTTTCGTTTACATTATTATGAACTTTGAGGCTAAAACAACTCAGTTTTTATCATGCTGCTGCGTTCAAATGGAACTCGTGAGCTTGTGGTTACGACATATGAAGTCGTGTGCATCATAAGCTTGGCGTTTAACTGGTTGAGTCCTAGGGCCTGGGCCACAGCAACATGGATGGCGTCTAGAAGCCACAGAGGCTAACAGTTTATCAAGCTGACAGGAAATACAAAGACACAGGAGGAAAGATGAGGCCGTTGGGAAGATGAAAATTTTCCTCAGACGTAGGCTGTTGTCTAAATTTTGAAGACAAACTCTACATGACTAAAACTACAATATATTAGCTGAACATCCAACCAAACATGAACTTCCACGACCTCTGAACTTTCTGTAAACATCAGCAAACACATTACAGCTCGTGAACTGGAGGCTTAAAGACAATTTAGAGTTCCAACGTCATGAATGCAACAGGGGGGCGCCGTTCATACAGACTCTTCTCGGGAATGCGGTAAATACGACAACATTTGAATGCAGTATACTTCCTCTGTTGTCTTTTTTCTCACCATCTCCTTTTGAGTCAACCAAATGAAGGTCACACATAGACTCAGTCACACCTGAAAGCATACCCCATGTCTGGTGGTGATCTGCAGCAGCTCGTGCACTTATTTCAAGCAGTGCATCACACACCTTTAAAACACACCTACTCTTGGCACACAGAATGCAGTGCAGAACTAGATTAGCACGCCCTCTATCATGCATCTCCTCTCACTTGGACACACAGTAATTCACCAAGATATCGGACCAATGCAGTGGAGAAACAATCTCAACATGCTGCAGGAAAATATTTGTGTGTGCACTCTGCAGCACCACATAAACCGTGTTAGTTAAACACAAACAGCCCTGTTGAAGGACACAACCCTTGTAAAATAGTGCACTTAAATGGAGGCTCATGCAATGTAGTTCCCTAAAAGTGCATTCATACAATTAAAAGTAAAAGGATACTTTTTTTTTCAGTGCATATGTGTACCAGAAGCCTCTGTACTCTATGTAGAAGGAGAGAGCAAACCCATTTGAAATAACTCTGAAATGTTATAATGAATCAATAAATGAAAAAGAAACAACAACAGCATGTTATTTTAGAGTATTACTTTGCCACACAACATTGCTTTCAGAATGTGGTGTGTAGGTTGGACACAAAACAAAAAAAAAAGGCAGCCTGAAGCTCATAAATCTCAGAAGCATCCCAGAGGAGAGAGACTTATTGTGTGGAGCTGCTGTAAGTTGTTTTGCCAGAAGCCGATCAGTAAAGTACACCAAAGGTCAGATACAACCAATTGTGAGGTGGAGCTCAGTAAAATTTTGTCATGGGTTTTTCAGACACTGTCTCATGCAGCAGTGTTACAGAGCATTCAGTTTAGAATGGGTTTGCCTTCTCCTTTTACAATTGTACAACCCCATTTCCAAAATAAGTTGGGAAGCTATGTAAAATTGAAATAAAAACAGAATGTGATGATTTACAAATCACAAAACCCATATTTAATTGAAAACAGACCAAAGACAACATATAACATGTTGAAATGTTGAGAATGTTAAGAAATTTTATTGTTTTATGAAAAATATGTGCTCATTTTGAACTTGATGCCAGGTAACACATCTCAAAAAAGAGAGTTTTCACCTGCATTTGTGGATGCAGCGATGAACTGTGTTCACAGACGATGGTTTTCAGAAGTGTTCCTGAGCCTCTGTAGTGATTTCCATTCCAGAATAGTGTGTGTTTTTAATGCAGTGCTACCTGAGGCCCCGAAGATCACCACCATCCAATATTGGTTTTCAGCCTTGTCCGTTGCATATACAAATTTCTCTGGGTTTTTCTTTTAGTGTTACACAACTTTTCCAGTGTTTTGTTGCCACTTTACCAACTTTTTTGACATGTGTAGCATTCTTCAAATTCATAATGAGCATGTATTTTTCATAAAACAGTAATTTTTCTCAGTTTCAACACTTGATATGTTGTCTTCAGTCTATTTTGTTTGTTTAGTTTTGTTGGGTGTCTGCATGTCCTAAATTCCAAAACATCTTTATCACAATCTCATTTTAAGGCCAGGTTAATAGAGTAATAAATAAATGAATAAACTAATAGTTAACACAGTGAAACTTCCACAGTTGGTTGCTTGAGGTACAATGTGAGAATAATTTTTTCTATTAAAGTTTTCTGACATTTTTGTGCGTCAAGGTCTTTAAAGGGATAATTTAGATATCTCATACATCAGTAAAATAAACCCCTTAATGTGTAATTTGGATGTTTTTTTAAATTGTTATTTCCAACTAATGACAGAAGAAGCAAAATTGACCTTTCAAAACTGACCAGACCATGAAAAAAACAAACCCTAATGTTTTGCCTTCTGTGTCTGACCTTAAATTTTGTTACATGAGGGTAATCTGAATAATAAAATCAGCTTTTCTTTTATAATGGGAAAGCTTAATCCTTTTCAGATAATTCCCAAACAGCCCGAGAAATCACAAGAAGCCTAGCCAAGATGATTGTTACCGACTTGCAAACCGTGTCAGTGGTTGAGGATGCAGGTTTCCGTCATTTTGTGAAGGTGATGGATCCTTGATATCAAATTCCTGGTAGGAAATGCTCGATGTCAGGTGAAATTCCAAAACTACACAAAGGAGTCAAAACAGCACTGAAGGACTCCATTGAATCAGCAAGCAGTATGGTTTTAACAAGTGATATGTGGACAGCAATAACAACTAAAGATTATTTGACTGTGACAGGACATTTTATTGATCAGAATTGGCAGATGCAGGCTTTCCATGTAGCTGTACAGCACACAGCAGACACTATATCTGATCTCCTAAAAAAATGTGATGACTGGGGCATTACCAACAAGGTCCATGCTGTCATCACAGACAATGGAGCTAATATGGTTTCAGCTGTGCAAAAAACCCAATGGAAACACATTCCGTGTTTTTCACACACCCTCAACTTAGTTGTCAAAGACTCCATTAAGGTTGACACAAGTTTGGTGTCCATCCTGGAGAAATGTGGTGCTATTATTGCGTTCTTCCACCATAGCACCAAAGCATCCGACTAGCTAAAAGAAGTACAGATTCAGCTGCAATTGCCAGAGCACAGGCCAATTCAAGCAGTAGATACGCGATGGAATTCGATATTGCACATGCTGGAGAGACTGTATGAACAACAACAAGTAGTTGTAACAGCGCTCTGTCTTGAGAGAAACACCTTGTGCCTGAATGAAGGACAGTGGTCCCAAATTAGCCTAGCCACTGAAGCCCTCAGGCCCTTTGAAGAGCCCATTAAGGAAGTTTCAGCAGAGAAGTATGTAACCATTTCTAAGGTCATCTGGTCTCTCTTCTCCAAAGAGCAACCACATCTGCTGGGTAACACTCTGGCCTCACAGCTTGCAGCAAGAGGCGCTTTGTAAACACTGAGCACAACTATCTTCTTTCAGTCAGCACTTTAGGTTCAAAAACAGTCTTTGTGTTCCTGGAAATGTGGAAACCATCTAAACGCGGCACATCACTGAGATGCAAGCCCTGGGCAGTTGTGATTGTCACAACATGGCTCAAGGCTGGACAACAAAAGAGAGACTCCACACACAAATCCAAAAAGAAAAGTGTTTATTAAAGTAAACTAAGCAACTCAGAGCAAAATGTGTGAATGTAAGGTATCAGTAATGTAAGCATGTGTGGATGAGTAAAGAGTGAATGGAAGTGTAAATCAAAATAACAAAAGCAAATTACTCTAAATGTAAGCCATGTGGTCATCAGCCACGATTCATGCAGAGGAGAAGAGAGGAGAGCAATCACAGGAAGGCAGCCCTTTTATACTCTTAGGCCACGCCCTCCTGAGGTGCAGGCAACCAACTGGGCAGACCTCTTACAACTGCCACTCCTACAAAACACACTGAAAAAAATCATACTTTGGACCAACTTAAAAAAAATGCTCTAATTTGTTACAGCTAAATTTATTCGTTTTTCTCAAATTATATCCATGATTTGGTAAAACTTAATTTTTTTTAAATTTAATATCAATCAAAAATGTTTCTTTTACCCAAGACAAAAAAATGTACTTTCATAAAGTAAAAATTATGATTTAACATAAAGACCATAGACCATATTTCACTTTGGTACAACTCAATTGTTTCACTTTAGAAAAAAAATAATATTTACAATTACATCTAAGTAAATTTTTGACTTTAGAATAAACTAATTAAAATACTCTTATTATAGTTCTGTTACAAGCAAATGTATTAATTTTTTTCAAGACACATTTTTTATTCAGTACAAACTATAATTTAACTCTATCTTAAATACATACATTTTCTTGTGTTACAAGCAAAATGTGACTTAATTTAGGTCAATACAATAATGTTTTGTTTTAAAATATGCATTTCCTTCTGTTATGTATTAAAAAAATAAAACAAAAATACATAAATAAAACCTGACATTTTGCAGGCAGTAGAGCTAGCTAGTATGTGTATCACACATCAACACTTGAGGAAAAACACATAAAATGAGTAAATTCTGGTCTTTGATCTGTTTTTAAGCCTCCTGTAACATTAACCACATCAATGCTAACATACAACATGGTACATTTCTTTAAAACATGAGATAAGCAATGCAAAAGCCATCAAAAGTTTACCTCTGGTATTAAAACTTGGCTAGCCCTTTTTAAACAACCACAATGAATGTTACCTTATATTGAACCATTGCAAATGCGAGATTGGAAGTTAGCATCTGTTAAGTAATCTTTGTACTTGAATATTTCTTCAGCTACCTTTTCAAGAATATCTTTGTTTTTGAACTCAGTGACACATTTGACCTACACATCACATTTCCATGTTCTAAGTGCGGTTCAGTGTCAGAGGAGAATGTTGGTCCCTGAAACTCTCTGGAACGGAAGTTATTGTAGATGACCCATACAGTTGCCAAATCCTCAAGTTCTGCAGAAGATGTCAAGTTCACTTGTTCATCTCCATAGCGTCCGTCTTGGTCCTGCAATCTTAAATTCCATTTGAACTCAGACTTTTCGGACTTCATCCATTAGCTGCTCCATTGTCAGGACTTCCATCAGGCAGAATGAGCCTCCTGGTGTCATCAGGGTTCAGGATAACTTGCACCTTGGCTGGCCTTTTCACTGACCTGTCAGCCCATCCAAAAGGGTCTAGTAAAATCAAGAATAAAAAATGTATTCGATGCAGTACAAAATTGGCCATAACTAATTCACACTCAAAGATTCACTCTTCTGGTGAATAAGAAAGACATCTCCCAATAAATATTTATTATTTATGAAATCAATGTTTGTGTATGTTAAACTGCTAAGGCATTATGTCATCTTTAGAGTCCAATTCTTACTTTGAAAAAGGCAGAAAATGCTGTCTTTTTCTTTCATTATGTTAAGTGCCTGTACGCATAGAAGGAATAATAATTTATTTTGGGAGACAAGCTCAAAATCTACAAGTTCTACAGTACAATTTTTTTTTTGTAGTACGTCTTTCATGTCAAGAAAGTGGAAAGTGAGCTGCAACCACAAAAATAAGCTAGCATTGGATTTTACTTACAAAGAGTAGATGCTAGCTCTTGCAGAATAGTTTCTTCTACTTGACAGTTGCCATGTTGTGTAGTTAACCTGCTGTTAAATGTTCATACTAATTTAAACTACATTACAAATTCAACTGAAATTACATTTAAATACTACGTTGGTAAGTATACATCTGTGTAAGTTAAAAGCTTTTATATAAAGTGCTTCATTTCTATTTTGGATTTGTAAATTATATTTAAATATACAGGCAAATAATATTCACAGTTGTTAATTATGGTACTTACCAATTTCAGCAATATGGCTAAAGTTGATAACTTTTTAAACAAACCTGTGAACACAAAGAAAATGGTGAGATCTCACAATAGACTCAAATTAATTAACTGAGCCTTAGGTATACCGGTGGTTCTGTATTATACTCCATTATACTGACAGATGCAAGAATATAAATGTTTCCTCATTACTCAGCACTTTAATGCAGTCCTGCAACTTAATCCATGGTCATCATTTTTGGTTATGCATCAGAGAATAAAACTTTAATTCACATGTACTCATATTTGTATTACTAAATGCTGTTTCAAGAGGAAAACGGTAAAGATATCCACCGAAAAAAAAACCAATGAACTACAATCCCTTCCCTCCTCCCTCTGCTGCTGCACGGCTTCACTGGATCCCGTAGTGAGTGGCGCGGGACCCCGCCCCTCCCTCGGCTAAAACAGGTCTGGGCGCAGGCCGCGACAGGCCTTCTGCTAGTTTATTCAAGTGAGCCTTTCCATACAATCACAATGTTGTGCTTCCATGACAGCAAAATTGCATTAGCAACAATATTAACTTTGCACATGTCAACTGGAGGCAACCACAGCCTTGCAGTTAGCATGAGACAGCCATGCTACTAACATGGTTTAGCTAGGTTTGCTCACACACGTACGAAATACAAAGATAGTCTGTAAAGTATTTGTCCACGCTGCCACTAACCATGAAATGTTCACAAAACACAAATTCCCTTCAAAACAACACAATTCAAACTCTTACCTTGTTTAAAGGAGTTTTTTGATCCCGCAGAAGGTGCTGGCTTCCGAAGCAGGATGATTTGATGTGACGTGGAAACCTCTAGTTTAAAGTTAAAAAAAATACCCTTTAAGTAAAAGTACTGCTCTTCATTTACTTTGAGGGGAGTATGTTTTAGTTTTGGGCAAACTGAAAAACCCTGGTGTAAACCAGAAACCACAATTTTCACTTGGACTAAAGTACAAATTCACTTTAAGTCAATGCCACCGACGTTTGACTTTTTTCAGTGCAGGGGGGTTAGTAAACCCTCTGTTACTGCATCACCCTCCTCTGTGAGAACAGCCCGTTAGTGAGGCAGGCGTCCCCTGCAGCAAACACAGAAAGGAATGGTGCAAACTATCCAGCATCCCAGGGAGGATTCTGGTTGACACATGTGTCATGGCTTTTTTTTTAGGGGTATACCAAACACTGATGTGTACACTGAAATGTGCAGATACATGGAAGAAAAAGTGATCCCAATGAGTGAGGACCCTTTGTTTTGGTGGAAAAAAAGTTAAAGCACATTCTCAGTGCTCAGAAAACTGAAAAAAATATAGCTTGGAACTGTTGCAACCTCTGTTCCAGTAGAGAGGCTGTTTTCAAAGGCAGGAGAGACAATTAGTCAGAGGTGAAATCAGCTTAAACCTACAAATGTTAACACGTTACTTTTCCTGAGCACCAATCTAAAATAAAAAGTAAAATTACAAATTTCAAGATATATCACTTGACAGCACTAAGGAATTGTGAGAATGTAGGAAAAGGTAACCTTTTTCATTATCAAAATGTAATTGATTATGTAAAACGATGTAAATAAGTTGCCCGGATCTTTCTGTTGGAATCTTTCTGTTTGGAATTCTAAGAAATGTCCGATTGCAAGGAAATTCACATTTTTTTTCCCAAACATTGTTGTATGGAAGCTTAAATGTTGAAAAACTCAAGTAGAAAATGCCATGGCCTGTTAAACATGAAGATTAAGAAATCGTAAAAAGCGCAAATGTGCACAATTTGTTCTTGGTATTTCAAAAAAATTTACAATTTATTGATTTATTACTTTTACTTAATCTTTTACATTTATTTGCACATTTTTGCATTTTTATTTAATGTAATCAAATATAGTTTTACAATAAATGTGTTAATAATGGCCAGTATGTGTCATGTGCTTTCCCTTAATGTAAGTGTAAGGAACTTTTTTTTCCCAAAAATATCATTATTATGAAAACTCACATACCCATTTAAGAAAGTATCGGTATCAGTATTGGTAAAATTCGAACTAAAAGTATTGGTATCAGTATCAGTAAAGTTCGAACTAAAAGTATTGGTATCAGTATCAGTAAAGTTCGAACTAAAAGTATCGGTATCGCATTGAACTTAAAAAGTCTGGTATCGCCCATCCCTAGCGTTAACGTGTGGAAATGATGATGTTGATCAGGAGACGACACTTGGAATACTTCCTCATGAAGGTTGTTGATCCTCCTGCTAAGTGCACCTCACTGGTCTGCGTTTGTGGAACTTTTTGATTGCACCTCACACAGTAGTAATTAATAATAGCATAATTTTCTAAATTTCCAAATCTGACTTAAATTGTTGTTTTGAGATAATTCATACTGTGTCAGCTACGACCGCCTTACAGCCTTCATCCAAACCATGCAGTTTCATATCTGCCTTCCACAACAGCTGCTTTTTATATGCTCTTAACTTTTATGGACATTTCAAACACAACCCCATTGTTATTACCTAACAAAGTCTAATACTCTGATACCTTATGGAATTACCCATAAAATCTGTTTTCAATAACAAGCCACCTTTCAGTGAAATGCTGAATCTAAAACTGATGTTCCCAAAAGTATAACAAATCTTTTACTTGAAAGTGTTTCAACAAATGAGACAATGGAGACCCCCAGGAAGCTGAAAGCTTCATTAAACCTAATGATGAGTGAGCCTCAAAGACAGTCATCCTCCAATTTCCCTGCCACCATAATCCCTGGCTGTCTGCCTGTGCAGAGGTTCCGGCCGTTGTTCACAGAAATAGTCCAGTGTCCTGCGGTGCTCACCTCGGGGTGTTAATACAACAGATGGTCTCCTGGGGGAACCAGTGTCTGCCACAGTGCAGGAGCTGAGAAGCTCCCCGGTGGTATTTTGTCAGAGTCAGAATTACTTTCTTGTGTGCTAGCTGAGAAGTTCAGCCTTCAACCATTTGCTTATCTCACATTGTAGCCAGTACATTTATAGTTTGTAATTATTTTTCCAAGAAAATGGCTGAAAGAGAGGATAACTCTCAAAGATAATGAAATCTGAAAAGATATAGAAGCTTATGAATATTTATTAAAGGGGAGATATTTATCAATAAAAAAGCAGGACCAAATGTGCTCACCAGAGGATGTTGAGCACTGTGCAGGTTGTCAGACCTCCGAGCACGGCTCTCCGGAACCACAGGATCTGGACATGAAGACAACAGAGGACATGGTGAGCAGCATCCTGCTACAGCAGACAGACAATAAGACAGTATGATCATATCAGTACACCCTGCTCATCACTACAAATATTACTCATCATATAAATGACCCATTTGGTGAAGTCGGGTCTCTTTTGGTCCTTTTTGGTCGCTCCGATCATCCGTACCGTAACACCACGGATAACCGCACACTTCAAATCCTAGCAGCGACTAGCTGGACTGGTTTGGTTTTAACACATGACACGGTGGTAAAATGTTAAAAACACGAGAACATGGATATCTTTGTTCATCAGATATCTTAGTTCCAACCAGACTGAGCTAGCTGAGCAGTTTAGTGTTTCTATGTGCTGTATTTATTCAGTTGGAGACTAGAAATCCTCTCTGTTACTAGGTGGTTGCTAAAGGTCAGATTAGACTTTATTAATACCACAGTGGGGAAATTTTGTAGTCCCAGCATCATATACATTACATTACATTTCATTTAATTTCATTTCATTTAGCTGATGCTTTTATCCAAAGCGACTTACAATAAGTGCATTTCAACCATGAGGGTACAAATTCAGAACAACAACAATTAAGAAAGTACAATTTTCTTCAAGATAGCCAAACTTCAAAGTGCTATAAGTAAGTGCCATTTTAAGTGCTACTAAAGTGCTACCTATTCAAGGTAAAGTCAGAAGAGTTGTGTTTTTAGTTTGCGGCGGAAGATGTACAGACTTTCTGCTGTCCTAATGTCATTGGGGAGCTCATTCCACCATTTAGGAGCCTGGACAGCAAATAGTCTTGATTTTGTGAGTGTTTAGCTCGCAGTGAGGGAGCAACCAGCCGATTGGCAGATGCAGAGCGGAGTGAACGGGCTAAGGTGTAAGGTTTGACCATGTCCTGGATGTAGACTTGACCCGATCTCTCACGCAAGTACCAATGTTTTTAAACGGATGCGGGCAGCTACTGGGCGACAATAGTATAAACAAATTTACAAATACGTATGAAATAAACAAAATACGATATATATATTTTTTTATTATTTTAGAAAAAATAAGAGCAATAAAAGACTAGATACACACAAATAAAATAAAATAAAGTAAAGATAAATAAATACAGCTTGGACGATAAATGGAAAGTGACAGGTGTTGTGCTCTCCATCGTCTTCATCAGGTGGGAGGTTAAGGCTACAGGTCTGAAGTGATTTTAGCTCCTTGGGGTGTGCAGTCTTTGGGACTGTTGAAAAACAGGTTTAGTTCATTGACCCGTAGTTTGTTGGCCCATGCCTAAGTCTCCAGGTTCTGGGCCCCTCCCACCACCGCTGCTGACGCCTGTGATGGTTTTAAGGCCTCTCCAGACCTCACGTGCGTTGTTCTGCTGGAGACGCTCCTCCAGCTTCCTTCTGTAGCAGTCCTTCCCTTTCCTTATCTCCCTCCCTCAGACTACTTCCTGGAGTAGTAAACATTGTATTTGAGTCTACTGATTGTTTCCTAGTTGTTCGTCACACCCCATGTGTTGCTATGGAAACGGAGATCACACTAACAAAAAGTTTTATATTTTGAGAGTGAATTGCTCCACAACATGAAAACATTTAGATTACATGTTTTATTTAGGTGGTAACTTGTTGTTTAATCAAAGTATTACACACGAGGGTGTGTTTTAATGTCATTATTGGCACAACAATGATGCGGTCATTCTATAAGCATCAATAATGACATTAAAAAATGTCCTCCTGTTTAATATTGTATTAGCTGGCCTGAGCAGCACATACAATCCAAACTTCATCTGGCTGTTGCTTCTGTTTCAGTCTTTGCTGCACTGACTGCACATGATGCTTGTGAGATCTCTTTAAGGCTCATCAGTGACAGAGAGGAAGTCGTTTTTACTCTCGCTGAGTACGACCTTACACAAAATAGCCTCGTTTAATGCAAAACATCTGTCTTCAGAGACACTTTGAAGACAATGACCTCAAAACACAGAAATCACTGCATAGATGATGATATGTTTCGTAGTGTTTTAACCAGTCAGACACAGGTGGTTATTTATAAGAAGCGTGATGTGTTATTCTGACAATGTCAGTGAGAAATTACAGTAGCAAAACTGCAGTCTTGCATTCAGTGACAGCAAGGCGGGAGAATAATTACATCAGGGTACTTATTTGTCTTCAAAGCAGTAAGTGTGTTTCCACCCGCCTATTTTTATGCACATTTTCAATTTGAGCGGTGTGTGCAGTGGAAACAGACTTTGCATTTAAATCATCATGTACATAAAGCATGTGACTAACATCAGAGCTGTGTGGATCACATAAAGCGAACATAAATAGCACATTTCCATTGGGTTTTCCACAGCGGCCGGGAACAGAAAAAAACACAAGTTTGCATTTGCATTTTCCAGTTTTCCAGAAATGAACTGGACTTTTTACAGTTTATTCTGTGAGATGTAGTTTCTTACTGTCAGACTTTCAGTAGTGCATCTTCATTATTGACATTACTTCAGTGAATACTTTGTAAAACGTAATTTTTGTCTCATATTGAAGAGAGCGTTAACCCATTAGTGAATAATACTTTCTGTATTTTAATCTGTTTGGAAACAACTTTTAAATAAATATGTGCTTTTTCATGCATCCACACATTATTCAGAGACACAAACCTGTCCGACATAAGACTAAACCATGGGGCAGGGAAAGAGCTGTGACCCAACCAGCAGCACTTCTGACCCGACCAATAAAAACTGACCCGGCCAGCAGGCAGGGTGAGAGGCCTGATGAGACAGCCAACGCCAAGCTGCTGTTTTTTTTCCATACAAAACCCATCCAGTGAAAATCTCCACAAAATGTAATTGAATTTGTTTCAATAAGAATGTATGTGTGTATATTTATGCTGCTTGCATGATGCTGACCACTGGACTTATCCAGCCATATCAGCCAGTCTGTCCAAGAGCTCTGCAGTTCCTCTGCTCCCCACATGTCTTACTTCATCTTTCTGAGGGCCTGATTTACTAAGATCTCAAATAAAAGGTCTGATTTACTAAAGGTCTGTGTGTGTAAAATACCGTGCAAACTTCACACCACCAGCAAAAAAATTTCCAAACTGATCTACTAACGACGTGCAGTGAGAATTGCGTCTTTCAAATGTGCAGTTTAACACACGTTGTCCATTTTGCGTGTTTGTCTGCATGCATATGTAATATTGGGTGTTTCTGCTTGAAGGTACAAAATACTGAAGGGAACATGCAAATAGAACTGAAAGTAGAAACAAGAGAAGTGAGTGTTGTGTATTTTAGTACGACTGAAGGTATTAATCAGATGCGCAAATATGGAGAGACGGCTGCTCTTATTGTGGTGAAAAGGAGATGCAGGAAATCAAAGAATACATAGAGAACGTGTTTTTACACCCGTTAAACATTTATGGGATGTCCAAGCAGCGATACGCTGGAACGACCCAGAGGCAGGACAATGCTGAGTCATAAGAAGTTTTTTAATTGCTGGTATTTTGTGGCTCCTCCTTGTTGTTGGCTGTCAATCATCATTCAGTTCATTCTCTAAAATATCATCGCTGGACAAACGATATATCCTCACTGCATGTCGTTAGTAGATCAGCTTAGACATTTTTTTGTGGGTGATGTGAAGTTTGCACGTGATTTTACACACACAGAGGAACCAAAACCAACACGACGGGATGAGACTCACCTGAGTTCGGTTGTGTGAAATCTGGGAGAAGAGCAGCGGCATCACGTTTACGATCCCTCCTGTTGAGACATAACCAGAGCAGCAGGTCATCCTCATACATATTCATATGGTTTATCCATCTATGGGCTTCTTTCACTGCCCCACAATTTTATTTCATTCACTTAATGTCACAGCAGAGGGACTTCAATATTAATATATAATCTAAGAAGTTAGAGTCATAATCACGGTCACATAAAAAGATTTCTGACCATCAAAATGCTAAAAAGAATACCCTCCTACTACAGGAAAACAAATCCAAAATTATTAAATTAGTGGCCTTATGAATTTCTTATTGACCTAATATTATTTTTAACAACTTGTCTGAAGCCAATACGCTTAAAATGAAGAAAGTTAAAGCCAATGACCTTTAACTAGTGTCAGTCCGAATGTGATTTACTCTATTAGTCATATATCTTGTATGTGGACAAAATTCAGTTCACGTTTCATCATGTGAGGCTACACAGAGCAGCGTTTCTCTTATATAGGCTCTACATCTCAGTGTTCCCCCCCCCAAAAAAATAATTTATTTATGGTGCGCAGACACAATATCAACACCGACTTACAATTGTTCTATTCTTTTTTTCTACTATTTAAAATGGTGAACTATTTCTCTCTTTGTCTCCTGTTGTTGGATTTTCCCTTCAGAGAAGTTGTACTCAGGTCAACAGTGGGCAGAGAAGTTGTTTCTGGCTGCGGAGGAAGGCCGATTGAAATTTAGTATCAGTGTGTAATGTGTGCTAACACATCATACTTGTTTAACGAGAATCGGAGTCAAGATGCAGCAAACATCCATCTGTATCCAGACAGTGAGACCCTGAAGGAAATAGCTCAATAAACACAAAGTTGTTGCCATGACAACAGACAATGTTTCACATCTGGATGTTGCTGCAAAGAAGTCTGTATACTGGAATGTATTAATAGCACGTCAGTATAGTATGTTAGTCTGGATACTGGAACGTATTAAATAGCACGTTAGTTTGGATACTGGAACGTATTAAATAGTACGTTAGTCTGGATACTGCACCATATTAAATAGCACGTTAGTATAGTACTTTAGTCGGGATACTGGAACGTATTAAATAGCACGTTCGTCTGGATACAAGAATGTATTAAATGGTACGTTAGTCTGGATACTGGAACATATTAAATAGTATGTTAGTCTGGATACTGGATCGTGTTAAATAGCACGTTAGTACAGTAGGTTAGTCTGGAAACTGGAACGTATTAAATAGTATGTTAGTCTGGATACTGCAACATATTAAATAGTACTTTAGTCTGGCGTGTTAAATAGTACGTTAGTCTGGATACTGGAACTTATTAAATAGACCGTTAGTCTTGATACTAGAATGTATTAAATAGTACGTTAGTCTTGATACTGGACCGTGTTAAATAGCATGTTAGTATAGTACATTAGTTTGTATACTGTAACGTAATAAATAGCACGTTAGTATAGTATGTTAGTCTGGATACTGGAACCTATTAAATAGTACGTTAGTCTGGATACTGGAACGTATTAAATAGGATGTTAATCTGCATACTTGAACGTATTAAATAGTCCGTTTGTCTGGCCTATTAAACAGTACGTTAGTCTGGATACAGGAACGTATTAAATAGTACGTTAGTCTGGATACTGGAACGTATTAAATAGCACGTTAGTCTGGATACTGGAACGTGTTAAATAATACGTTACTCTGGATACTGGAACGTATTAAATAGCACGTTAGTCTGGATACTGGAACCTATTAAATTGTACGTTAGTCTGGATACTGGAACGTATTAAATAGAACGTTAATCTGGATACTTGAATGTATTAAATAGTCCGTTTGTCTGTCCTATTAAACAGTACGTTAGTCTGGATACTGGAATGTATTAAATAGCACGTTAGTATTGTACGTTAGTCTGGATACTGGAACGTATTTAACTATGTTAGTCTGGATACTGGAACGTATTAAATAGCACGTTAGTCTGGATACTGGAACGTATTAAATAGCATGTTAGTATAGTACGTTAGTCTGGATACTGGAACCTATTATATAGTACGTTAGTCTGGATACTGGAACGTATTAAATAGCACGTTAGTATTGTACGTTAGTCTGGATACTGGAACGTATTTAACTACGTTAGTCTGGATACTGGAACGCAGGGCAAGTGAACCTTTGAGCCTAATTTGAAGATATTACCTGAATGTGTTCCTGTGACAACTCATTCAGGAGGGAAGTGAACAGACAGAAAACACAATGCTGTCGCCTGCGTCACACACTCACACAATATACTGCAGGTTAGAGGTCAGGACTTTAGTAAGGGTTGGACTAAACACATACATAATATTTAACTGCAACTTTCCAAACTGTAATGATCAGTAAATACAGCCAGCATAACAGGAAGCTAACGTTTCACAGTAAATTGAATTAGTCACACTTGAATTAGTCAAGCTGGTTTTAGTGGGTAGTTTTAGAGTCTCAGCGTCTGAATGTTGTTGGAGAAGCTTTTAAATCCTGAACAGACTTCTAGACTAAAAGCATTCTTTATTCTAATCCTGAAAAAAAATCTTTCAAATTGTTCTATTTATTGTTCCAAACAACTGGCGATGATAAACTGCAAAGCAACTGTCAGATCGGGCAGTTTGCATGTTTAAATGGCCTCTGAAGTAATGGAAGCTGTTAGAAGTCGAGTCAGAGCTGTCACAGCAATGCTAATGAAACAGACTGATCACCACACTCAGGCTGCCACAGCTCATCTGTTGCTGTGACCACAGCAAGTGAAAGTGCTGCTGGTGGTGGGGATGAAAAAAACTTTGGACTGGATGGCAAACACACACACACACACACACACACACACACACACACACACACACACACACACACACACACACACACACACACACACACACACACACACACACACACACACACACACACACACACACACACACACACACACACACACACACACACACGATGTCAGACTGCTTTATCCATGCAGCTATCTCCATCTATTAAAAACAGGTATCTTGTAGTTAAACACTGGTTGGGGGCAGAGCTTATTTTACTCTTATGTAGGATTGAAAATTACTCTGAAAAATAATTTTGAAGGTTTTATTTTGCAAAGCAAAGCCCAAAATTTGTTGGAGACATGACTTTAAAATATTAAAGTCATTTGTGAAGGTCCAACACACACTGTATATTGTGTATAAAGAGGGACAACATGACATTGCTCCAATGCAGTAGTGACCGGTGGGGTTATCAAAAATATGTATTATCTAACATCTTTTCACACCTGGTATTAAAAAGCATCTGCATATGATTCTCCAGTGACCACTTGAGATTTGACCTTACTTCCTCACTGTATATGTAAATAAACACGTACATCATGTAAATAAACACGTACATCATGTAAATAAAAACACACAGGAATGTGAGCAGAGAGGAAGCAACAGTTATTTAACAAAAAGAGACTCTTTCTCATTTTAATGTGCTCTAAAATTAGCCTACTAATGAAATGTTTCGCATCTGAAAGTTTTTACTGTCAATTATTCCATCAAATATTTTGTAATTAGGTTTGTCAGGCTCCAATTGTTGGATTTATTTCATTTTGTACTCAAAATACAAAGAAAACACGAAATTCTTTCTGAAACTCTTTTGGGAAAATTTAACTATCTGACCACTAGTTTGTAATTTGTGGCCCTATCATGGCAGTTCAGGCTCAGATTATTAATTTAATCCCGATGGTTTGCCTCTCAAACCATCGGTTGCATGCAACCCTCTGACCCTCTGTCAATGCTGCGGTGGATAAATGCAGCACGCGAGGCGCCTCCTCTTTCACTAACAACAAAATGAACAAACTCTGAAACTGACCCAGCGTCAGGTAGACAGCCTGTGTGTTTCTACAGTAAACAGCTGCTTTACAGCCACCGGCTCAGTCTGCAGTAAATCTCTCCTACTTCCTGTACGGTTCAGCTGCACTCGACACAGTCACACAGGATTGCCTTTTTTTTGGATGTTATTTCTGATGCTTACACAGACGACTTCAGTTGAGTTGGTAAGTTGCTAACGCAGACAGAATGTGGACGTATCAGGAAGTGGTCTGAGCAGAGCGGATTTTTATGAGTCTTCAGTGTGTCTGATTCTTTATGTAGAGAGCGAACCACTAGTGATTAGATTACCCACAATGCATTTGTGGCCTCAGATAAGGTGACCAGATCCCCAAAAAACAATTGTGGGGCAAAGACTGGGACAAGTTACAGAAATCGTATGTGGTGCTATTTTACCAGCACAGTCTACTGACCTGTCTGGTTGGGAGTTTCCTGTTGTAGCAGCATCTCCAGGTTTTAGAAAAGCATCTGTCCTGTAGTATTAACTTCTGAAGACTCGAACCAAACTAAATGTGGGACATTGTCTCTGTAGGTGGGATGCAAGACAAGGGACAAAAATGCTGTGCAGTCCCATATAAAGAGGGAAACCTGGTCCCAGTAGCCTCAGAGAACTACTAATTTATTGGGAGAAGTTCTGTGGCTAGCAAGCAGTGAGCGTACATGCAATCAAAGACAGTCAAGTGAAGTTCAAGGGGTGTGTGCTAGGTTTTTAGAGAGGCAGGACCACAGACTGAATATAAAAGTATTCGTAGCTTCCAGGTGGGAAAAATAAGACCTATGCAGAAGTGTCTTAAACTGTAATACCACCAAGTGCCACTAGAGGTTGGCTCCAAAAAGCCTCCGGCTCCATAGACTCGCATTCAACTTCTCTCATCAAATACAAAGTGAATAAAATGTGTCCATCAGTTATCTTGGTGTTGTTAGCTAAAGTCACTCCTTCTTATTAGTTTTCTGGCGGTCCATCTGAAAATAATCCCTCATTCATTAGAAAATAAACTTTAAAAATACTTGTTTTTGGGGGCGTGTCTGTTTGATTGACAGGCCTGTGGTGCAGTCAGATTACAGCTATCGGTGGGCGGGACGTAGTATCATCAGGTTTCCAATCAGATCGGTCAGATCCAGCGCTGGCTCCTCCCCCAGCTCGTCCAAATATGGTCACTTCCTGCTCCAAACCGCTCCAAACTATCAAGATGGTGATGGACAGAATCTGAACTGGATGCTTCATAATAGGTAGGTAGGTAGGTATTTACTTTATTAATCCCTGAAGGGAAATTTTTAATGTTCACAAACCAACAATGACATCACTGATGGTTGACGATGGGCAGGAGGTTGGATATCAGCATGTATCTGGGCACAGATATCACTATCACAAGGTGGTGGCTCCCATTTCTGAGATACGAGGGTGGCACCGAGCAGGAAGAAGCTATACCCTTTGTGAAGAACTAGTTTATCTCTTGATCAATGTCATCACTGGTCCGGGGGACCATCAGGTGTTTCTCCAATAATTTGTCACAAACTTTGAAATGTGATCTCTGCTAAAGTTTCAAGTGTGTAAAGAAGTCACAGACGCAGTAAAACTTCTGCTCACAAAAGCCTGTTTGCTTCAGCTGCTGATTTTCATCAGCAGAGTACTCACTCATTAAGGTTACAGCTTATCTGGGCTCTGTGCATGCCACAGTGCTGCGCAACAGGAACAGTCTCTGAACCTTCTAATCTACCCTGGTATGTGGTATGTATGTCATTTTTAAGAGATCTGTTTAAGCTGCACTGAACACAGTTAAATCAGCTTTTCTTATGGCTCCAGTTGGAGAAAAGGATCTTATGTACATTTATAGAGCAGTACAAGATTTCAGAGTCTGGTGGTAGGTGCACTGGAAGGTCCAACAATCATTAGCCTTCAGTGTGTTTAGCCTGGATAGAAAGGATGGTAGAGAAGGAGGCATTGATGGGGCCAAAGAGATGAAAAGATAGAGACAGAAAGAAGCAAAGAGATTCTCACCCAGAGCCACTGTCCCCATCAGGAAAGGTTTCCCCATCTGACTGAAGTCACTGCTGCTCTGAAGGCCAACCTCTGACCCCACTGCAAATGTCACAGCCACCTGAAACACACACACACACACACACACACACACACACACACACACACACACACACACACACACACACACACACACACACACACACACACACACACACACACACACACACACACACACACACACACACACACACACACACACACACTTACAACTCAGGTAATGGGCCTTTCTTCAAGGTCACAAAGTTAAAAGACAGTAAACATAAAAGTGTTCTCCCTGCAGGAAGATAATGAAATCAGTCACAGGAACAAAACAACGCAGGGCAGTGACATCCAAGAAACATTCATGTTTTCATCCAACAAACACTGGATGATGGATTTGGATGACTTGTTGTGGATTGCAGTGGCTGCTGCAGGTGAAGAAAGAACTTTTAAATCTTTTGGAAGCAGCTGAAATATAATTTGAAGCATTTCTTTTATAGAAATCGTCATCTGCTTTCAGCAGGGTCAGAAGTCTTCGGATTCTTCAAACAACCTTTGATCAACAGGTGGTGAAGTTTCTTTAGACCAAAAAAAAAAATAGTTGCAGGCTGGCAGAGTTCAGTGTGATGTACGATTTACTGCATGAGAGGAGTAAAGAAAATCTGAGTGTTGGTTTCCATGGAAAGATATCCTCCAAAAACTCCCTTTTTATCCAGAACTCCTCTGTGATTTACATAAACATCATCTCACCTTAAAAACTCATCATTACCACGCCTGGTGGGATGACAGAGATCATCACATTGGATATCAACTGATGCACAAGCTTTTTGTCTTGTTTCATCGAATAACCACATTCCATTTAATAAATCATTGTGGTGGCGGGGTGTGGTTAGCTCAGCTGCAGGGGAAAGAGAGTGGGGGGAGTGGTTCAGGGAACGGTGCCAGGAGAAGGATAAGTGGCACAGTTGAACTAAATCAGGATGATTTCTCTCCTTTTTAAGTGAGCAGGACCTGGAGAGGAGACAGAGATGGAACGGGTGCTCGGAGGCAGGGCAGGAGAGCACCGACACAGAGAACATTGGTGTGGGGTTAAGGGGAAATAAAAGGGCATTATCAACGAACTGTGACTCGGCGGGTCGTCTGTATCCACAAGGAACCCCATGGTAGCGCACGCATGCTACAATCATTTTTAGGGAATTTCCCTCCAGCAGGTGTCGTGTGCATCTCCAACAAGGTCACTTTAACCTATTCTTGAACCTGCAGTGACACTTGCTCACCGATGTGCTGCTGTCTCCCAGAGAATTGATGTGGAACCAGCTCCCAGTTTGTGTTCAGGGTCATAAACCTTCTCTAGCTTTAAGGTTAGACTCAAAACTTTCCTTTTTGATAAAGCTTATAGTTGGAGCTGCTCAGGTGAACCTGAACCATCTTGCAGTTCTGCTGTTATAGGCAGAGGTTGCTTGGGGACCTCCCATGATGCAGTGGGGTTCTTTCCGAGCACTCTTTCACTCTCTATAACTCATATCTCACCATTACATCTCATTAACTTCATACTTCTTCTTTCCCATAGTTTCTACTTATTGTCTGTTGTCTCTCCGTTCAGTTCCCTCCTTATGAGTGTTTTTACCTTTTTTTTTTTTTTTTAACATATTTTGAATGTCACACCTTTAAATTGATCACTGACAGAATTATACAAAACCACAACATAGTCAAAAGAAAAAGACCAAATTAAATCAAGAGTCATTATAGTGCAGTAGTATACACAAGTGAATCATGACATTGTTTTATTATTTGTTGAGCATTTACTTATTTTTATTTTTTTACATATGATTGATTTCTGTTATTACATATGTTAATCAAGTATCTAAAAAGTAATCAAAAAGTAATTTGATAACTTTTGTTGATATCTTCTATCTATGTTCTTCCACTGGAGGGAGCAGTGGAGATTTGTATTGAACCACTCAGCTTCCACTTAGTCAGAAATCTATGCAATATTTAGGGAGGTGTGTGTGTGTGTGTGTGTGTGTGTGTGTGTGTGTGTGTGTGTGTGTGTGTGTGTGTGTGTGTGTGTGTGTGTGTGTGTGTGTGTGTGTGTGTGTGTGTGTGTGTGTGTGTGTGTGTGTGTGTGTGTGTGTGTGTGTCCAAAAACAGAGCACGGAGTAACCTTTGTTGTGGTCTCTTTCCTAAAGATTAAAACAAAACTTTTCACAGTGCAGGTGGAGATGGAGGTGAAGGAGGACGAGATGAGAAAGGAGAGGAGGGAATGAACAATATGCTAGCACGGCAAAAGAGAAAAATATCATGAGGAAGAGGAAGGATAATCCAGGAAGAAAAGAGAAAGAAGAGGACAAGGACAACTGGCGTGACGAGAGGCAATTATGAGGAGGAGAGAAGTGTTGAGGAAGAGGATGGGATGATTGGTTTTAATGACATCAAAATAAAAGTCCTGTTTGCAGCTAATGCTCTTGAGATGAAGGGAAACCTCAGAGAGGGTTCTTTAAAAATCTTTGAGAAATTGTCTCATCATCTCACGGTGGGCAGGTTTCATTAGGGCCAGGACGAAGAACAGTGCACGTACACACACACGCACACACACTCCATCGTCCTCCTCTCAGTGATCTGACCGCCCTGCTTTATTCCCTGCTGTCATGGCAGCCGGCAGCATTAAAGGTTTAATGACAACTTTATTAAAGGTGAGTGTCTAGAATCTTAACCAATTACAAAGCCTCAATAAATGTCACGCTAATTATTCCCGGAAAGCCGTGAAATTGCAGTTGATTCTCCGTGAATAATCTACCGTCCAACACCATTCCACAGCTCGGTGCATGACATCCATTTAACAGTGTGTGTGTGTGTGTGTGTGTGTGTGTGTGTGTGTGTGTGTGTGTGCGTGCGTGTGTGTGTGTGTGTGTGTGTGTGTGTGCGTGCATGCGTGTGTGCGTGCGTGCGTGTGTGTGTGTGTGTGAGTGCGTGTGTGTGTGTGTGTAACAGTGCAGTATTTCTATGTGTGCTTGATGTAATGGCTAAAATCACATTCAGGCCTATTTCACAATGACTTAATCGAGCTCTTATCGGGGTGTATAAACTTAATTTGGCTCCCTGTTATTTTACTTAGCTGCAGGTTTTGTGTGAAGCAATCAGTCAGATGTCAGACCTGAAGGAGCTGCTGGAGCTGCACATCGATTCACATGAAATTACTGAGGAAGAGGGGTGCGGGTGGGGCGGGGGGTAAAGAGGAGAGGAGAGGAGAGGAGAGGAGAGGAGAGGAGAGGAGAGGAGAGGAGAGGAGAGGAGAGGAGAGGAGAGGAGAGGAGAGGAGAGGAGAGGAGAGGAGAGGAGAGGAGAGGAGAGGACGAGGATGAGGAGAGGATGAGGATGAAGAGAGGATGAGGAGAGGATGAGGATGAAGAGAGGATGGGGATGAGGAGAGGAAAGAATAAAGAGGAGAGGGGAGAGGAGAAGATGAAGAGAAGAGAAGATGAAGAGAAGAGAAGAGAAGAGAAGAAGAGAAGAGAAGAGAAGAGAAGAGAAGAGAAGAGAAGAGAAGAGAAGAGACATCTGACCTTTAACTAGCCCTTTATTTTGTCAAATTCTTCAATCACAACAAAAAAGGAACATGAAATGTTGACCCAACAAGAAGTTGGTCAAACAAATAGACCTGCACCGTGTTGCAGTATCTGGTACCAGAAATAAAAACACTGCTCTCAAATGTGCATCCTAAACCACAGAGTCACCGCTGGAACAACATGCAGAGCGGAGCCAGTCTGGGACAGCTGGGCCAAAGAAGTTAGAGGGTTTCCCCGGCCCGTCAGAACACATGATGACTTTCAGATCGATGGTCTATACGTGCCACATGTCTGTTTGTAGCCACAGCCCCATGCACCGCTCTCTACTGGAGATCTGCATTGCGTTTCTCTATTGGAGGTTTATACAGGGACCTGCAGCTGCTTCTGGGAGATAAACCTGGTGCCAACACAGAACCATCTCGACTCCCGGACACCGGTCAGTGATGCTCGGTGGATGACCTTCATTGTCACTGCATCCAGTGTCACTGTTGTTGCTTTGGAGAGGTCTGGTAGCTCTGGTGATTGAAAGAGAGTAGAGCCTCCTCTTCCTGGTCCTGTCCCTCAACTGCTGCACACATGGACAATGACGGAAAAGCAGGTGATGTGACCGGTTGAGCTCTTCCAGACTCAGCTCCCAACACCATCCTAAAAAGACCAGGAGGACCGTTCTTTATTTCTTCCAACAGTTGAAGAAGACACATTGATTTAATCCCGGTGTGGTGGTGGGGTGTGGTTAGCTCAGATGCAGGGGGTAGAGAGTGGGAGGAGTGGTTCAGGGAACGGTGCCGGGCAGGTGTAATGAGCACAGCTGAGCCGAATACGAACTGATGAGCACAGCTGAGCTGGATGTGAACTGATGAGCTCTCCCCTAATAAAGGGGAGCAGGGAGAAAGAGGACGAAGAGGAGCGGTTGCACAAAGACATTGGATTTGTGTATGGACAGGGCCAATAAAGGCATTTTACACCCGAACGTACGACTGAGCATGTCATCTGTGTCCAGGAGAGACCCCGGTAGCACCAACCTTGCTACAGTGGCTATCTGCTGCTTGTGGAGGACCTCGGGATTTCCCACAAAGCTACGTCAGCCTGCCGCTTGCTGTAGAGGACCTCAGGATTCCCCCAGCGAAGCTACACCCACCAAGCTATGTCAGCCTGCCGCTCGCTGTGGTGGACCTCGGGATTCCCCAGCGAAGCCACACCCCCACTGCGTAGCAGAGGAGCCAACTTCCAGCTCTGATCAGAATAGCGCATCGAACTCCAGAGACTGGTTCGTGTCGGCGATCACAGCTGTCCACGTTGTGGACAGAGTTTATCCTCATTGCCGGAGAGGAGAGCAGAGCAGAGGAAGAGGAGTTTTCTTCCCGCTGTTGGACTCAGACATTTGGTGTGTATCCTGTTTGTTATCTCTGCCTAGGAGAAATAAAGGACTTGGTTCACAAGAGATTCCACTGTTGTGTCTGCATTTGGACTGGACAGAAGGGAGGCTGATGAGGTTCTCCTGCATTCCTGTCCTCTGGAGCATGTGGGGTGCAGTTCCAGTCTCCTCCAACCACCACTATGGAGTTGTTGTTAGTTTATTGTTACATTTTTTAAATAAAGCTATTCTGTCAGCACCAGAATTGGGAGTGTATATATTTATAAAGACAAAAGGTGTCTTTTTGATGGTTGCTTCTATTACCTGAAACCTGCCCTGCTCTACTTCACCAGTTGCAACATTTGTCAAAATGAGGCAATGTGAGAACAGGATCGCCACACCTGCACTGAGGTTGGTGCCATAACTGAGGAACACCTGTCCTCCCCATTCTGTCTCATTGTCTACTGAACTGTGTGTCAACACTGCTCTCTTGTCCCTATTCCTGCCTCCATTGATGTTTAGAGTCCCAATTTTAAGAGCTTCCGTGTAGAGTAGAGATTAGAAAGAGGACAGTAAAGCCAGAGAAGAGGACCACCCTTAGTCACCCATCTTTATTTAGCCTTTAGAGGAGACTTTCCCCACTTTTCTTTCCTCATTTTCTTCAGTATTTTTTTTGAGGCAAAACCTTTTTTTGTTTGTTTAACTGTTCGTAGCCAACCTGTCTTCTGATTTTTAGTACAGAATTTATGCATTTTTTGACATCTGGAAAGAAATCAGTAATTTTGACAGACTGTCTACCAAAAATGTCCTGTACAGAGTATGGCTGCCTGTCATCTTGAGATATGATGTCAGAAAACTGAAGACATGAACTTATCCTCCAACATGACTTCTTCAGTCTCACCTGTTATAATTTTCAACCTTCCTTCCAGTGTTTTTTCATCCTCACTACCTTCATTACCTACCAGACTGTCCCTCAGTGTTTTCCAAACTCGTGTCTCTCACACTGCTCTCAGTACTTATTATTAGGAGGGTCAGACTGTTTGGCTGCTGCTGCCAGCGTCTCCCGTACTGTGCTGCTCTTTGGCAGCCTGATATTTGCAGACACCCGCAGCTTGCTGCTCACCGGGAGCCGGCCGCTCACTGGCAGCCGTCCGCTCACCTTCACCGCTACCGGCAGCCCGCTCACCTGTCCCGCTAGAGAACTTACGGAAACGGGCCAGTTCTTTTTCCAGCAGGGGATGAAAAGGGTCATGCCTGACATGGTGATCCATGTTGATGGTATGAACAGCGGTGAGACGGCTACAAACAGGTCGTCCAACACCAAAACCCTCTCGACCAACAGGTGGACTAAATGTTCCTCTCAGATAAAGGCCATAATGGCCTTATTCATCCGAGAGCCATATGTGATGTTATCATTGCCGACCTGTTCTCCTACGGCCAGGAGAACCTGTTCCACAGTGGACCCCTCGGTCCACTGTCATTACTTGGACCCCGTGTTTGATAGACGGGGTAGGCGAACCCTGCCCAGGGAGGGATGCCATGACACAGAAAAAAGCTTACTAATAACCAACTCTTGTTCGCTTACTCTACAGATGAGTTAAACTCCTCTTATCTTCTTACAGAGTACAAGATGAAAGATTTTAAGTCTGAAAAAAGACCAAAGTCACTCACTCCACACACTTCATTGCTGCTCACAGACACACACATGCCCAAACTCCCAGAATGCAGTGCAAGGAGAGGAGAGGAGAGGAGGATAAAGGATAAGGATCTTTCTCCAGCTGTTTTAGGAAACTACAGACCAATTTCCAACCTGCCGTTTATTTTTAAAATCCTTGAAAAAGTTGTTGCAAATCAACTTTGTGATCATTTATAAATGAAATGGTCTGTTTGAAGATGTTCAGTCAGGCTTTAGAGTTCATCATAGAACAGACACAGCACTGGTGAACGTTACGAACCATATTCTAATAGCCTCAGACAATGGACTCGTCTCTGTACTTGTTCTTCTAGACCTCAGCGCTGCTTTTGATACGATTGATCATACGATCTTATTACAGAGATTAGAAGATGTTGCGACGATCAAAGGAACTGCATTAGACTGGTTCAAATCGTACTTATCAGATAGATTTCAGTTTGTTCATGTAAACAATGAGTCTTCCATAAAAACAACAGTTAGCTATGGAGTTCCACAAGGCTCAGTGTTAGGCCCAATACTTTCACTTTGTCCATGCTTCCATTAGGAGATATCTTCAGGAAGTACTGCATCAACTTCCATTGTTATGCAAATGACACTCAGCTATATCTTTCTATAAAACCAGATGAAACAAATCAGCTAGTAACACTTGAAGCCTGTCTGAAAGACATAAAGCCCTGGATGACCAAAAATGTCCTTCTTCTAAATTCAGACAAAATGGAAGTTATTGTACTTGGTCTTAAAAACCTCAGAAACTCTTTCTGTAATCACTTAGTTACTCTAGATGATGTTGTCTTGGCCTCCAGCAAAACTGAGGAACCTTGGAGCCATATTTGATGAGGATTTGTCCTTTAGCCACCATATAAAGTAAATCTCCAGGACCGCCTTCTTTTATCTACGTAATATTCATAAAATGAGGAAAATCCTTCCTCAGCGTGATGCAGAAAAAAAAGTTAATGCTTTTGTTACTTCTAGGCTAGATTATTATAATTCCTTATTAGGATGTCCAAATTACTCATTAAAAACCTGCAGTTGATCCAAAATGCTGCAGCAAGAGTACAGACAGGAGCAAGAGATGTGATATTTCTCCTGTTTTAGCTTCTCTTCACTGGCTTCCTGTTAAATCAAGAAGATAATTTAAAATTCTCTTGCTGACTTACAAATGACCAGGCTCCATCATATCTTGGGCGGCACGGTGGTGCAGTGGTTAGCACTGTCATCTCACAGCAAAAAAGGTTCCGGGTTCGAATCCGGTCCTGGGCCTTTCTGTGGGGAGTTTGCATGTTCTCCCTGTGCTTGCGTGGGTTCTCTCCGGGTTCTCTGGCTTCCTCCCATCATCCAAAAACATGCACCTCAGGTCAGGTTACCTGGAGCCGTGCTAGTGGCAGCCTGCTGCAGCAGCTCCCCCCTGAGAGCCCCCCTGCTGTAGTGAAGAAATTTCCCCTCGGGGATTAATAAAGTGTATCAAATCAAAAATCAAAATCAAATCTTAGAGATCTTATAGAACCACATCATCCTGACGGATCTTATAGAACCACATTGTCCTGACAGATCTTATAGAACCACATCGTCCTGACAGAGATCTTCTCTCTCAGCTTGCTTGTGGTTCCCAGAGTTTCCAGAAGTAGAATGTGAGGCGGAGCTTCAGTTTTCAGGCTCCTCCCCTGTGGAACCAGCTCCCAGTTTGTGTTTGAGGGGCACAAACCCTCTCTAGCTTTAAGATTAGACTCAAAACTTTTCTTTTTGATAAAGCTTATAGTTAGAGCTGCTCAGGTGAACTCCTCCTGCAGTTCAGCTGTTATAGGCCGAGGTTGCTGGGGGACCTCGTTACGCACTGAGCTTCTTTTCTCTCTTTCACTCTCAAATATACTCTCCCATAGTTTCTACTTATTGTCTGTTGCCTCTTCATTCAGTTCCCTCGCTAGTGTAGTTTCTGTTCTTTCTTTTGCAGATGTCCAGTCATAGAGCTGCTCTGCGACTGTCGGCCCCACCAACAGTTAATGTCTTGTATATCTATGTTGTCCTTTTCTCTCTTAATTTAATTTAATTTAATTTAATTTAATTTTATTTTATTTTATTTATATAATGCCAAATTACAACAGAGGTTATTTCTCTCTCTGCTCTCCCCTCTCCCCAACCAGTCGAGGCAGATGCTCCGCCCACCTCTGATCCTGGTTCTGTCGGAGGTTTCTTCCTGTTCAGAGGGAGTTTTTTCTTCACTCTGTTGGAGGGTTTTCTCCCTTAAAGAGGAGTTTTTCCCTCCTAGTTTATGTGGGAATTGTTGAATTTTTAGGTTTCGCTGGATAATGTTGTAAAGTTCTGCTGGAAGGACTATAATGTGTTAAGTGCCATGAAATAACCTGTCTTGTGATTTGGCCCAATACAAATACAATTGAATTGAGAGGATAAAGAGGAGAGGAGGAGAGGAAAGGAGAGGAGAGGAGAGGAGAAAGAAGAGGAGGAGGAGGAGGAGGTGTGCAGTGAGTTTAAATGCAAACATTTGCAACCTAGAAAAAAACACAAAGTACCACAGCGGGAACCTTAATTATTTTGCAAGTGCTTGACCACAAACCATAAAGTGTTGGACTGAAAAACTATTTCATTTTCTAGGGACCCTGATTGTTGGTATAAAACTTAATTTCAATCGATAGACACTTTAGCCTGGACTGACACATCAACTGACAGACCAACATTACACCCACACACACAAACTACACATCACCCTCAGGCATGAACAACTGACTAATGACCACACACTCCCCAAAGGAGCCTCTAGAGTGACGACAACTGTTTGAAATATACAGAGATGTAAAGGTCCACTGTTAATGTTCCTGAAGAGAACAAAGTGTGTCAGCTGTGAGGTTGTTCACGCTGGCCTTTGTCTCAGCAGAATCAATCTTAATCAACACGTCGGCCCCGCAGGACTGCAGGACTGCTTACATATCCCCCACTCTGTCGCCACAGACCTCAGACCAAATCTGATTTACATCCTGCTCAGTCAACTTCAGAAGTTGTTTACTACCAAGGTTTTACATTGACTTTTCATAAATTTGACTTAAAAAGACCCAGATGCAAAGAGAAAGTGTTTCTTTTTTTGCTGTGGAGGAAAATTCTCCCTGAGGCCAGTGTTTCCAAATTGGAATAAATTATGGATGGCTTTATTTAGGATTATGCTCCTGTGAAGGAAGGCAATTGAAGAGACTCCAGCACTGATTTTGTGTCAAGAATGTTCGGAAATCCTGGTAAATGCTGCACAAGCTATTTCCATAAAATGTCTGACTTCAAAAACACGAAGGAGAAGTTCATCTTCAACCTCTGAAAGAGTCCAAAACCAACAACAAAAAAATAAGTAATGTGTAAAGTAGTAAAAAAGGGATCAATAAATTACAGCACTCCAACCACAAGATCACAATCTACCCTCTGGACCATGGCACTAAACGATAGCAGTGATTGGTCACATTATTCATTATTTTCTGTTTCATGTGAATAATTGCTTTAGAATTCCCATCCTCACCTCCAACCAGGGAACCCAGGGTTCATACACCAGGGTTCATACACCCTTCCACTCTGAACAAAAAACTTGGAATTTCTAGCAACAAAGACAAATGAGAGTAGGGACGAGGCATGAATTTTGAATAGTCGTTAGAATCTACAAAATCACAAAATGGTCAGAAAGTTTTGTGTGGAACTCCTTCAAATCATAAATAATGAAATAATGATGAGGTGTGGTAAAGCTAGCATACAAGCCTTCCACTGCTAAGCACTCTTCATTACAGTGAAGCACCGATCTCTGTACATGCATGTGTGTGTGTAGACAGTAGGAGGGGGGATATTCGATTAAATATCAATTAAAAATCAAATAGTTCAGTGCGAATTTTCAAATAGTATTTTTGCTTGAAGTAGCTGAAGGTGTGTTCTTCTTCTTTTAGCCAGAAGCTCCTCCCCTCTTGCAATGCAATGGTCACATGACAGATAAATACAGAAGGAGTGGACAATTTTTTTCAACAAAACGTTTTCTGTTTAACAAAAAATAGCTGAGTATGAGAGCTGGCATATTTTTCAAGAATCAGGTGCTACTTAAATGTGTTCATTTATGATCAAGTCCTATGTAAATATAAAATGTATGGTCAAATAAGATAAAAAAATTATAAAGCTCTAAAGCCACTGGCGGCAAACAAGCGAACAGATGGTGTGGTGGAGTGGTGCCTCCACTCAGCAACCAGTTGGAAATGTCCCCTCTTTCACATGTCCCTCATGTAACAGAACTTCTTGGAGAAAACGAAGAAATTCAGGCCCTCTTTTTTCGTCTGGTCCTTGCACCCTAAGTTGGGTTTCAGCAGTTGCTGTTTGTAGTGATGTAAAATGTGTCAGGTGAGAAGTAAAAAATGAGGTTCCTTCAGATTTCCCTGCGTAGTCATCGCTACTAAAGTCCACGTTATAAGTTCTGTTATGTGAGAGTCGATGACATGTGAGAGAGGGGAGATGTGGAATCTAGAAATTTCCACGACATCAGCTGGTTGTTAATGAAGTATACAGGAAAAAAAACCGAAATCAAATAAATGTATTTTATTTATTTTCTATTATGTTTAAATGTTCCTTTACATCTGTTTATATGTGAAACACTGCATGTCATTTTCTTGCCGTAAATCCCTTTGAGCTGCATTTCTTGTATGAAAGGTGTTATATGAATAAAGATGATTATTTAATATTTAATGGGAGCAGCCTTCTGTGCACTTACACAGTTTCTCAAGGTACTTGTAATTTTTTTGTTTTTACATTTATGTGTGTTGTGCTTTTAAATTGAGATGTTTTATTTCCCAATAAATAACTCTATTTCAGATATCCAGAATGTATATTATGGAACTGAAAAAGAATTACATTCTTTTAATTTAACTGTAAAACAAACAACCTCACATACTCACTTTCTTTTGCTAATCACTTCTACAATTTTTTTTGGAATACCAAGTTTTCTCCACTTCCAGTTGACATCTTTTTCCTGAGACATTAAAGCCTGTAGATGTTAGAACACACAGAGGAACAAGGCTGTAAATCAGTGTGAGAGGAGGAACATCCCCTCTTCTTTAATGGAAAATGTATTTCTGTCACAGCTGCCTGAATACATATATTGTAAGTGGCTGTTTTGGGAAGTGGAGTCAGTGTTAGTATTCATACAACCAGCAGTATGTGTCAGCGCTAACATGATTTTGTGTGAATTTAAGACTGGAATTAAAGAAGTTTTTAAAAATGATGAGAATATGGTGATAAATCATTGTGAAGCCTGACATCAGTTTGGTGAAGAGCAGATTGTATATCTGCCCCTCTCTGTAGAACAAAGCGCTACATGTGAGCTTCTGGTTCTGGTTTACCTCTGTGAAGCCAGTTCTGCTATTAAAGACCTATAATCACAACAATAAAGACACAAAATCAACGTTATTCCAGCAGTGCAGAACTGTAGAAACCAAAGGTAACACTTGCTCGGAGCCCTGATAAGTAGAACAAGTAATAAAGCCTGTCATCACCTTCTTTTGTACTTGTGTCTATAGAAATGGGAGAATAAGACTGATTAGCCAGGTGATGAAGGGATCCACCAGCTCTGAAATGCAAGAGGAAAGTTCAGTTAAGACGCAAAAAGTTAGAGAGTTACACAAAGAAGATATGTAGTATAATAAATTGATGGACTCGAGGGGCCGTGCAGTCCGACACGCTCAGCTCTCCATCTTTAAATAGAACATGTACAGGAGAAACTAGCTGGTGAAAGTTCTCCTTGAAGTTTGCCCCGGGAGATTTCTTACAACCAACAACCACAAAGTGTGTGCTTGATGTACACACAACTACAACACAACTCCTTAACAGAGAGGACAATGTAGGGTTGTTGGATACCCGTGCATCATGCATCATTGTTTCCATTAATTAATCTGTGTTGATTAGGAACAACAATATTCAGTTCTTCAGCTAACAGAATGAAAACAGCATGGTGTAATCCAGGATTTTTTTGAGTGTTGGGATCACAAATGTTTGATTTTGCGGGGGATTTCGAGAAAGAAAAACATTATTTTATTCTAAGCACTACCTGATTAAGGAATAAATAGGTAGTCAGTCCCTGTGATAATAATCATGCTGCACATCACAGAAATATTTTCATTCTAACCTTCTTATTTATTTATTGAGCTTAGAGAACCATTGGGATAAAAGTTACAAATCCCTCCTAAAAGCTGTGTATCTTTCCAGAACACACAGCCTGTGACTGTAAAATAGAAACAACATCAGCTGTCAAAATAAGAGCTTTAGATGCTGTTTAATTCATGTTCATTCAACACATAGACCTGCTGGATGCACACAAACAAAGTGACGTCTCTGACAACTGGACATGTGTATACAACTAATTTCACATACAGTTATACGTAATCAATTCCTTTGATAATAAGCATTTAATTTGAAATTCTTTCATTGTGAAGGCCAAATGTTTCGTAAAACCCACCAATTCCTGTTTTTCCGCTTGTTTTCAATTTTATTTGATGACAGGAGACGAGGAGAAGCATGCTGATTGTGCATGAGGAGTTATTTGTGTTAATAAAGTGAGTTTTGTTTTAAAATATTTACTTTATGCCATTGATACTTTCAGCACAGATTCTGATGATGAAATTTTTTGCTAATGCACATCAAGGGATGCTTTTGAAGAAAAAAGGGCCACAAAAGACGCTAAAATATTCTTTGAGAAACATTTGATTTATGTCTGTTTCATTGGTTTTGATGCTTTACTGTGGTCCTGCACTGAAGGTCACACTTTACCCGCCCTTTTATTTGCCAAGACATCACTTGTTAAATTCCCCCATCTCCCTTGTGTCTAGGCAGCTCAGGGCCTAGAAACCGCTGTTTTCTTTCTAAGCATACCAAGATAGAAACATTAATATTTCAGCCATAAAGAGAAAAATCACATTTGCTGGGCCATAAATGGCCCGTGCTCCACAATAGTGTGTTTTATTCTGGTGCAGTCGGCCTTGCCTGCCTGGCTCTCTCTCATATTGATGCAGAGTAGAAGGAATGGTTCTCGGTGCCCTGTTCCAGAGCTGAGGCTCTAAATCTCTCTCTCTCTCTCTCTCTCTCTCTCTCTCTCTCTCTCTCTCTCACACACACACACACACACACACACACACACACACACACACACACACACACACACACACACACACACACACACACACACACACACACACACACACACACACACACACACACACACCCTGTTTGTAGCTCCAGGACACATTTCTGTGCGTGCAGATACACTAGAAGGAGTCTCTGTGTATGTCTCCCTCTACAGGCCGTACATGAAACAACAGCGACCTAGAACAGAACAGCAACGAAGCACTTCATGATGAGGTGTCGGGATGATTTTATCTGTTTCCTGTTAAAACTAGGCCTCAGTAATTATTGCCAAATTGAACCACCACCTCTGTGTCACACACTCAGTCGAGGTTAGATTGTGTGTTTGTGTGTGAAAGCACTTATGGTGTTTTAAGGCTGTGTGTGCCATCAATGCAATCTAAAATCAATCTGTCCGATTCTTCCATTGTTCCTCAAGGACAGCCAACCCTTTGGGGAGACATAAAGGTTCCAGTGGCTGCGTCCTGCTCTGGAGGGATGTCATTGATCTCATGTTGGTGTATGGATCACTGCTCTCCAACAGCACAAACATCTATTCATTTAAACCACTGTTTTAAGGCATATGTTAGTGCAAAGATAGTGAAAGATTTTAGATGTTTAAATCCTACTTATAGGAACATTTTAATAAATAGTTCTGATAACAATAACGAACCAACAATATCCGATGGAGGAAGTTTCATAAAACATACTAACAAGATGTAACGTGAAACTAAAGGCTATTCTCCACCAGTTCCGTCTCCGGCTGCCGGAGTGAATCTCTGTCAGTAAAGTGGATGCTTGGTCTCCACCGGCTGCATCGTCTGGCTCACCAGTCCCAGAAGCAGCTCGCCGCGCTGCTCCGCTAAAGAGAGACAGCGAGTCTGTTTCTGACGGAAGCCGCTCGGAGACCGCAGCGATCTGAACAGAGCAGATCGGAGCGGCAGGAAGTCAGTCGGAGAAAAACAGAGAGGATCTGGCCAATTTTCAAAATAAAACACCCATGTTCAAACTCCGGATGGTAAAACGCATCACGACATCAGCATCTACCACCGCAGTCTTTCAATCAGGACCAGAAACACATCCTCCTCCTGCTGCAGACACAGTATGGGAAATAATAGGAGGAATGTTTTTAACGACTGAAACACAGCAACTGTATTAACTTTGTCTGCAGGCTGCAGCACAAAGTAGGAAATGACAACAATGAACAAACAACGGACAAAAAAGAAGCCGTTTAACAACGTTTACCCGCGATAGAAGAACAGAAATCAAGGAAACATGACCACACGAGGAAGGAAGATAAAACACGTCTGACACGCTGCCGCTGGAGATGAAGACGTGAAGAGGACAGAAACAAAATCACGTCTCACGTGACGTGACGGACCGTGTTCAGTGGAATATGAAGGTTTGGGGCCCATTTTCGCACCATCACAAATCCAGGTGCATTTGCATTTTGGTCAAGCAGAAGGGGCATTTTTCCACACTTGTGTTGTGTTTCTATTTAACTAAATGGGCGGAGCAGCGCAGCAGGGGTTTGTAGATAAAGATGCATCTGTGCAGTGCAATTTTGATGTCAACTGTGAAGTGAACTTAGACCTGGTGTGAGCTGGTGGAGGCACAGGCGTAGGTGGAGTGCAGGGCAATTTTCTGTGACTTCAGTGTGCAAAGCCCACATGAACAGACCTATTCAACATCCCACAGACAGGGTTGGTGGAGTTTATACGTATTGAATCCCCTTATATATATAATATATATATATATATAATTCATACAACCTTCAAATTCAGTTAATCATATAGTAAATGAAGCTGACTCTTGTCTATTGAATGTGAATCAGGCAGTTGGCAGACATCATGACAGCGCAGCCAATCTCAGTTATAAAATACGAAGGCACTCATGTTAAGTACAAATGAATTGTAATTGCAATACCCATGAAGGGGTAACGATTTAAAAGCCTTTTCTCCTCATCTGGTTTAATAATCTAACAGCTGTGTCTGACACTGAGTCATTTATGCACTTAAGGTTTGTCTACTTAATTTATGATTGTAAAGTAAATCATTTACACTCAAAGCTCCCGATGCAAGTCGTTTATTATCTCCCAACATAAAGCACTTTTCAAGCACATTGCTCTTTATTAGTGTTGTCAACTCTGTTCTAGCACCAAATTCAGTGTGTTGGATGATATTCTTTGCTCACTTTGACACTAAATGCATTTACCTGATATGCCAACTTCAATGTCCCATAAACTTTGCTTCCGACACTGGGCGGCGGTTCGCATAACACAAGGGGAAAAATCAATTATAACATTAGTTACATCTTCTTAAGCATATTTAAAATAATCAGTCCTCAGAGAACGGCTGTGACACACCTTCTATTTATCTATTCCTCCTTCACTACTGCGTTTCTGTTCACCAAAATAAAAAAAAAACATGCCCTCCCAGCATACAGAACTTAGACCTGCTTTTGTTCTACAATGAACCAAAAATTATCCCTTCAACTTTTTGACTGAAGGAGAATTAGTGAGAACGTTATATGTTTTACAAATATGTTTTATCTGTCAAAAAAGGTCAGAAAAAAAGTAAGCAACTCTTTAACAACCTCATCAACTCATACAGAACACGTACAAGCACTACTGAACAAAAAAACTAAGTTTTACAAATATTTTACAGTTTATTCTGAACTTTTTTAGAAGCTGCAGCAGAGTGGCAACTTGGTTTGAAAAACTGTGAATTAGAGAATAAGCTAAATTTGCTCACCATTCAAGTTTTTGATTCAAGATCTTCTCCAAACCTCTTTGAAGATATGTAATTTGATCTAAACCGCTATTTGTGTCTGAAATGTTTCATTACTTCGATAAAAACTTAAAATGTACAGCTGCTCCTTCACTGAAAAATATATTTTCTGTGACTATTCCTATATTGTTCTCTTCAAAACTTTAATTGCTGGAAACAAAAAAAGAAGCACCTTCTCAGCTGCCTATTGGCTGAACACTCGAATCCTTCTATCAAATATCATTCTTCACATTGATAGTCAAACATTAAAGTCCAAATTATTTTGGAGGCTGATTTTAATTTTCAGTTTTTCAATTTACATTTTTTTTTTTATTTTTTATGATGCCACCTCTTATGTTTCTCCCAAAAGACTCCAAACTGCTGCAGCACGAAACCTACAGCTGACCGTCTTGCTGCTGGCGACATTACAACACTGACATCGATCTCCTCAGGTACTAATCCCACTGCATCAGCTCATCTGCCAATACGTCACTGATTAAGCTGAACTAATGTGGAACATAAAGAGGGCAGACAAAAAAGTCAGAGCTCTGTCCTTGGGGAGGATTCATACATTGGAGGAATTAAGACAAAATGTTTTCAGCGAGGAGAGACGAGACGAAGACGGTACAAAACTGTGTATTTTTGCCAGTTAAGTGGTAATGTTTAAATAAATAACATCCCCTGGTATACACCATAAAATAATTTGTACATGACAGTTTCATAGGAATATCAACACTCAGATAATCAAAAGTTGAGAGATAATCTGCAGCATATTAAATACAGAGACCTTCCTGAAAATCCTGGAGATTTCTGAATCTTTAAACACAAATGTTCAAACATAATTACTTGCATTGCAACAAGATGAGCAGCGTCGTGTCTAAACTTATGCTCTGATGACACGAGATTGGTCACCCTCAGACAACCATGAGCACCGGCTGGGAATATTTTCTGGAAGAACTGTGAAGATAACAGTTTATGAGCGCTGTATATCTGTCATCTGTCTGTATTTGATTATTAACTGATTTCATTTGATTGGTGCTAGTTTGATTATCCGTTCAGTTGTTTGACTGATAAACTGTTTGACCTAATGCTCTGTTGTGACGTGTCCGTGTTGTCGTTATCAGTCATGACTTGTAACCATAGACTGTATATAAAAACAGGACGTGTCATCAGTGACTTCCTGAGGAGCGGTTTTCCAGGGTTAGTCACTGGATAACTAAAAAAATGTGCGGTCCATTTTCAAACAGTAAACAAGGAAATTAGTTATAGAGACCCAAACTGGATGACTGAGAATCAACTTCAAATCAATGCACACAAGACAGAAGGCCTTACCTTCATATTCCTCTATGTTTCAGTCATTAAAAACATTCCTCCTCCTGTTTATTCTATAACTATTTCCCATACTGTGTCTGCAGCAGGAGGAGGATGTGTTTCTGGTCCTGATTGAAAGACTGCGGTGGTAGATGCTGATGTCGTGATGCGTTTTACCATCCGGAGTTTGAACATGGGTGTTTTATTTTGAAAATTGGCCGGATCCTCTCTGTTTTTCTCCGACTGACTTCCTGCTGATCCGATCTGCTCTGTTTAGATCACTGTGGTCTCTGAGCGGCTTCCGTCAGAAACAAACTCGATGTCTCTCTTTAGTGGAGCAGCGCGGCGAGCTGCTTCTGGAACGCTGGTGAGCCAGACCGCGGTACAGCCGTTGGAGACCAAGCATCTGCCTTAATGACGGAGACGGAAACGGTGGAAAATAGCCCTTTATAATCACTCCGTAAAATGTTATTAATCATAATTATTGGTGCTTTTCTTTCGTCTCCTTTAGACGCTCTTTTTAGCTGTTATTGTGCACTATCTTTGAACTGGCCCACGATCTGTGACATTTTTAAGAAACGTTTTTATTCAGACAGGCTTTTGTTTAGCTTGTCTTTATGGCTTATTTTATTTCTCACTTTTCACCTGCTTATTTTTCTACGAGTGTCCACGTCTGTTTGTTAATGTTCTGATTTTAATTGTTATCTTAACGATTGTTGTGATTTTAAGTGTTTCATTTTGCTTGTATGTATATGCTGTTTTGTGGATGTGAAGCACTTTGTGATTTTCCATCTGTGAAAGGTGCTATACAAAACAAAACTTTATCTACTTACTTTTTGTACCAGGCTGTAAGCATGTTTATTTCTGCTAAGTTTCCTATTCAACCACAAACTGGATACAAAAGTGTTCGTAGCTTCCAGCTCTGAAAAATGAGTCCGATGCAGAAGTGTCTTAAACTGCAATACCACCGAGTGCCACTAGAGGTTGGCTCCAAAAAGCCTGCGCCTCCATGGACTCCCATTCAACTTCTCTCATACAAAGTCAATAAAATGTCTCCACCAGTTATCTCGGTGTTGTTAACTAAAGTCACTCCTTCTTATTAGTTTTCTGGAGGTCCATCTGAAAATAATCCCTCATTAATGAGAAAATAAGCTTTGGGGGCATGTCTTTTTGATTGAGAGGTCTGTGGTGCAGTCAGGTTACAGCTATCGGTGGGCGGGACGTAGTATCGTCAGGTTTCCAATCAGATCGTCAGATCCACTGCTGGTTCCTCCCCCAGCTCGTCCAAATATGGTCACTTCCTGCTCCAAGCCGCTCTAAACTAGCATGATGGTGACGGACAGAATCTGGACTGGAGGCTTCATAACGTTCATAAACCAACGATGACCTCACTGATGGGTGATGGTTGCATTTAACATGGGGGTGTTTGGGCATTTTGAGCAGACCTCAAGTGGTCATTCGGGGAACTTCAGATTTTGACAAGCTTTTTTGGTACTTGATCAGACAGTCATTCTACTGCTTTATCTTAAAAGGTTAAAATTTTTGTCTCATGATCAAACAACACAGTGTACACCAACAACATATTTGATCCTGTCCGTATTGGCTGTGAAGTGATCTCAACATGACTCCAATCAAAGAGATGTACATACAGGATTTACATGTCAATATTAAGATGGGCTTGAAAATTACAATTCATGATAAAGTAGACAATATGTGAAAAATGTCACAAAGATGGGGTCTATCGTCAATATCTACTATCTATATTTCCCACAAACACGGAGAAGCTGTTACAGCTCTTTGAGACAGTGTAATCTTGTAGGATGTGGTAGTGTTAAATGGACTCTGGCCCAAAACGAAACATTCCCTTCAAGAGCTCCAACCGAGCTGCCTACATTTCAAGACGTTTCCAAGCGCTGACCTGGAAAAGCCCAGAACCACCACACAGACAGCAGGAGCTCAGTAAGGACTCCAGCTTCTGCACCGAGTGACAGGCAAACGGCACCACCTCCATCCATTCTGCCTGAATGACCTCATACAGACACACCAGCAGTCACGGTGACATCACATTCATCAAAACACAGCTGAAGGATACACACTTTTAGGGAGGAAATAAAAACGCAGGTGGAAAGTATAAAGCATGAAGGTGAGAGAAGAATCCTTTTTTATCTCTAAAAAACAAAAACAAGATTTGGTTTCCACGATTGTTAATCAGTAAATTCTCTGTTATAATTCTCATTGTGGTGGCGTGGTGTGGTTAGCTCAGCTGCAGGAGGTGGAGAGTGGGAGGAGTGGTTCAGGGAACGGTGCCGGGCAGGTGTAATGAGCGCAGCTGAGCCGAATACGAACTGATGAGCACAGCTGAGCTGGATGTGAACTGATGAGCTCTCCCCTAATAAAGGGGAGCAGGGAAAAGGAGGAAAGAGGACGCGGTTGCACGAGTACATTGGTGTAAGGGCCGGGCAAATAAAAGCATTTTACACCTGAACGTACGACTGAGTGTGTCATCTGTGTCCAGGAGAGACCCCGGTAGCACCAACCTTGCTACACTCATTAAAATGAATGAAGGTTAATAATATTTCAAAATACAATGAGACGTACTGTCCCATTTAGGTATTTGATAATATTTAAAAAACCACAGGTCAAAAGGGTGACTTTGCAAATCCCCACATTAATATTAAAATTACTTTTCATTATTATGTACACCTCAAACCGCACTTCATAATAATGTCAAACTGCCTACATTGTCTGTGCTGAATATTATTTCTGTTAGACTATATACTTTCGGAAATATACATGAATTTAACATTATCCAAAACAATCCAATCAGATGGAGGTGCTACATCGGTTCAAGAAGATGGTTCAATTTGTGATAAACATTAAAGTTCCAATATTTGACTTTTTTCAGGCTTTTCGTTTGAATTTTTGAAAAATATATATTTTTAAGTTTTTCAGTAAAAAAAAAAAAAAAAAAAAAAAAAAATTATATAGTTTATATCTCAAGCTTTTCTCTGGAGCCCTACTGAGAACAGGCTTTGTGTCATCTCTTCTAACTGGCAGTGTCTTTTCCGAGTCATTCCACTCAGGCCAACCTCCAGCTGCTAAAACCAGGCCAAAATCACAGGATGCTGTGTTTTTCCACATAAAGGTAGGACAGGCGAGTTTATGACATCACAAACTCACAGAAGTCCAAACAGCGACACACTAAATGTTTAACACTTTCCCAGAATTCTTAGCACCAAGACCTGCTTTATACTGTGATTAAAAAAAGAATTGTGAATCTGGATCAATATTTATTTATTTTTTTATTCACTTTATTAATCGCCGAGGGGAAATGTCTTCACTACAGCAGGGGGGCTCTCAGGGGGGAGCTGCTGCAGCAGGCTGCCACTAGCGCGGCGCCAGGTAACCTGACCTGAGGTGCATGTTTTTGGATGATGGGAGGAAGCCGGAGAACCCGGAGAGAACCCACGCAAGCACAGGGAGAACATGCAAACTCCCCACAGAAAGGCCCAGGACCGGATTTGAACCCAGAACCTTTTTGCTGTGAGGCGACAATGCTAACCACTGCACCACCGTGCCGCCCAATATTATATGGGACCTTTAAAAAAAAGTGATAAATGTTCTGAGTAGCTTTAAGTACAAATGAACCATGTGTCAAAGAAGTTTCATTGAGTCTGTTTTAGTTTCTGGAAACAGGGACGACCAAAAACTTGAGTACAATATCATAATAAAAGCATTTCATTCCAAAATGTTCATTGTGAAGGCCATATTTTCCACAAACTCCGCCACTTCCTGTTTTTCATCTTGTTCCGGTTTCCTCCAATGAACAGTTTGTTCCGCAAACCAATAAAATGTTTTTTGGGGGGGAGCAACGCATTTTTTTGCTCTTTAGTAATATCACAAAACATTTTGTAATTCCTGATTCTTTTTTATAATCATACAATATTATATCTGTCAAAGGCACCCTGGATAGATTGTGGCTTAGGATGTGTCCACTGACAGCATCTTATCGTGTTTATTGGTTTTGTTTTTGGTTTGTATAAAGAGGAACTTTTTATTGTAGCTAAATGATGATAGTTACATATTTTATTCCCTCGTCAGTCTATACATCACATTGGTGCTACATCCATTCATAACATCTGGGCACATCCTATTTAACTTACTGCAGGTCTCTAACAAAGCACTGTAATGTGTAAAATACATAATCTGCATAATAGTTTTATACATATATACACATGCCAAAATGAGCATATATTTTTCACGATTTGTAAATCATCTGCTTCTGTTTTTTTTTTTTTTTTTTTTACCTTTTACACAGCATCCCAACTTGTTCGGTAACAGGGTTGTAAATAAATAAATAAAATAAAAGAAGCCAGTGTGGATTAAATCACTTCCTTCTACATGGTAACTAATCGAAGTAGTTTTCTCAAATAATACTTTATTAAAAGTGCTAAAAGATCATTCTGAAAACGACTCAAGTCCTCATCATGGATGTAGACTAGTTCCCCAGGATAATGCTCTCAGAGAAATATTAAGACAGTAAATGGAGAATAACCGTTACCGTGACGATGAGCAGGATCCCTTTCAGGAGGGTGAGCAGCGACGTGATTGGCTGAATCAGTGTGTGGGCAAGTAAGATCGCCAGAGTCAGAGTCCAGGTGAAGGCTGGGATCACATAGACGTGCCTGTCGAGAAAACAATCCCACTTTCATGTTAATTTTTATGTTTCATGACAGGAGGAAGTAGCACAGTGTTTTCCACATGAAGAGAATCTTTTAAATTACTTTTTTTTCTTTGCTCAACTTCCCTGTGACCTGCCAACTCCGCATGTACAGCCTGCAGACATTTCTTCACAGCTCGAATACACACAAGCAGTCATGATCAAGATGGGACAAAAATTCCATCTGATACCTGTGGTCCAGAACACAGCCAGCTACCAAAACAAACACCGTTGTGCTGATCCATTGACGGAGACAACAGCTGGATGTGCTCCAGCTCAAATCCCTGCTGCAGAGTTTGAACACGGTCAACAACCTGCTCATGTTCATGCATTCTCTCAAGTAAAGAAGTAACCAACCCAACGTCGTGGACTGAAGCAGCTGTGATGCCTTGCACATATATAAAATATGATTTGCATATGAAATAAGCCATTTATAAAAGTTCTGTGTTTGTGAATGGAAGCTTCATACTTCCACTGAAGACAAACAGTGTATTCTTGACATCATTAGATTTATCAAACAGTTCATTTGCAGATTAATATTTAACATATGATAAGGTGTAATATTTCTGAAGAGACTTTTTTTTACACTGAATAAATCTGTAAAAACCTCCACAGCTAAAAGTTGCTGTAAAGGATAAAGAATCAAGACATTTCCTGTTCCTGACAGCAGAATACAGCAAATCTGTTTCTCCTGATCCTAAAATGTTGTACGAGTGCTCGGCTGTGTTCTCATTCAGGTGGGATTGATTGTGGAGCACAACACAACACATGTTTCTTATTTTTAGCAGGAGAACAACAGAAAACTCAACAATAAAAAAAAAAAGAGATGGAATATTTCTGCATTTGTTTTGTTTCCTTCACCATGAAAAATACATTCCTGTTGAAGCATTTAGCCAAACACACACACACGCACACGCATACACATGCACAATTATTTTTTTTTTAAGCTGAGTAAACTTTACGAGGTGGAAAATAAATATTGGCAAATGTTAGTTTGGTTGAGAAGAAATGTAGAAATTAAAACAACACAACAGAACAAGACTTTAAACCCATTTACAGCCATGAAATAACAACGTATAACACAAGCCTCTTTAGACACAGTTGTTGGGTATTTATGTCCTTCACAGCCATCACACCATCAGTTTCTCCAAGGCTTTTCTAATTTGGATTTAAACTGACTATCAGTAATAATAACTTCAGCAAATTGATATTTTCATATAAATTGAAATACCTAAAATATCTAGTTCCATTAAAATGAGATAAAAATTAGGTCATTATGGTAACTTTTAATTATCAAGAGCAAGATTATTTAATTCATCAGTTGTAGAGACGAGGGTGTGCTCGTAGTCATTGAACACGAGATTTAACTGATAATTAATGGTAAAAGGTGCTCTTTCAGTCCTCTTATGATTAAAGCAATATAGAAAAATGACGTCTTTTTTGTTAACGTAAGATTAAAACACAATAATCTGTCCATTGAGCTGCAAGTAAAGCTCAGTCCTGCAGAGCTCAGTGGGTTTGAGTGCAGGACGCCCACCATCCCGCAGCACCGACACCGAGAGGAGTTTTTACAGTAACCTATTGATTTGTGCCCCTGGGGAGGAGGAAGACGTTGGTTCATCCAGGGGAGGCTTCCCAGTGTTTTTTCACTCCAGTAACCTTCCCGCTCACACAACACATCGCAACATCCCCCCTGGAGCCAAACTAGTCGATAATGACATGGCCAGGCATGCCGACAGAGCGGCCAGAGTGTGAATAATATTATTTGCATTAAACTTTTACTGGGGTGTGACAAAATAAATTAGCCCTGTTAACAGATAAAAGTAATTATAGGCTGGGGAGAGGGAGAGAGGGTGGGAGGGAGAGATGGGGGGTAATATTGTTGCTTCAAGTTTACTTTAAAAACAGTTGCAGTTTTAGCTTTTACTCTCCACTGTATTACCTTTATGACTACTACTATTGAAAGAGCACCTTTTACCATTAATTATCAGTTAAATCTCATGTGTTCAATGACTACGAGCACACCCTCGTCTCTACAACTGATGAATTAAATAATCTTGCTCTTGATAATTACAGTGGATTTAAGGTAATTTCATTACCTTGACTTTTAAGATCATATCCTGATCATTATATTGAATTTAATAATTATTGTATAAGATTGTCTTTATGATGGCCTTTATATCAAGGGAAAAAATATTCCTATGAAATTATGGTTTTCCATGTATCTCACTATAAAATATTGTCAATATATCTTCTTCAAATCTATATATATTTTTCAAAAACGCTTTGTCATATAGAGAGATAACAGGTATCGTCAGAATGGGTACGTTGTATGTTGTGAAGCGAACAGGACTTTACTATGTATTTAATCAAGAGTAGCGCGGAAAGAGATGGACGTAGCTTTTCATGCAGATTGTAACAATGATGCAACTTTAAATTAAATTTTCTGCAGCGCTGCATCTCTCTGTGATGGACAACCGCTGCTTTATTCAACTGAGAACAAAGGGTGGGAATTTGGACGCCATTGGCGTCCATCAGGTTCTAATGGTCACTGAAGTTCTCGTCTGACAAAGCAGACTTTAAACTTCTCCACAGCTTCCACACCATTATGTCACATCAGATAGATTCACCACAAGTAGGAAAATAAGACTTTGTGGTTTAAAAAGCAGTCAGTCACTAGTCTGGAGAGATTTATTGACCACGACGGTCTCCTCAGCCTGAGGGCTTCTCTGCAGTGCATTGACCCTCCAACTTTGACCAACTGAGCTTAGCAGGCCAGATAAGAACACACAACAGGTAAACAGGTAAAATGTTTCCCGAACACATGCTGCAGGAGAAAAACTGTTGAATGTCAGAAGAGTGCAGGGAGCAGCAGAGTTGTAGGCTGCTCACTTCACACGAAGACAACAAGACTGAGAGGAGGAGCTGCTGCTGGTCAGCTTGGATGTGTCCAAGCTTGGATGTGTCCAAGCTGACCAGCAGCAGCTCGGGGGGAGGACAGTGGCAATGTCTCCTGTTCTTATCTACCCATCCATTAAAATAAATAAAAGATGTAAGTATTTTAGTATCGTTTCAACTCGGAACATTTCAAGTTTTACTACTTCAAAGATAAATTGATGTTTCTGTATAAATCTGTGGTCAAATAACTTAAAAGAACCTATTTTTAAACACATTTGTTGTGAACAGTTTCTCAGTTTTTGGGCAGATCCTAAAGTGTGAATAACAAATCCAGTACAGCATCATAGTCAAACTGGAACACTTCATAATCAGTCTCCACTGTATTTCAATGGAAATGTTTACAGACAACAAACTGGAAACCAGAGCAGCCCAATATAGGGCACGTAGGCCCCGTTTAACCCCACACCTTCTATTTCTGTATAATCCTAATGGTAATGACTATGAAGCATACATTTTGTGAAGCTAAAAAGTCATCAATATGAGTTTTACATCAACGCACAGCATATAGAAGTGTTAATCTTCCCTGTTAAATTACTTTGGCCCTCGTGTTATCCACAAAGAACGATGGTATTTTCTCTCCTGCTGATGCTCATGTGCTGTTACTCCAACGTCTTCAGTCAAGAGACAAAAGAAATTTGAATAAATTGGCAAAACAACGAGTTTTTGAAAATATTCTTTGGACAATAATACAGTAAAATGTATGTTATGCAGATCAAAGTGTAGTGTTTTAGTTATTCCTCAATTTCATTTGAAATCTAGAAATGTCATTTCTTGTAAAGTTAAAAAGTTTGATCAAATGTAACTTCACTTAACATAAGCATTTATGTTTGGCCCTTTATAGGAACAAATGTTTGCTATAAACACATAGTCTAAGAAGTTGTTTTGTCAATATTTACCACGTTTCTTTAGCTTTAAAGCTGGATATAAATATGGTTTCCATATAGTTATTCTATTTTAAATGCTTCCATTTCAATTATTCCAGGAAAACTAGAACTAAGAATATTTAGAAATACGGAATCTTGTTGTCCAATTAGTATTCATTGGTAGAGATCTTACTAAAATCTGTTATCTAACAGAAAATAAGAATAAATAAAAGGGTCCTCACTGTTTGAACAGGGAATATTTTTCTCTCATCTGTGCAGCGTGTGTGTTTGTTTGCTTTAATTAAAAGAAATGCTGTAAGTTCATGCAATCCTTTCAGGCCTCCCTCTCTCAGGCAGCTATCATCTCTCAGGATTGCATCAGTGTTGTTTTTATTTTATTTTTTTATTTTAATTCAATTTCAAGAAGAGCATTTTATTGTGAAATCATGTAGCCCCCAGTAACACCCCTCTGAACTGACAATTTACTTTCAACTCTTGGCTCAGTGAGGACTGAAAGTGGAACTGATGTGGGATGCAGCGAGAAGGTTTTAATACTTATTCTCTCCACCTTTTATCTCTGACAATCTGCACATTATTTATTCTTCAGTGTTGCTCAGAGACATGTTCACTCTCAATGACTCTGTTAACCCTTAAAGCAGGGGTATCCAACGTTTTTCAGGCCAAGGACCCCCAAACTGATTGAGAGGTGGAACAGGGACCCCCTACTATATATATTGTCTAAAATTTTGTTTTATATTAAACTGGGCCTAGTGCCATGTATAACTATACATTCTTATTTTGCATTCAATACTAACAAATTCAAATAATACAGTTTCATGTATTCATGTTTTTATTTTAAACATGTGCAAGGTACAGTGAGTAGGGTGGCTGTGCCACTGCCATTTATAAACATACCTTGTCAACTGAAACCAATGCCAATATCAACATTGTCTGTCAATTGCATGATAATCATGCATACAAGCTATTCAAATTGACGTTTTTATTTTAATTTTATCCATTCGCTACAATATGTTGGATTCATGTTAATGTGTATTTAAAGATATTTTTTTTACAAATTGTGGGAAAAAAATATAAAATTAAAACTGCAAGCAGTGATGTATGGGCCCTCGCACTCTGGCGTGCCGCCTCCCCGAAGCCGTCCCCCTGAAGCCGTCTCCCCGAAGCCGTCTCCCCAACGTGCAGCGCGCGAGGGACCGCATATACCCGCTTAAAGTTGCTATTTTTGTCTCGTTTCCTGTCTCCAGCTGGGGGCGCTGGCGAGCCGTTAGGCCACGCCAACTTGCAAAACACATCAGATGTATCGTCTCACCACGCCGGATGTATGTGACACGTTTCGTGAGGTTTCAAGCATCCTTTGACCTTAACATCAACTTCCTGTGTCACGGCGAGAGAGGCGTTTGGCCACGCCCACTCGCAAAACACATCAGATGTATCGTCTCACCACGCCGGATGTATGGGCGCGGCCAAATGGCTCGAGAGCGCCCCCTAAAGAAATGCCTCGGCGGCCACATTTACCTGAATTCATGAAATCCAGTGGACACGTGTATCACACCGAGACGCACAAAAAAGTTACATTGCACCGTTACGTCAACTCGACAGGAAGTCCACCATTTTGAATTTAGTTGCCATTTTGGGCGATTCTGACACGTTGTACTTTGTCGAACTAGTCCGAGGGATTTTGTCAGACCGACTCGAAATTTAGGTTCTATGGATAGAAAACATGTTTGGGATTAAAAGTTATCAAAATAATTCGTTTTCGTCAATGTGTGTGCCCTTAAGAGGCAGCCATTTTTAGTGTCTTGCCATGAAACTACGAGTTGCTTTAAATCTTATGTACATGGACCGACTTTCTCCAAACATCACAGGTATGATAACAGCCCCGTCCTGAAGACCCCTGTGTGGTAATATTTGCTTATAGTCATAGCGCCCCCTGTTGGCCACTGGAAATGACACTTTTCATACTTTCACATTCTACGTCGAGCTGGTTGATCCCATGAACGTAAAGTCGGGTCACAATAACCTAAACATGTAGTTGATGATATATTGAGACATTCGTTCGACTTTGTCAATGGGCGTCGCCGTGACGATGCGGCAAAGTTTGATGTCTCGCCGTGACACAGGAAGTTGATATTTAAGGTCAAGGGATGCTTGAAACCTCACGAAACGTGTTTCATACATCCGGTGTGGTGAGACGATACATCTGATGTGTTTTGCGAGTGGGCGTGGCCAAACGGATCGCCAGCGCCCCCTGCTGGAGACAGGAAACGAGACAAAAATAGCAACTTTAAGCGGGTATACGCGGTCCCTCGCGCGCTGCATGTCGGGGAGACGGCTTTGGGAAGACGGCTTCAGGGGGACAGCTTCGGGGAGGCGGCGCGCCGGAGTGCGAGGGCCCGTATATCACTGCTTGCAGTTTTAATTTTTATTTTGCATTTCGAGAATGAAGTGAAAATGTCGAGAATAACAGCTTATTATATTGTACGATCTATAACGTAAATATTCAACAAAGTGAAATATATCATAGATGTCACACTAAATTCATAAATATAAAATATGTATTGGTATTGATTTTTAGCCACATCCCATTTGTCTTGCCTAAAACTTTTTCTGTAACTAGTCTGCTTTCATGAATAACATTTATCCGCTGAGGGGACGCTCTCAAAATATAAAACTTTTTGTTAGTGCAATCTCCGTTTCCATGGCAATACAAAGGGTATGACTGGAAAACAACCAGTCACGTCAGCAGACTTTTATGTAATGCATGCAATGTTTACTACTCCAGGAAGTAGTCCGACCCTTAGCAACCACCGAGCAACAGAGAGGATTTCTAGCTTCATGATCATAGGAGGATGACGTGTTTTTGTTGTTCAACAACATCAACAGAGGCGGAGTCTCTCCTAGTAAAGGAGTGTAGTGCAAAGACTCTATATAAAAGTGGATGCAGCTCCTGGGCTGATGCAGAAGTGCCTTAAGCTGCAATACCACCGAGTGTCACTAGAGGTTAGCTCCAAAAAGCCTCTGGCTCCATAGACTCCCATTCAACTTCTCTCATCAAATACAAAGTCAATAAAATGTGTCCAGCAGTTATCTCTGTGTTGTTAGCTAAGTCACTCCTTCTTATTAGTTTTCTGAAGGTCCATCTGAAAATAATCCCTCATTAATTGGAAAATAAGATTCAAAAAGGTGTGTTTTTGGGAGCGTGTCTGTTTGATTGACAGGCCTGGGGTGCACTCAGGTTACAGCTATCGGTGGGCGGGACATAGTATCGTCAGGTTTCCAATCAGATCGGTCAGATCCATTGATGGGTCCTCCCCCAGCTCATCCAAATATGGTCACTTCCTGCTCCAAACCGCTCCGAAATAGCAAGATGGTGACGGACAGAATCTGAACTGGGGGATTCATAACGTTCACAAACCAACGATGACATCACTGTTGGTTGATGCTTAAATCCATACTAACTCTAATTCAGTTTGGCTTCAGGTTCAAGCATGCCACTATTTATGTTACTTCTTTGGTAAATAACAACACTGTTCTGCTTTTTTTTTTTATCTACTGATGGTTGATGGTTGGTACTTTGGTTGGAAAGTTACATTTAATTCATATAATATCAATAAAGCAAGCCAAGTAAAAGATGTTGAAATCCTAAATAGATTCAACAAGTTTTTGAGTCTATGAATTCCAGCCATAATAAAATAATAATAAGGAAGAGAAGTTAGACTTCAGTGGCAGTGATATAGCTCACTGTTATTCTATTTTTCTGCAGATATGTTGTGTATGTAAGACCTACCTGATATTAAGAAGAGCACCGTAGGCCTCACTGCCGGCAAGGACGTAACTGATTCCAATTGAAATGCTGGGAAAAAAGAAATAAAATAAAGGTTAAAAATGGAATAAAAAGAGTATCTGACCACATTTCTCTCTTTTTTTTTCAATCATCCTTTTTGTGACATGCACTCCTCCGTTGTATTAAACATGAAGTTGCTGCCTCATCACAGAGCCCGAGGACATGAACAGTAACACGATTTCCTTTCGAATCATTTCTTGTTTGCAGTGCAGCGCCTTGATCCTCCATAACTTCTCTATTTAATGTTTTCTAAAAGGAAAAGATGCCTTTGGGGGCTACTTAAAGCGAATGTTTTGGTTGTACACTTTGAACATCACACACTCCCATCAAGCCAGAAATATGTATCTTCAAAAAAGAGCTGGATGAAGGTGAACATTAGAAATTTGTGTTTTTACAGTAGGCTTCAATCCCAAGTGAACGATGAGACAGGTTTTCAACATCTGCTCTGTAAATTTAAGCTCCTGTAATCTCCCAACAGGTTGAGGCTGCAAATCCATTAGCTGCTTCTCCAGACAGCAAAGTGTTATTTTGGAGAGCTGAGTTACACCCACTCTTTCAAATCGCCTCGATTTCAAATCTTAAAAGGAAACGGCAACAAATTTAGGTTGTTTCATGCAAACTCGTCTCGTCATCTCCAGAAGTCTACACTTTTTAACAGGAATAATTCGCCAAAGCTGCGGAGCAAAGAACAGAGAAGCAGTGATGTCAGAGAGTTAGTAAGAGACAAGTTGAGATGTAGAGGGTGGATTTCTTTTAATCAGTGAACATAGAAAACCCATAAACTTACATTATAAATGAATACATGAATATTTTCAGCTAATTTGGATAGAAATCTTATCCCCATCTGAAAAACCATCTGTGGTGTTTAAGATGGAGAAACCTACACTGTCCAAAAAAAGATGTCCTCCAAACCAAGCTGCAAACATATCAACTCTCAATAAACAGACACTTGACCCGTTTGACACGGCAGACTTCTTGTATCTCGAACATGTTGTAATGCAGACATTTAGCAGCTGATGTAGGGGACAGCGAAGTCCACACTTCCTTTGCTCTCAAAAATCCTAAATTCTTTGTGTTCCGGATCCCAAAAATGTTGGAGACCTTCCTCTGAGATTCTGCTGCATGTTGATTTGACTTCTGCACATTTACGCTGCTGATCTTCTCCTTTTTACTGGACTCAGATCTGCTGACTGGGGAGACCCCTGAAGTCCACCGAACACTCCAATATCCATACTTCCATACAATTTAGTATGTACATCCCAGTACATAGCAGGTTAAACGTTGTATACCAAAAGTACCAGGATGTTCTGGTTGTATTCCGCAGTCTGCAGATCAGCATGCTGCTCTGGATGTTCTGACCCACAATCCTTTGCAGAGGAAGATACATCACATCGACTGAACCGCAGAGACAGTCGATGTACTGCAGGCTTTTAAAGTGGCTGTAATTAAGCTTTTACTTAAAAAGCCAACTCTTGATCCAGCTGTTTTAGGATACCATAGACCAATTTCCAACATGACGTTTATTTCTAAAATCCTTGAAAAAGTTGTTGCAAATCAACTTTTTGATCATTTACAGAGGAATGATCTGTTTGAAGATTTTCAGTCAGGCTTTAGAGTTCATCACAGCACAGAAACAGCTCTGGTGAAAGTTACTAACGACCTTTTATTAGCCTCAGATAATGGACTTGTCTCTACTTGTTCTTCTGAACCTCAGCGCTGCTTTTGATACGATTGATCATACGATCTTATTACAGAGATTAGAAGACGTTACGAGGATTAAAGGAACTGCATTAGATTGGTTCAAATCCTACTTATCAGATAGATTCCAATTTGTCCATGTCAACAATGAATCTTCCAGACAAACAATAGTTAGTTATGGAGTTCCACAAGGCTCAGTGTTAGGCCCAATACTTTTTACTTTGTCCATGCTTCCATTAGAAGATGTCATCAGGAAGCACTGCATCAACTTCCATTGTTATGCAGATGACACTCAGCTATATCTTTCTATAAAACCAGATTAAACTAATCAGTTAGTAAAACTTGAAGCCTGTCTAAAAGACATAAAGGCCTGGATGACCAAAAACTTTCTGCTTCTAAATTCAGACAAAACAGAAGTTCTTGTACTTGGTCCTAAAAACCTCAGAAACTCTTTCTGTAATCACTTAGTTACTCTAGATGACGTTGTCTTGGCCTCCAGCAAAACTGTGAGGAACCTTGGAGTCATATTTGATGAGGATTTGTCCTTTAGCCACCATATAAAGCAAATCTCCAGAACTGCCTTCTTTCATCTACGTAATATTAATAAAATCAGGAAAATCCTTCCTCAGCGTGACGCAGAAAAACTCATTCATGCGTTTGTTACTTCTAGACTAGATTATTATAATTCCTTGTTGTTAGGATGTCCAAATTACTCATTAAAAACCTGCAGCTGATCCAAAATGCTGCAGCAAGAGTACTGACGGGATTTAGCAAGAGAGATCATATTTCTCCAGTTTTAGCTTCTCTTCACTGGCTTCCTGTGAAATCAAGAATAGAATTTTAAATTCTCTTGATGACTTACAAAGCCCTACATGACCAGGCTCCATCATATCTTAGAGATCTTATAGAACCATATAATCCTAGCAGAGCACTTCTCTCTCAGTACGCTGGTCTACTTGTGGTTCCTAGAGTTTCCAGAAGTAGAATGGGAGGCGGAGCTTCAGTTTTCAGGCTCCTCCCCTGTGGAAACAGCTCCCAGTTTGTGTTGGAGGGGCAGAAACCCTCTCTAGCTTTAAGATTAGACTCAAAACGTTCCTTCTTGATAAAGCCTATAGTTAGGGCTGGCTCAGGTAGACCTGAACCAACCCTTAGTTATGCTGTTATAGGCCGAGGCTGCTGGGGGACCTCGTTACATGCTGATCTTCTCTTCTTTTCTTTCCTCCTACTCTTTAACTGACTCATACCTCACCATCCTTTTCTCTCCCATAGCTTTTTCTTATTATCTGTTGTCTCCATTCAGTTCCTTCGCTCGCGTAGTTTCTCTTCTTTCTTTTCCAGATGTCCCGTCATGGAGCTGCATGTCTCGGCCCTGCGCTTGTCGTCTCCACCAACAGTGCTTCTCTTGTATCTCTATGCTGTCCTTTTCTCTCTCTGCTCTCCTCTCACCCCAACCGGTCGATGCAGATGGCCGCCCACCCCTGAGCCTGGTTCTGTCGGAGGTTTCTTCCTGTTAAAGGGAGTTTTTCTTCCCTCTGTTGGAGGTTTTTCTCCCTAAAAGAGGAGTTTTTTTTCGCTCCTAGCTTATGTGGGAATTGTTGGGTTTCTCTGTATAATATTGTAAAGTCTTGCTGTAAGGATGTTAATGTGTTAAGTGCCATGAAATAACCTGTGTTGTGATTTGGCGCTATATAAATAAAGTTGAATAATTGAATTGAATACTACATGCTACAGTACATACTTTGTAAGAGTTGCTGCAGTCCGCAATCGAATGAAAAAGAAATAGTATGAGGGAGTGTCATGTTCATGAAACCAGTTTGATCGTGTGCCTGCTGCATCATCGTGCTGTGAGGAACCAGTAGAAGAAGGTCCACTGAGCCCATGAAGGGATGCACAGGGTCACATCGGCTGTGGTGTTTAAAACCTGACTGACCACCATTTGAGAAGAGCACTACACCAGCAGCATTACACCAGCAGCAGCCTGCATGGTTATCTGCGCCGATTCATGCTGTTGATGCCAAATTGTGATGTGCAGCCTCAACAGAAATGGAGCTTCATGGGGCCTGACAACGTTTTTAAAGTCCTGTCGTGGTGAGTCTGTGTTCTCTCTGTTGCTGGCGGACAGCAGTGGAACCCAACGTGGTCCTCTGCTTCCAGGCTGGATGTGTTTACATCGGAGGGGATGTTCTGCTCACCACGATGGTAAATATCGGTCATCTGCGAGGTGTTTCTGCTTTTTGTTATTCACACCAGTCTGAGTAAACCCAGGAGACCGGTGTGGTGAGAATCCTGGAGATTAGCAGACTTACAGCCCTTCTGGCATTAACAAACATGCCATGGTCCAAGTCCCTGAGATCAATTGTTCTAAACCTTCTGATGATGGGTGTGAACCTGAACTGAAGTTGCGCCCCTGCTACACGATTGGTTGACTGGATAACTGCATGAATACAGCTATTCCTAATAAAGTGCTCGTGTATTGTATGCTATATTCCTAACACTTTATTGGGAACAGCTGTTCCTAACACGAGCACGAGTACTGTACACGAGCACTGTATTAGGAACAGCTGTATTCATGCAGTTATCCAGTCAACCAATCATGTAGCAGGGGCATTTCCTGCAACTCATGTAATTTCCTCTTGTAGAAGCGTTAATAGATAGATAGACAGTTACTTTATTAATCCCAAAGGGGACATTTTTTTTTGCTACAGCAGCATTTATAGATACAGGAAAGCAACAAAATAACAGTAAAAAATATTAAATATAAAAATGCACAGTATATACAATAAAGTAGAATAAAAATCAAATATAATAATTAAATTCAATTAAAACTAACTAAATAATAGTGCAAAGTTTTTTATTTTTTTATATTTAAACAAATAAGAAAAACAGACAACGGTGTTATTGTTGTGTGATGGATTTTGCCAGAGGTGAGTTATTGTACAGTCTTATTGCAGTGGGCAGGAATGATCTCCTGTATCTGTCCTTGTGACAGCGGAGCTGGAGGAGTCTTTTGGAGAAAGTGCTCCTCTGTCCCTGCAGCAGGTGGTGGAGAGGGTGGTCAGGATTATCCAATATGGATAATAGTTTGTTCAGCGTCCTCCTCTCCACCACCTTTTCCAGGCTGTCCAGTTTGTAGCCGATGATGGAGTCGGCCTTCTTAACCAGTTTGTTAAGTCTGTTGGTGTCTCCGGCTCCAATGCTGCTCCCCCAGCAGACCCCAGCGAAGTACAATGCACTGGCCACAACAGATGGTAGAACATCTCCAACATCTCGCTGCATACATTGAAGGATTGAAGTTTCCTCAAGAAAGAGTCGACTCATCCCCTTCTTGTAGACAGCGTTGATGTTGGTCTTCCAGTTCAGTCTGTTGTCATGGAGACACCAGGTACTTGTACTCCTCAACCATGTCCACCTCCTCTCCCAGAATTCTCAGCGGTTGTAGAGCCGTCATCTTCCTCCTGAAGTCGACCACCATCTCTCTGGTCTTGGCCACGTTCAGGAGCAGGTGATTTCTTCCCGCCCACTCCACAAAGTCCTCCACTACTGCCCTGTACTCGTCCTCCCGTCCATCCCTTATACATCCTACCACTGCAGAGTCATCAGAGAACTTCTGCAGATGGCAGGACTCTGAATTGTACTGGAAGTCAGTGGTGTAGAAGGTGAACAGAAAGGAGACAGAACAGTTCCCTGAGGAGCTCCAGTACCACTGACCACCGTATCAGACAGCACACTGCCCAGACGGACAAACTGTGGTGTGCCTGTCAGATAGTCAGTGATCCAGGAGACGGTGGACGTGTCCACCCCCACCACCCGCAGCTTCTCACTCAGTAGCAGTGGTTGGATGGTGTTGAATGCACTGGAGAAATCAAAGAAAGTGATTCTCACAGATTCACCATTTCCATCCAGGTGAGACTGAGCTCGTTGCAGCAGGCAGATGAGGGTGTCGTCCACTCCCACATGAGGCTGGTATGCAAATTGCAGAGGGTAATACGCTTCTACAAGAGGAAATTACATGAAGGAATTAGATTTGGTAAAACTAAAATCCCAGGGACTCTGCATATAACGTATTCCCTCTTAATAAACATAGAACAATAATGAGAAGCAAAGGTTCAATAAGGAAGATTTTTTTTTTATTTTGTCCGCTGCTACTTCCTGCTCTGTTATCTCCTCATTAGTCCGATGTGAGTGTGTACCAAGCTGGCTCTGCGAGGTATTCGTTTTCGGGTTTCATCCTTTTGAATTAAAATTTGTCTAATTATTTAAAAGTACATATGTATATTAAATTAAAGCTATATATTATATTACATATTCTGTCAGTGAACAGCTTGTTTTGGTTATGTGGATTCATATACTGTGTGTGTGTGCTGCATTGCATAAGTGTTTCATTATGTGTGTTGAACAACAGCCCCACCGTGTAGGGCACTACATAAAGACCAGGGGGCGCCGAGGGTAAAAGATGCAGATGTGTGTGTGTGTGTGTGTGTGTGTGTCTGTGTCTCGGTGCGGTCGAGCCTCTGCATCGATTGACCACTAAGCCTCCTTGAACACAATGAGGGAACTATCGATCGGCAGGTGTTCCAGAGCTGCTCACACACTGATAACAAGACCTTCCACCAGCGATGCTAAAAGCCCCGCCCCCCTCCTCTGGGCCCGTCAGGACACACTATAAAACACACACACACACACACACACACACACACACACACACACACACACACACACACACACACACACACACACACACACACACACACACACACACACACACACACACACACACACACACACACACACACACACACACACAAACCGGTCAGTGCTGCAAATCATACGTACAAATAACACAAAAACAAATCAACTTATGCTACATTGGTGCCTTTTTGTAAAACAGAGCTGTACGTGACCAGAGAAACAGAAAGAACGCAGAACTCCACTTAAGCAATACAACAAGTTACCATCTAAATAAAACATGTAATCTAAATGTTTTCATATTGTGGAGGAATTCACTCTCTAAATATTAAACTTTTTGTTAGTGTGATCTCCATTTCCATGGCAACACATGAGGTATGACTAACAACTGGAAAACAATCAGTAGACTCTTATGTAACATATGCAATGTTTACTACTCCAGGAAGTAGTCCGACCCTTAGCAACCACCTAGCAACAGAGAGGATTTCTAGTCTCCAACTGAATAAATACAGAACATAAAAACACTAAACTGCTCAGCTAGTTCAGTCTGGTTGGAAATAAAATATGTGATGAACAAAGATATCTGATGAACTAAGATATCTGATGAACTAATATATGTGATGAACAAAGATATCTGATGAACTGAGATATCTGATGAACAAAGATATCCATGGACTTGTGTTTTTAACATTTTAGCATTGTGTCATGTGTTAAAATCAAACCGGTCCAGCGAGCCGCCGCTAGGATTGTAAGTGCGAGACTATCCGTGGTGTTGCGATACGGGTGCCTGGAGCGACCAAAAAGGACCAAAAGAGAACCGATTTCAGTGTGTGTCTTTCTACAGTATTTCTGTGTCAGCTGTGATCACACCACAAATTCTTACATCATCAGACCATTTCTGCATTCACTAGCTACAGTGGCCTCGCAAGCTGACAACTTTCAATTAAGGCCAGAGAGCAGTGAGTGAAAACAGGAGGGTGCCTTTAAAAAGTTGGTGGACTGCAGATGCTGCGGCACGGATCATATTTTATCCGTATTTGGCTGTGGCTTGTTAGTCTCAATATTTCAGGAGTGTGCAGCAGAGGCCGGTGATATATAAAGTGTGAAGCTCAAGGACAGTTTTTACACGTCTGCTGTCCTGGCTCAGTTAAGAGAAGTTCTGCTGGTCCAGAACACTGAAAATGAAACGGCCCGGCTAGTTTCACTCCAGCATTGTTAAATTAAGCATGCTGGGATATTGCTGTGTTTCAGTAGCAGTGGCTAAACAGAGCCGACAGTGAAATGTTATGATGTCATGATTCAGTCTGAAAACCTGAGAGACTGTTTCTCACATGCTGTTCAGAAGATTCACAGGAAGGTTAGTTTGGTGACGTGTGTGTGTCCATGTGTGTGAGTGTGTGTGTGTGTGGGTATGTGTGTGCGTGTGTCCATTTGTGTGCGTGTGTGGCAGTGTGTGTGTGTGTGTGCGTGTGTGTGTATATGTCCGCGCGTGTGTGTGAGTGCATGTGTGCGTGTGTGAGTGTATGTGTGTGTTTGTGTGTGCGCGCGTGTGTCTCTGTGCGTGTAAGAGTGTGTGAGAGCGTGTGTGTGTGTGTGAGAGAGAGTGTGTGTGCGTGTGAGTGAGTGTGTGTGTGTGTGTGTGTGTGTGTGTGTGTGTGTGTGTGTGTGTGTGTGTGTGTGTGTGTGTGTGTGTGTGTGAAATATGTTGCAGGAGCCTTCACAAACTGCTGCAAATGAAACTGGACCAAACAAACACTTTTAGGGCTGATTAAGTGTGACAGACTCACTACAGCATAAACACCCACTAACCGAGCAGCACCACATGCCACAAACAGACCCATCATGCAACACTGCAGAAAACTGCAGTGCTTGATCACCAAATATAGAACAGCTGTCCCTTATATTCAGGCTGATACAGTAAAGTCTCGGCCCTGAGTGGTCCAAAACAGTTTTTAGGGCCCGAGCACCGAAGGAGTAGTCTCCCGGCGAAAAATTTTGTATTCTAGTGGAGTCGCCAGTGGACGTGGCTAAATGGCTCGCTAGCGCCCCCTAAAGAGATGCTCCAGCAGCCACATTTACCTACATTCACGAAATCCGGTGGACATGTGTATCACACCTAGACGTACAAAAAAGTTATATTGCACCATTACGTCAACTCGACAGGAAGTCCACCATTTTGAATTTAGTTGCCATTTTTGCTGATTAGGTACTTTGTCGAACTCCTCCTGGGGATTTTGTCAAAACGACTTGAATTTTGTTCAACACATTAACTGTGCAGAGAACATGTTTGGGATTAAAAGTGAAAGGGATTAAAAGTTATCGAAAGCATTTGTTTTTGTTGATACATGTGCCTGTAAAGTAGCGGCCATTTTGAGGGCCTCGCCATGATACTACAAGTTACTTTATCTTATGTACATGGAGTCTGTTCAACCTTCATCAGCAGTCATCACACAAACATTTTCACAGACTATGATCCACACTCGGTTCATTTTATTTCCTCTAGATGTCACTCTGCCATTCTGAGCCATTTCTCACCAAGAGTGCATTTATTTGGATCAATCAATCGCATCTTTTAAAAGGATGCGTCACCGAGCAACGGGGTGGACCAAAACTTCCTCACTAATATCAGGGTTTCTGTCCTTTCCTTGATCAGAGTCTCTGAGAAGTTTCCTAAATCTCTCCTAAGATGAGACTCCTTATAAAAGGTTTAGCAAGTCATTAGTTTAGTAAGAAGCCAATAATCGTTGTGAATTTGGCTCCTGGTGGTTTCAAACTTCTTCTATGTCCCATTAACTGAGGTGACTGTGTTCTTGCACACAAAGCCTTAGAAATGGTTTACTTGTCCCGATCTGTGTGGTCTACAGAGAGTTGGCGTGAATTGTTGCACCTTCTATACACAGCTGTGTGCTCTGTTAATTCAGCTGGCCACAGGCGGGTGCAAGTACCAGGGTAGATCAATAAGCTCTGGGACTGCTGCTTGTGCTTGTGCACGGAGCACAGCACCGTGACGTCCACGGAGTAGCAGGAAGATATAACACTGATGAGTAACCGGTACAAATTTCATCTCTTGATCATCATCAGTTCCTGAGTTACATGCGTATTTGATCCTTGTTTGGGGTCACCGTGCTATTCACTGTTCACGCCAACGAGCAGTAGTCTCACAACTTAGTGATTCACCCTCATATTTTAGTCATTGTGAGATTTCAGATGTTGATTTTTAGTACGTTTATAAAATATTCTAAAAGACATGTTTTCACTTTGTTATTATGGGATACTGAGTGGCGATGAATGGTGGGAAATGGCAATTACATCTGTTTAAAATCATATGCACAATGCAAAAAAGTGACTATTTTCTGAATGCAATGTGATTTTGAGAGAAACCTGGTGCTAGAAGTAAAGGGTCCATACGCTCAGGAAAATAGCAACATATTCACATATAAATATAATAATCCAAATATATTTCATGAAGCAAACATGCAGTTCACTGCAAATTAACAGAGGTTTAATTTATACATCACAAGGATGGAAAACCACCTACTTGCTCACTAACTTCCTCCCACGCTCTGTTATTGAACGTATGATAGGTACATAATGCAACATTAAGATCCTGCAAAGATCATTGCCATGGCAACTTACAACTGGAAGAGGAGAATGCAGTTGAACGCGTGGCTCATGGGCCGGGAGAGGAAGAGGCGTCCAAGGAGATGAAGGTTGGGCTGCAGGCCTTCAGTTTGGTGGTGAAGAAGTAACCCGCTGGGCTGTAGGAGACCTGTATCTGAGACAGAAAGATGGACGAGGACGTTCAGCACCGGACCAACAACTAAACTTATTAAACTAGCAGTTAAGGGCTGTTTCCCAAAGGCTGCTACCACCAGATCCAGTTTCACTGCATGAATATGGTCTGTCCACCCTCCATAGAGAATCATGCTCCACCCTACTGGGCGTAGACCTCAGGTTAATGTTAACCAATCAGCACGCGCCAAAACCGCTGCAGCTACCTACCATGTCCACCGAAGAGTTTCTCCTGAGTACAGAGGTTTTCTAAATAGTTTTAATGAACACCAGCAGCTTGACGAGGTGCTGAGGATTTATTCTCCGCTGAGTGCTGAATGTTCAGCCATTTTTTCCGGTCAGCGACAGGGGAAAAGCCGTCCAATCACAGTGAAGGAGATGCGGGACAAACAATTAAGCACTGACACTGGTCGCTGATTGGTTTGTCCTTCAAACTGTCTGTGTAAAATTTAATAGGAGCTGAGTTACCGGACAACTAATACTAAAAATATCCAATATTTCAAAATCATAAATAATAATGCTAAATAATAACAAAAATAATGATTAAAAACAATAGGGCTTTCTCACCGATACTTGGTGCTCAGGCCCTAAATAATGTTTTTTTTTTTTTGTAATTCATAAATGTTCCTGTTTTTCTGTGTGGTCTGAAATCTGCCACGGACCTCATCTTCCTCTCCCTCAGTGACGCAGAGCAAAAACCTGCTATTAACAAACCCGGATTCAAAGAAAAACAAAAAACACCTGTTCTGGTTGTTTAAAATTATATTAATATTATGTTGATCAGCATAACATGAAGAGGTTTCTACAACCAACTCAGAATACACCTGGTTATATTTCCAGTACAGTCACCAGAACCTCCAGACCCAGTGGTCACTTCTACAGAGTTTCATGATTATGTCCAAAGACAATGAAACGGAAGTCTTTCCTTATTCATCAGTTTAGATATTCTGTTGATTTCTTGAGAATTTCTTTAGTTTTTGCTCCAATTTGATTTGGATAATATTTAAATAAGTTTGCTCTTTCAGGATGAGTCCTCTTCTTGTCAGCTGTAGTTCAGGTGGTAGTGAGCTGTTTGTGTTCCCCTTCTGTCTCTAAATGGTCTGATCAGACAGTGTGCATGTTCCCCGGTGTGATTTTTCTGTTAGAGGTTTAGTTGACCTCTTTTATGGGCTCATGCAGACACATTTTTGTCAAATATTTTCTGTTTTTGTTTGGCGTAACTAAAACCTATTTTTTCAGGGAGAATACCTCGGTGTCTTCCAGTGGAAAAAAGGTTGATTGAGGATTTGTTCCCTCTCTGTCTGCCTCAGCTCCACCATGTTAAGCATCATTTTTATATTCTGCTTCAACTACTAATTGCATTGTGCATTATTGTTTTGAAGAGTATTTAACTTTCCTGAAACCTCTGAACTTAAATATTTGTTGCAGCAAGTTGTCCTTTTCAATGAACCCTCAGTGTGTTGCTGCTTTCCTGCTCGCTGCGTGGACAGGTGGATACCTGGCCCAAACACATATGGCCAATCAGGATTGTTCTGCCTGTTAATGCTGTAATAACTTTGATGGAAATGATCCTGGCAGAGTGTTGATTATTGAATATAACAGTCAAAACAAGCATGTAGAATTAATGTCAAATAGACATGTTAAATTAATAGCGATGCAGAAACCATTACATAAGAGTAGGGCATTGACACACACACACACACACACACACACACACACACACACACACACACACACACACACACACACACACACACACACACACACACACACACACACACACACACACACACACACACACACACACACACACACACACACACACACACACACCATCTGTGCTCCAGTTTAAATATAAAAGCATCCAGTCTTCCTCACCAGGAAGTGCACATGCGCATGCAGCTTTTATGCTTAAGAGGTGTTTTTGTCTAATTTAATTAGATAATGATGTTTTTTATACGAGTGGACAGCTAATTAAAAAAAAAAGAAAATCAGTGTTTTTCGGGTTGTTAACTTTGTTGTTCACAGTGTTTATTTTGTGGACAATCCTGCAGATAAAAGGAAGTGCCTACAGTCTTTATTTATTCCAATCTATAATTTATTAAGAGCAGCAGTGTGCGGATCATTTTACTTAAGTGCAGCATTCACTGTTTAGTCCCACATTCAACATTTTACTGAAGTAAAATTAGTAACACCTCGCAGTAAAGATGCATGAATTACACTGAATATAATCATAATCGTAACATGAATTCAAAGTCTTTCATTCTGCATGAACAGCACATTAATCATAGCGTCAACACTTTGGTCCACTGAACCAAACTGTGCCGCAAAGAGATCATCATGACATCATCACCAAGAAGCATTAGCTACTCATGTGTTCATCATGTCTGTGGGTCTTAAAGTGAAGTCATGACCCAGTTGATCTTTATTATCTAATGTGGGTAAAACTTAAAGTTTCTGAAATCTGAAACTTTATTTTTGTTCTTTTTCATTACGATGTGCGTTTCAATAGATTATTCTTCCTCTTTGTCTTTTTTTAAGTGACAGTTTTGTTTTCGGCAACATTTTTAGTTTCAATGCCAATCTTTAGTTTTTCAGTTCCAACTTTCTCTCCCTATATGTGGCGCAGAGAGTGAGAAGACGCCACAACCTCAAACACAAGTAAGTCTGTTTATTTCTGTTTTAGTTTTTTCACATCGAAACTTTTAACAGACATTATGCTGGTTTGGCAGCGGTCTGCTGGAACAAGTGCTGGCATCAGTAATATGTCAGCTGGTTATTACCGTCAGCTAGCTAACTGGTGGTGATGTGGTTCAATATTCTGTGTTAGATCATTTATGCAACATCAAACTCCTAAAAATCATTTACATCTTTACTTATGAGCCCACGCATACAGTACAAGGAAAGGGTCAGTCATACACAGGGCTGAGTTGAGATGCTCAAGACATTTTACTGATGAATGCCATAAACCTCAAGTCACATCTGGACAGCTGTTATCAGAGTTTTTACGGGGAAGAATGTGATCACTGGACAACAGTTCTTAGAAAACAAAGTGGAAAAATGAAAGTCACAGGTTGAGGGATGTGAGAATAAACAGTGTGCAGGGGAGATTGAACCTTGAATATCAAAGTATAAGATTGTCCTTTTTCTTCAGAGAACCTTCTAAAATTCCTGGAAAACATCTTTTGTTACTCAGTGTATGACGGGTGGCTCCGTCGGGCTGCTCGCTCCAAACCAAATCCAAGCACTCGCTGCACTCCTACATGCACACACACTCGCACAATGAGTACTTTGGTGACTATGTAATGCAACTGGAGACAAAGAGTCAATGGGCGACCTCAGACACTGAAAATGAATTTATAGCAAAAAGATTCGGGTGTATAAAAACGACTAAACACCACTGAGAAATAAAAACAGAGCTTTTAAACCTAACAAGTCTTATTTTCAAATCTTCAAACACGGCTGTTGCAGAAAAATAAAAGTGTCTTTACCTACACATTATATTCAGAATAATAAAATTTTTCGTGAAGTAAATTAGAAATTTGTGAAATTGCCTTTTACTAAAAAATGTATCGTCACAGACCATTTCAATCCCATTAGTCTCTATTTCGGCATTTTATTGATCTCAGTTGAACAGCTATCAACAAATTCAATACAGTGCTGATACGTCACGTTTGAACTGTGCTACGAAGGAGGGATTACGCTCCATCATCCATTAGAAGGCTTTTACTGCATGAAGTGTTACTGATACCAGACTAACACAAATGTTTGGAATTGATTGAATTTAAAACAGTATTTTCATTAAAGCCAGGAACTCAGGGAAATGGTGAGGTCTGTATGACATAAATATATTGTTGTACTGATGGAATTGGCTCTTCAGGATTTAGCATTGATGTTGAATTCATTAAGACAACAGTTAAATGTGGAGGAAATACTGAGTTCACATGAACATAGAACTGAATCAAAATCAAATTTAAAAGAGCTGCAGATGAAAAAACAAAGAAGCTTAAAAATCTGGGAAATTGTGGTAATTTTTCAGAATTATGCTTAGAAAGATTTTTTTTTTTAAAGTATTTTCTTAAAGAATTTACCCAGTGTATCTGACCCACAAAGATATATTTGATCAAGGTAATTATGCAACCAGTGAGATGAAATATCAGGTTAAAAGATCAATACAAATCCATCCCGTCCTGATGCAGCAAGTTTATGGTGCAATATGATCCCATTTAATATAATGTGTTGCGACACTGAGGACATTTGCACTGCAGCCCTACTTATCTTATAGTTTAGAAACAGCTTGAAAGAAAGAAATCATAATATCTGTTCATCTACTCTGAAAAAAATGTTACATCTTATTCTTATTTCTGTAAAATCCTTATTTAGACATTGTACCACTGTTAATTGTGAAAACTGTATTTGAAGTGCAAACACTGAATCATTGTAAATCGAAAAAGGAAATTGGACATGTGTCAAAAAATAGTTTTCATGTGAGTGCAGTTATACCAAGTAGTCAAGCAGTAATGGCTTTTTTGGATGAGATCAATGGCAAACGCAGAGCGACAGGTCATGACCAGAAGAAAAGAAACCTAATAAAATCTGTTTCCTTCCAACGACTCACTTTTATTCAGAGCAGCTTGCTGAGTCTCTCATGCTTGGGCCAGAAGGATGAAGTCTCGGACACACTGCCTCCGTGACGTGTGCGTGACAGCTGTCTGGCGATGGTACTGCGAGCCTGATCTTTCTACACTGAGGTTTACTTGGAAAACAGCCGCGATTAATCAACTGTTTAAAGTCGGACAATAAAGACTTGTAAGCAAAAGGCATTACTAATAGTAACACCTCATTTAGAGCAGGACACAAACACACAGCACACCAGAAGCCTGAGATGACGCTCCGCCGCAGCAGGCATGAAATGCTTGTGACACACAGGCTGCTGTAACCTGTTAACATGGCTGCAATAAACCTGTTAACCTGGCTGCAATAAACCCATTAACCCAAATTAACGCGGCTGCTGTAACCATTTAACGCGGCTTCTGTAACCCGCTAACACGGCTGCAATAAATCTGTTAACCCGCGTTAACGCGGATAGTGTAAAACGTTAACGCGACTGCTGTAACCCATTAATGCGGCTGCGATAAACCTGATAACCCGCGTCAACGCGGCTGCGATAAACCCGTTAACCTGCATTAACATGGCTGCTGTAACCTGTTAACGCGGCTTCTGTAACCTATTAACGAGGCTGCAAAAAACCTGTTAACCCGGCTGCAATAAACCTGTTAACCCACGTTAACGCGGATAGTGTAACCCGTTAACCCGGCTGCTGTAACCCAGTAACGCGGCTGCTGTAACCCGTTAACCCGGCTACTGTAACCCGGTAATGCGGCTTCTGTAACCCGTTAACGCGGCTGCAATAAACCCGTTAACCTGCATTAACGTGGCTGCGATAAAGCTGTTAACCCAAATTAACGCGGCTGCGATGAACCCGTTAACCCACATTAACGCGGCTGCTGTAACCCGTTAACGAGGCTGCAATAAACCCGTTAACCTGCATTAACGTGGCTGCGATAAACCTGTTAACCCGCATTAACGCGGCTGCGATGAACCCGTTAACCCACATTAACGTGGCTGCTGTAACCCGTTAACGCGGCTGCAATAAACCTGTTAACCCGGCTGCAATAAACCTGTTAACCCGCGTTAACGCGGCTGCAATAAACCCGTTAACCCGGCTGGAATAGACCTGTTAACCGGCGTTAACGCGGCTGCTGTAACCCGTTAACACGGCTGCAATAAACCCGTTAACTCGGCTGCAATAAACCTGTTAACCCGCGTTAACGCGGATAGTGTAACCTGTTAACCCAGCTGCTGTAACCCAGTGACGCGGCTGCTGTAACCCGTTTACGCGGCTGCTGTAAGCAGTCAACCCAGCTGCTGTAACCCGTTAACGCGGCTGCTGTAACCCGTTAACCCGGCTGCTGTAATCCGTTAATGCGGCTACTGTAACCCGTTAACCCGGCTGCTGTAACCCGTTAACCCGGCTGCTGTAATCCGTTAATGCGGCTGCTGTAACCCGTTAACCCGGCTGCTGTAACCCGTTAACCCGGCTACTGTAACCCGTTAACCCGGCTGCTGTAACCCGTTAACTCGGCTGCTGTAACTCGTTAATGCGGCTGCTGTAACCCGTTAACACGGCTGCTGTAACCCGTTAATGCGGCTGTTGTAACCCGTTAACCCGGCTGCTGTAACCCGTTAACCCGGCTGCTGTAACTCGTTAATGCGGCTGCTGTAACCCGTTAACACGGCTGCTGTAACCCGTTAATGCGGCTGTTGTAACCAGTTAACGCAGCTGCTGTAACCCTTTAATGCGGCTGCTGTAACCCGTTAACGCGGCTGCAATAAACCCGTTAACCTGCATTAACGTGGCTGTGATAAACCTGTTAACCCGCATTAACGCGGCTGCGATGAACCCGTTAACCCACATTAACGTGGCTGCTGTAACCCGTTAACGCGGCTGCAATAAACCTGTTAACCCGGCTGCAATAAACCTGTTAACCCGCGTTAACGCGGCTGCAATAAACCCGTTAACCCGGCTGGAATAGACCTGTTAACCGGCGTTAACGCGGCTGCTGTAACCCGTTAACACGGCTGCAATTAACCCGTTAACTCGGCTGCAATAAACCTGTTAACCCGCGTTAACGCGGCTGCAATAAACCCGTTAACCCGGCTGGAATAGACCTGTTAAACCGCGTTAACACGGATAGTGTAACCTGTTAACCCAGCTGCTGTAACCCAGTAATGTGGCTGCTGTAACCCGTTAACGCGGCTGCTGGAAGCAGTCAACCCGGCTGCTGTAACCCGTTAACGAGGCTGCTGTAACCCGGTAACCCGGCTGCTGTAACTCGGTAACGCGGTTGCAATAAACCTGTTAACCCGCGTTAACGCGGATAGTGTAACCCGTTAACACGGCTGCTGTAAGCCCTTATCCCGGCTGCTGTAACCCGTTAACAAGGCTGCTGTAACCCGTTAACGCGGCTGCTGTAACCCGTTAACCCAGCTGCTGTAACCCGTTAACGCAGCTGCTGTAACCCTTTAATGCGGCTACTGTAACCCGTTAACCCGGCTGCTGTAACCCTTTAACGCGGCTACTGTAACCCGTTAATCCGGCTGCTGCAACCCTTTAACGCGGCTGCTGTAAACCGTTAACCTGGCTACTGTAACCCGTTAACCCGGCTGCTGCGATGAATACCGAGACACCTTGTTACTGCCATGCACATGGGATGCAGGCAGCAAGTCGCAGGCAGTAGGAAATGTCTTGTAGCGCTCCTCACAAACATGAAGGTAAAATGAACAACGAAGTGGGATTCATTGAAGGAAATGGTTTCTTACCTACTTCTGCATTTTCACCTTCATCCTCGTCCTCCTCCTCTTCTGTGGGGGCTGGATCCTCCACACCCACTTGATCCATCACAAAACACTCTGCAACACCGGTCTATGATTACAATCGGAAGAAGTGAGAACATTATCCCCCTGTGGTCAGTCAACATTTACTACTATGGCACTGTTTCCAAAAAAGTTGGGATACTTTGTAAAATGTAAATATAAACAGAATGCAATGATTTGCAAATCACAGAAACCAATATTCTATTGCAAATAGACTAAAGACAACATATGAAATGTTGAAACTGTTTCTGGATCATGTTTCTATCTGGTTTCTTCTTTGGAGAGTTTTAACCTGCATTTGTGAATGCGGCGATGAACTGTGTTCACAGACGATGGTTTTCAGAAGTCTGAGCCCATGCAGTGATTTCCACTCCAGAATAGTGTGTTTTTAATGCAGTGCTGCCTGAGGGCCTGAAGATCACCATCATCCAATATTGGTTTCCAGCCTTGTCCATTGTGTTCAGAGATTTCTCCAGATTCTCTGAATCTTTTAATGATATTATGAACTGTAGACGATGACATCCACAAATTCTTTGTAGGTTTATGTTGAGGAACACTATTCTTGGATTGTTTCACTATTTTCCCACACAGTCTTTCACAGAGTGGTGAACCTCTCCCCATCTTCACTGCTGAGAGACTCTGCCTCTCTCAAATGGTTATTTTATACCCAATTATTTTACTGATCTGTTGTCATGGTAACCTAATTAGTTGTCAGATATTATTTTTGGGGGGTTGCACAACTCTTCCAGTCTTTTGTTGACCCTGCCACAACTTTTTAGAGACGTGTTTCTGCCATCAAATTCAAAATAAGAACATATTTTTCATAAAACAATACAATTTCTCAGTTTTAACATTTGAAATGTTGTCTTTGGGCTATTTGCTATTAAATATGGGTTTATGGGATTTACAAATCATTGCGCTCCTTTTTTTTTATTTACATTTGACACAGCGTCACTACTTTTTTGGAAACAGGGTTGTACATCCCATGACCATGAATGAAATCTAAATTCAACAAAATCATCAGAAGTTTGAAGTTTAACTTTTAAGATATTCCCTTTTCCAAAACAGTCATGTGAATAGTAGGAAATGTACAAGTACATTTAAATAAATTACTCATTATAATGAATGCAATAAAGGTGTATGTGAGGGAGTTCCTCCATCCTAGAGTTGAAAGGGCCGACTCTCTGGGAGACATCTTTCAACATATTTCTTTTGCCTATACTATTATGTTTTCTGCTATAAGTCAAAGTCTGCAGTGAAAAATCTCTTCCATTCTGCTCAAAAAGTGGCACAGAAGTCACATTTTTTAATTTTTAATGGTTTCTCAAAAATGTATCTTTTTATCTGAACTTTTTCATTCACCTACTTGAATAAAAACCCACCCGCTCTGGTAAATAGTACATGGACTGCACTTCTACAGCAAATTTTTACATTTACAATTTTTGCTTCACATTCATCCATTCCCACACACCCATCTGGAACTATATGAGGTTCAGTTTCTCACTTCAACATGTTGACAAGAGGAGCCAGTAATTAAATTAGGGGGCAGCCCACTAGACCACCTGAGCCACAGGTACCTCATACATCGTATCATTACTGCTCCTGAATGTAGTTTCCATATTTTCTGTGTGAAGTCTAAAAAGTCAAATGCAGGTGTTGTGCTGGGTTAGTCCATCTACTGACCTTCAGCGAGTCCAGCTGCACCACTTGACATTTCTGAAGAAGTTCCACAAACAGGTAGATAAGCAAGGCCTGCATAAAAGGGGATGAAAAATAAATATTTTTTTATTTGAAATTGGATTCATGAATAAGTTAGTTTAATTTGTTAAGCATCAGAGTGCTAAATAACACTAACCTGGACGAAGAAGCCGATGAGAAAAGAGACCAGGAAAGGCACCAGTCCAGCATGGGCTATTGTTACTGGAAGACCTGCGAACAGAAATAATGTAGAAATTAATTTGAAAACTGCAGACATGTGCAAAATGATTTCTGACTTTTATCAGCGCATCTACCCGCCTGTCCATCATTACCTCTGCTCGTCTTTCCCTCCCACAGACACTCCTCTTCACTCTGGCTCAAACTTACCATTAAATTTAATGGATAGTGCTGATTTCAGGATGAGATGTAAGTGACTGAACAAGTATTAACTTGGAAGGGCTCCACCTCTGTGGAACTACACAAAGACCCTGCTGAAAACAAAGTAGTTAAATGTAATGTCCCATGTAATTTCCACCTCTACAAAAATCTCTCTGGTGTTAACTGCACGTCATAAAGCACCGTTAAATTTGCTGCGCCAATGACAGCCAAGAGATGGACAGAGCTTTAATTATGCTGCAAGTGAAGGCGTATTATAGAAAGGACATCTAGTAGATAGAAAACCTAGATCACCAAAGTTTATACCATCATATGAGTTAAACAACTGCAATTCAGTCAACTAAACTTTTTCACAATAGTTTTGTTGAGACTTTGTGAAAAAATGTTGTATCCACTCTGCAGTATATTTTTTCAGTGTGTAGTTTGTGTATGGGCAGAAAGATGTGTCAGTAGAAACAGAATTTCCATCATTTATATTTGAGTTTGAATTGCATAATTTAAAATGTAATTTTTAGTTTGAAACTGAATTTCAATAAACTTGAATCTAAGTGTTTAATTCTGAATTTTAATTAATTTGCTCTGAAACAGCATTTAAATGTCAACTTTAAAATTCAACTCTAAATTCAGCTCTCACATTTCAAATTCAGTTCATGAAATTCAGTTCGTGCCTCACACATCCGGGTCTTTGAGGAAGAGCAATTGAGAGCAGATTCACAATGACAGGGCTACAGTTATCACTAGCTAGCTAACGCTGTATGTCGGGTGTCAAATATAAATGATTAAAATGTACATTCTACTGACACATATTTCTGCCCATATTTGTGGTGCTGCTGATTTTTGACTGAATTATATGGAAGGTGTAATCCTACCCAGAACTTATTTATTATCTTGAATGTGTTTCTTTTTAAGTTGGTCATGTTCTCCAAATTCAAGCCATCCAATCTCATCAAGTGTGATGAGACTCATGTGTCGCACAAATCTCACTCATCATCAAATCCCAAGTGCTCATCTGGAATTTTTTTTGTATGGAATATCTTCACAAAAAGGTCATACAGATGCCTGAATCATGTGTCATATTAATCTATTGCGTGACATATTTCTCAATCTCATCTCATATTTCCACATGGGACACGTGATAACATGTTTGACATATGGGGAAAATATGGGGAAAAGTTTTCACAATCTAAATGGGCTTCACACATTACACCATGGAAATGTTCCAAAAAACATTCAAAATGTTCATTAATGTCATCAAGTGTACATTTTGAAATCTTTTTTTTTAATCAGCAATATGAATGTTTACCTCAATTTAGCTATCTTTTTTTTTTTTTTTTTTTTTTCCATAAACAGAAATATAAATGTCTATCTCAAATCCACCATGATGGATCACCAGGTGTATTTTTATGTGGGGTCATTTTAGTGATTCGTTCATCTCGATTAAAAATATGTGAATACTTACCTAAGATTCCAGTTCCCAGTATTGTTGCAATGGTCAAGAAATCTGGGAAGACAAAGAAACACATTTCAAATTTTACTTCAACGCCCAGAAACCAGTCAACAGCTTCAGAATGAGTAATACAATAAACTGTTCATAAAAAAATCTAAACAAAGACATTCAAGTTTAAACAGAAAGTGTGGAGAGTAACAAGTAATCCATTACAATAACACCGTATCAATTAAAACAATAATATTTATCTTTCTTTTGACAAGACAAGTGTCAAAAACATGTTAAATGAATAGCACAGAGATTTACATGGCAGCCAAACAATTACTGAAGATATTGATGTGAATATTTTGGGGAATCGACACCATCAATTCCCATGTCAGGCTTTGTGCAGAAAAGGGGACTTTGTTAGAAAAAAAAAAAGCAAACAGAAACCAGGCAGCACAAAGTCAAATAACTTCAGCACCAGGCATTATATCTCAGCTGAGCTTCCACCGTAACCCTTCTTCCTCCTCCTTCTCTGCTCTGTCTGCTTTTTCAATTTACTCACAGCTCAAGAACCAAGCAGAGCTGCACACATCATCAGTGAGCTTATTCATTTCTCACACAACCAACTTGTCCCATATCACTGCTATTGCTCTGAGCTTCAAAGCCAGCATTATATTATAACATATATATGTTGCCCCCAGCTGCAGCTATCTACATGCACTGATATCAACCAGTAAAATAAAAGTAGTTGTGAGCATCTACCATAAGCAGCCTGAGGACTCTATCATTACCACAGACTCAGATGAAATGGTGATGTTATGCAAAGTGCCTCCTCTTCACTGTGATGTAGGCTGTCATTTTTTACAGTTGTTATCCCCAAATAACTGTTATCTGCAGGGTCCTTCATGACTGCTTCTGACAAACATGGGAATGCTACTTAGCCCTCAGGAAGATTCAAGAAACTAAGTAATGATTTGAGTGACTGTGGATATTATCTTGATATACATTGAATATCCTTGAGCCCTAGGGGATCAAGTTAGAAAATACGTATAAAAAAGGAAAAATAAATCCCATGTTAGCTGAAGTCTGCTTTGAACATGGCATAGGGGACTGTCAGTTTTTTTTTTTAGGAGCGGACTGGTATGGCAATCCAAACTTAAAGCATAAGGAAACTGACGTACTTGTCGGGGAGGTTCATGCTCATTACACTGAATTTAAGGTGCTACGAGTCGGCCTCCACGGCCTGATGTTAAATCGGCTTGGGAAGCGGTATCTAACATTATAAATGCCTCGACCAAATCCCATCAGGTCAGGCTCAGATTATTTTATTTATTCTAGCAGGTCTGAGAGAGTCGAGCTCTGCGCTGCAGAGGTTAAACACGCATCAAGTAGACAGTCTGTGTTTTCATTCAGTAAACAACTGTTTTATAGCCACCAATTCTGTTTGCGTTTACTCTCTCTTACTTCCGGTACAGTTCAGCTGCACTCAGCAGAAGACTTATTGTTATCTGCCAGTTTAGTAGATACCCAACCCTCAAGGCAACAAACAAAAACTAAGAAATTCGAACTAACTAAGACACAACAAGATTCAACTACATCAAAAAACAGAAAAAAAGATCTGACAAAGGAACACAGAACTTACTGCATTATTTTAAAAAGAGTACAGGGGCAGGCAGACGCAACACACTAACTAAATCCACCAGGGAGAGGAGGACAATGAGGGACAGATGAAACTAATTAGGGTGGGGCAGGAAGGAAGTGAAGTACACCAATACACTGGGGGTTGAGTGATTACAAAGTAAAACAGGAAAAACAAACTAAAGTGCAAAACCATGACAAGTGATACGAGTGAATCCAAACATCAAAGTCAGATGTGGGACAGCAAAGTAATGATACTAATAAATCTGACAGAAATAATATCAGTCAGGCCAAATCTTTTAATTACAGTAATATAGAGAACTCCTGGTGGTTTAGATGTTTAGAGTCTTATCTGTCACACAAACACCACCAGGGAGGAACCTGAACTCATAAACAACTACATATATTCTGGGACATGAACAGTAAGTCCTGAGATGGATGGTATGGCTGTGATCTCAACATCAAGAGACTAATTATCAAGTTTAGCACACTATGTATGTCATATGTAACATATATCTCCAACCACAGGCTGGGCTGTATTGACGAGAGAGGTCACTTTTCTGTCTCATTCAAATCCATCACTCGCACTATACATCATAACAGTAGAAAGAAGCTGTCAGTTTAAATCAGCCTGATCCTTTTTTCATGATTCTCTTATCAGTCCTGTTCTGAGCTCTTTCAACATCCATCCAAAGATGGCCAAGGGACATATGGCATCAGTAATCAGACATGTCATCATAATCTTTTTCATATACAGTCTGTGTTCTCACCACTGCTGAGGCATGTAAGACAGAGATTCGATAACTTAGACAGAAAGAGGAAGACAACAGTTAGAGAGTAACATGGACAAAGTGACCTTAATAAAGGTAAATGGTGTTTTGATTTCCGTTTGTCCTGGTGTCGCTTGTGTTCAGGCACGCTACAATCTGACACACCTTACTCACAAACCAAATGATGACGACGCAACAGCTTCTTCTCTCCAAGAAACAACATCTAGGAAATGTTCATGCTGCACTTTCAAAGGGTTTTTTCTCAACTTCCTGCACAGGTTGCTGTCATAGACTGGATATAAAAGTGTTCACAGCTTCTGGGTCTGAAAAATGAGGCCGATGCAGAAGAGTTTTAAGCTGCGATACCACCAGGTGCCACTAGAGGTCGGCTCCAGAAAGCCTCCGGCTCCATAGACTCCCAATCAACTTCTCTCATCAAATACAAAGTCTATAAAATGTGTCCAGCAGTTATCTCTGTGTTGTTAGCTAAAGTCACTCCTTCTTATTAGTTTTCTGGAGGTCCATCTGACAATTAACCCTTATTCATTAGAAAATAAGCTTCATAAAGATGTGTTTTTGGGGGTGTGTCTGTTTGATTGACAGGCATTTGTGATGCAGTCAGGTTACAGCTATCAGTGGGCGGGACGTAGTATCATCAGGTTTCCAATCAGGTTGGCCAGATCCACTGCTGGCTCCTCCCCCAGCTCGCCCAAATATGGTCACTTCCTGCTCCAGACCGCTCCAAACTAGCAAGATGGTGATGGACAGAATCTGAACTGGAGGCTTCATAATGTTCACAAACCAACGATGACATCACTGATGGTTGATGACCTCACTGATGGTTGCCATAACTCAGTCTCTGACCACAAAAACCATCAACTTTTTGCATTTTTCCATCTCTGGAAAACAGCTGGAATCTCCTGCATCTGGCCTGGTTGCATCTCACATCCTTGGACTCAGAGGGGCCACATGTCTCACCACATGTTACTCATTATCGTCTGTCCATGAGGAGCTTCACCATCCGGATGTGAGAGCAGCGTGTGACATGAAGCAATGTTCGCTTCTATTTATTTTCTGTGAGTGATTAACTTCCCAGTCTGACAGCTGTGGTGTGAAAATTGATTGACACAGTGATTTGACAAAGAAAGAGTGAAGCAGTGGCGGGTCAGGAAGTCTTAATAAACTGCATTAAGTGACTCCGACATGGCCAATGACCTGGTCATGAAACTCAGCTCTGGATATTGAGGGCGGTGGATTTAAACCTGACCTTAAAGATCTCCTCCATGCTGGAAGATACAAAGGTGCTCTACTGTGAATAATAAATACTGTCTGATATGGTTTTTCCATAAAAATGTTCAATTATCTGATTTGAAATTCTTAAGATGGCATTTACTCCTCCTCTTTCAATATAATATCTAGAATACATGAATATGTAAAATTAAAATTCATTATAAAAGTTTGATTACTGGCTGTCTTTTACATCGAGCTTCTGATTGGACCAGACGTGTTTGTTGTGACAACTCAAATTTAAGGTCAGCTCAGAGAAACTTTCCACATTCAGCAGAAGAATTCAAAACATCATGCCCTACTAGAAATAATAATACAAATACTGTATGCTAAAGGTTTAACCGGTTTTCTCTGCACAGTTTAAACAAGTCTGAACATCACCTTTTGTTCCACATTTTAGCACCAATATTTCACCGTAAACAGTTGCTGAAGGAAACACTATAACACCCTTAATGTATTGAGTTTTGCGCTGCAACATCAGATTAATAACAAATCCAAATATCCATAAAAATACAACTTTGAACTAAGACAGAGTCGGTAACCGATTGATGTAGATTAAAGAAGCACATCAACAAATCTTTCATCATCTACTTCTATAACATAATATCATTTTCTGAAATAGTTCACGAGAAGTTTGGCTGCTGTAATCTACTAATGAAATGTGTGGCCTATGTAAGATGCTATTTGGTTTATTAAAAGACATGCTGAATTAAAAAATAATAATAAAAAAAGAAAGATTAGGCTGGTTAAAGATTGCGTTTTTTAGGCAGGGATAAGTAAGAGGTGTGAACAAGAGTAATGTCTTCATTATGTCCCCTCTGTGCCTGTCATTGTGAGCGTTTAGCAGCAGCAGCAGCAGCCCCCCCACCCCCCGCCGGCGCCGCCCACCGAAGCATGTTAAATGGAGGTTGAGTTCTTCAAAAATGCAATAAGAGAACATGTATTCGGTTCTGATAACATAACCGTCGGCTGATGTAAAAAGGCGGCATATTCTCCATAATGTTCGGAGCGGACTTGTGTAGCTTGTGCCTGCTGTTTAACGTCATGGTGTGTGTCGGTACTCACAGCACTGCAGATAAATAAACCGCAACTTCCAGTGTCTATCCTGGTTTTTCCGCGTGATTTTGATGGACAGAGTGCTGAGACTGTTGTCGGGGATGGGACAGGGGCTTGTATGGTTTCTTATCTCCTCTGCATCGGACGCCATCATTTTCATTCCCTATCTTTTCCCCTCCACCTCCTCTCACTCTATGTTCATCCTCTCCCGACCCGACCCTCTCCTGATGCGTGATCGCGCGCGTTCCTCCGGATGTTGCGCGCGGCCGATGATGCTTTCCGTGATAGTGGATTAGCATCAGAGAGCCTCGCACCTTCAAATTAAAACTAAAACTGAAAAAAGGTCATCTCTGAAAAGGCATTCAAGTTACTACATCTGAAATATTTAAGGTGTTTGGTTCACAGACAGAAGTAGATACAAAATGCAGCTTTTCCTCTGACATGACATCAAATAAACATAATGTCCATGGTTCCATAGTGTCCAATGAAAAACTCATTAGGACAAATACACGGAATTAGAATAAATGATAATGGTAACTAATTATTCTAACTAAACTATTTGAGTTTAATAGTTGAGCAAAAAACTTGTGTTGAATTTAAATTGTGACTCTTCAATCAAATAATTCTAATAGCTTCTATTGTATAATTTTTTGGGGGAATGACTTGCCTCAGTTTTTTTTTAAGTAAATCAACTTGACTGTACTGTAAACCCCATAAGTTTCCAGAACTAAAATAAACTAAGGCAACTTATTGCTTTTTAAGTTGATAAAATTGAAAGTCAACTGCTTTCAAGACTACATGTAAGCTTTGACTAGACTCAAATGACCGAAAAGTTTTCATTCACCTCTTCCATGGAATTATGTTTACAAAAATGAGGTACACAAAAACCTTCTTTTACACTCAATATTTCTAAGTCTTTATATTTATTTTCTTAATGAGACAAAAGTCAAACACTTTCACTTATTCATACTCAAAACCATGTGACTGAAAACTGTGCAGCAACTCATTGCCTTATTAATATTTGTTGTGAGTGCAAACGAGTGGATCCAAATGCAGCAGGAAAAATGGAGGAGGACTGTGGGAGGACTGGAGGCAGAATGGAAGAGGACTGGAGGCAGACTGGGGGAGGACTGGAAGAGGACTGGAGGAGGACTGGAGGAGAACTGGAAGAGGACTGGAGGCAGACCGGAGGAGGACTGGAGGAGGACTGGAGGCAGACTGGGGGAGGACTGGAGGAGACTTGAGGATGACTGGAGGCAGTCTAGAGGAGGACTGGAGGAGGACTGGAGGCAGACTGGAAGAGGACTGGAGGCAGACCGGAGGAGGACTGGAGGAGGACTGGAGGCAGACTGGGGGAGGACTGGAGGAGACTTGAGGAGAACTGGAAGAGGACTGGAGGCAGACCGGAGGAGGACTGGAGGAGGACTGGAGGCAGACTGGGGGAGGACTGGAGGAGACTTGAGGATGACTGGAGGCAGACTAGAGGAGGACTGGAGGAGGACTGGAGGAGGACTGGAGGCAGACTGGGAGAGAACTGGAAGAGGACTGGAGGAGGACTGGAGGAGAACTGGAAGAGGACTGGAGGCAGACCGGAGGAGGACTGGAGGAGGATTGGAGGAGGACTGGAGGCAGACTGGAGGAGGATTGGAGGAGGACTGGAGGCAGACTGGAGGAGGACTGGAGGCAGACTGGGGGAGGACTGGAGGAGACTTGAGGATGACTGGAGGCAGACTAGAGGAGGACTGGAGGAGGACTGGAGGCAGACTGGAGGAGGACTGGAGGAGACTTGAGGAGGACTGGAGTCAGAATGGAGGAGGACTGGAGGCAGACTGGAGGAGGACTGGAGGCAGACTGGAGGAGGATTGGAGGAGGATTGGACGAGGACTGGAGGAGGACTGGAGGGAGACTTGAGGAGGACTGGAGGAGGATTGGACGAGGATTGGAGGAGGACTGGAGGAGGACTGGAGGCAGACTGGGGGAGGACTGGAAGGAGACTTGAGGAGAACTGGAGGAGGACTGAAGGAGGACTGAAAGGAGACTTGAGGAGGACTGGAAGGAGACTGAATGATCTGGTGAAGGTCGAGTTCTTGACCAGTGGCAGATATACTGCAGTGTTGATTAGTGGAATGAACATCAACTAAACCAGTCAGAGGAGGTGGAGCCTCCACCCACCCGATGAGCTGCAGGTGGAGCCTCCACCCACCCGATGAGCTACAGCAGGAGCCTCCACACACCCGATGAGCTGCAGGGGGAGCCTCCACCCACCTGATGAGCTGCAGGCGGAGCCTCCACACACCTGATGAGCTGCAGATACACCCACAAACAAACACACAATCTCTCGGCGGCTTAGTCGATGTGACATAGCCACTGCTGGAGAGGATTGTGGGTCAGAACAGCTGGCATGCTGGCCAGCAGACTGCAAATGAAGTCAGACAACCTTTTGGCTCCAGAACCTTCGTCTTCCGTAGTTCTTCTTACATGTTTTTTCTTGATGTTTTTCACTGTATGATAATACTGCATAATACACCCTGACAGTAATCACAGAATACAGTTTCTAATGTGGACACAATAAGTTCAGTAAAATTATGCATTTAAATGTTGTTTACTTAATACACAAAATAGTTAAATGAATAAAAAATGATTGGTTTACTTAACTTAAAAGAGGAAAATGTCCCAGGAACTTAATCTATTAAAGTTAATGGAATCAATTTTTAAATTTAAGTTTTCACTAGTTAATGTTAATTATTTTTAGCATTTGGGTTTACAGTGTGGGTTAACAGTGACTATTGCACAACAATGATGCCATCCAACACATACTCATCACCACAGCATGTGACAACACGAGGTATGTAAAGCATTTTGACTGGTGTTAAATTGGATTCAAAGTTAGTGGATTTTCACTATGGGAATTTTTCATGCAGATTTTTCCACATCTGTGCAGTTGTGTGTAACACCAGCATGAACAAAGGCAAAGGCTTTAAACCGTTTTTTTTTTATTGCATTACAAAATTCAACAAGACTTGAATGAGACAAAAAAACATGCCAGCAAAATTCCTGCAGAAGCTAGTTAAACTGTTACATCATGCATACAGAAACCAGGCCAAACTGAATCATCAACTGATTCAACTAATAATAACAACATTCTATTTCAGAGGAACAGTCATCTTATTTAAGTACATTTTGGAAGGTTCAAACCATAGGCTATATATTTAATTTTTTTTTTTTTTTTTTTTAAAGTATAACTCAGAAAACCAATGATAAAGTACAGTGTGAGCATTACTCCTTCACAAATGCAAACATTTGGAGAATCCATTGGAACACTAACATCAAAGAGGACATTCATTAATTTGTGCAAATTCAACTCTACAGCAGTTTCCAGAATTGTCTAATTCATTTAAAAAAATTTGACTTTGCATATTAGTTCAACACATCTGTCAAGATTTTCTAATAAATGTTGTGGACAGTGGTTAGTTCATAGTTGAACCAAGTCAGGTACTTTTCAACCTGTGAGTTGAGACCACAAGAGGTGCAGCCCTGGTTGTGCAATGACACAATTTTGTACTGTAGATAACCACATTTATGTCATGTTAGAATTTACCTGCTGTTTTTATCAACATTATGTGTGTGACATTGTTGAAGGAAAATGTTTGAGAACCTCTTTAGATGTACAACAGAGTCATATATACACAACCATAGCACAATAATCAATGTAATAATGACATTCTGCATGGCTCATGCAATCCAGTAAAAAATAAAAATCCAAAACAGCTGCAAAGGAGTCATTATGTGAGGCAGACTGATCACACTGTAACACATCAGGCCAACTGGTATCAAAATAAATGTTCAATGTATCAAACTGTTTTGGAATCACCCCATAATGTATACACTTTCACACCTGTGTCAGTGCTGAATGATGAGCACTTTTAGTTTAGTTAGAGTTTGCTGTCAGTATGTTAGTTGCTGAAGGCTGTAAATAGGACTGGGCTGCTTACAGTTTGTTCAGTCTGTGTCACAGTGACATCGATATGTCTTACCGTTGGACTCCATAATAGCTTATAAATTGATTTTACAACATGTTGGACCAAGAAACCGAAAATGCCACTTTTCCGTAAAATGAGAATGGTACCAGCTTTAAATACAACTCTGTTGCTAAAAAAAAAAAAAAAAAAAAAAATGTGGACGCTGTGTAAAATGTAATTAAAAACAGCATGGGATGATTTGCAAATCATGTAAACCCATATTTAAAAGCTAGACCAAACACAACATATCAAATGTTGAAACTGACAAAAAAAATTGTTTCATGAAAAATATATGGTTAATTTGAATTTAATACCAGCAAAAAAGTTGGGACAGGGGCAACAAAAGACTGGATAGTTGTGTAACACAAAAAAAAAAATAATAACCTGGTGGAACATCTGACAACATATTAGGTTATCTGGCAATAGATCAGCAACATGATTGGGTATAAAAAGATAATTTCAGAGAGGCAGAGTCTCTAAGCAGTGAAGATGGGGAGAGTTCCACCACTCTGTGCAAGACTGTGCGGGAAAATAGTTCAACAATCTAAGAATAATGTTCCTCAATGTAGAACTACAAAGAGTTAGTGGATTTCATCATCTACGGTTCATAATATCATCAAAAGATGCATAGAATCTGGAGAAATCTCTGAACACAAGGGACAAGGCTGAAAACCAATATTGGATGGTAGTGATCTTTAGGCAGCACTGTATTAAAAACACACATTATTCTGGAGTGGAAATCACTGCATGGGCTCAGGAACACTTCTGAAAACCATCGTCTGTGAACACAGGTTAAAGGTTAAAACTCTCCAAAGAAACCAGATAGAAACATGATCCAGAAACACTGCCACCTTCTCTGGACCCGAGATCATTTAAGATGGACTGAGGTGAAGTGGGAAACTTTCCTGTGGTCTGATGGATCACAATCTGAGATTCTTTTTGGAAATCATGAATACGGATTGCTCTGGGGTAAAGAGGGGAGGCACCATCAAGCTTGTTATCAGCAGACAATTCAAAAGCCAGCATCCGTGATGGTATGAGGGTGCACTGGGGCACCTGGCATGGGCAGCTTGTACATCTGGACGGAACCATCAATGCCTGCCTGCAGTCCAGACCTGTCACCCGTTTAAAAAATATGGCACATCATGACATGAAAAATACAACAAAGGAAACCCTGAACTATTGAGCAGCTGAAATCCTATATCAGGCAAAAATGGGACCACATTTCACTTCCAAAACTCCAGAAACTGGTCTCCTCAGTTTCCAAATGTTTACAGAGTGTTGTTAAAAGAAGAGGTGATGTGGCACAGTGCTAAACATGACCCTGTCCTAACTTTTTTGAGATATGTTGCTGCCATCAAATTCAAAATTTGTATATATTTTTTCACGAAAAAAAATATAATTTCTCTGCTTCAACATTTGATATGTTGTCTTTTGACTTTTTTGGGGGAAATGGGGTAGTATTTAAAACAGTAAATATATCATGAGCATGTTCATTTCTGGGAAGTGGCAACACGTTCATTGAATTTATAGTCCACTGATGTTTTTGTTTTATATGTAATGTAAAGCATGCATACAATTTTCAAAGAAACAAAACTTTTTCCTGCCCTGATTCAATTTCTAACCGATGATATTGTTCCAACATCATTATTTTGTCTTTGTTAAGTAGTTAAATAAACAGGCTAGTTTAACAAAGCTTACTGATAACACAACAGACAGTTTTCAAAAGGTACATTGAGTGAACATTAAACACATTTTCACCCTGCATCCTCCATGTGGTTTTAAAAGTTTGAGTATATTTGCAGTCACTGTTGTTCTATTTTACCACAAACAGCCAATTAACAAGCTATAAAAAGGTTTTCTGAAGCGAGAGATAGACTGTGCATATGCTGTGTATTATCTCCTTCTTATTGAGTAAAAGCTTTCTTCTCATTTTGTATGCAACTGCAGCACCATTAAAACTTGCTTTGCATGCAGTCTGAATACACTTGAATGCTACTTCAACCAAGTATTGTGAAAACCAAATACAGTATGTTTCCTCAGCGGTGGGTAATTTATCAGATTCCACCTGCTGTCTATTCAAGTTTTTGGAACATAATTACTTATTATACTAAATAAATTAAAGCATTTTTTTTTTTTTACTGATTAAAGGCACATGATTTAAAGCATTGGATGTACATATTTCTCCCTGAAAGGTTTTATTTTCTTGAAATCAGTATTGCAAGTCTGCTTATTTACAAACTGGACAATTACATACAAATGGTCAGTTTACCTTACAAACTGTTGTCTCTCAAATTTGTGCTAAAAATTTAGATGTTATCAATTAAAAAAAACTAAAACATTTTTAAGGACTAAAAACGGACCTATTTAAATGCATGTTTATGATTGTGGAAACACAAGAGGAAACAGATTGTCCAGGGAAACAAGGAAGCAATTATAGACTGTGCTGTTCTACATTTCTACATTTTAAAAGTATGTGCACTCTACAAAACTTGAATTCAATAAGAAATTACCAGCTGAAAAATCGAAGTGCCTCCACCCTCCCCTGCCCCCCACACACCCCTCCATCATGCTTAGCAAATGTATTACAGTCTAACTATTACAAATAAGTTAAGGTATGAAACTTTGTTTTTCAAAGTACAAAATAGTGCTTTACTCATTGTTTTTCTCACAAAAACTACTCTAGCAAATGTCATGCCTAACTACAAAAAACCTGAGGCTCCACTGACTGGTGCTTTTTATTTTAATGTTAAATCTCCCTATAGTATTAAAAAGGAGTCTTTGAGCTACTGATCTCTGGACTGCCGCTTTAGATAGAGCAATTTGGTTACAGCAAGGAAACCATAAACCAATGCCAATCCCTCAGTAATCACGTTTTTTTGGACACGATTCATATTAATTAGTTGTTAAACAGTAACAGCTCTTCGTTCAAGCTTTTGCAGGCTGTTAAATTCAGCACATCCGCCTTGGACTCCTAAATTTCTCGTCACGACCACGACAAACTGCGGCACAATGAGAGAGATCGCTGGATGGTGGAATTAATTATGTAAAAGAAGAAAGAGGAGGCAGAGAGATAACACTGACTGTTGTCACTTAAAACATTAAGAGTGTGCAGTGTGTAGAACAGATATGGAGAGAAGGATAAATGGAGATCCAAAGCAATTGTCAAAGCAGCCATATTAATGCATAATGCATCCAGCTGGAATTATTATCATTATTGTGTGTCGCGATGCTCATTCTGCTGTTAAACCTCACCACTGTGTGCTAAAGCATTTGAGCCTTATTGGCGTTTTCCTCTAAGATGGTTTTGAATGCTAAACGCAATGGGGCTCCCTCTATTTTCAGACATTGGCTGACTCTGATATTTTAGTTTATAACAGCCATTATTACAGACTTTTACCACGTTTGTTTGTCCACAGAATTCCGTTCTTTGACTTTTACATTTCCTCGCCTTCTCTCCCATAACTGGTTGTCTATTTCTGTCATTGCACTCCTTGGGCGGCCCGGGAAAGTGGAGGACGTGGAGCCACCAACTGCTTCTTTTCACCGACACTCAGGAGTTGAACCAGTTTTACCAGCAGGTGCAGCTCGTTCCAACAAAGACACGCTCCACGACCGCCCGGCATCCCACCTGCTAACACCGCCAGGTATAATGGGTGTTGTTTGGTGCTCGAGGACAAGCCGGAGGCACTGCTAACCATGAAGTGAACCATCTGCATGGATGAATAAGTGACATATGTCTCTACCACGAGGACACTTTCATTACAATGATCTGTAAACACAAACTTAAAACAGTGACATTTAAGATGCTTTTTGTTGCTGTGACATGCAAAAATACAGTTTAATTATTGCTTCAAGCAGTCGACTCCTGCATTCTGTTTTAATTGTGTTATTGCTTTTAATCAATAGCAAAGGGCCACACAGTGAGGTGCCATGGCTTATAGTGATTTTAAACTACAGTTTAGTAGGCTGATGCTACAATGGCTTATTGCTACCCAAGGCCCTTTTTGGCAGATAAAATATTTCATTAGTTCATCCAAAGAAAATGTCAGTATTTATTTTTAAACTTGGTCATATTCCCATTATTTCTGATGCTATTCTTCCACTCCCCACCCAGCTCAAAAACACTGTTCATTATACTTTTGCAAACAGTGTGGATGTCATCAAGCTTTTAAAACAACTTTTTAAATGCATCAACTTAAAAACTTTTGAGGCCAAATGGAACAAAAAAATTGGCCCCCTGGATGTTTACAGTTACACTTCCAGGAGAAGTCACTAACCTAGTTAGATATTTGGTCAGCCAGCTAGCATGAAGTTCCACATTTTATTTGGAAAGCTTTAGAAAGCTATCAATCAGACTGACCTTGTTACACATACAGTCACACTGCACATGCTTGGACAGAGGTAATTGCAGAAGGAGCCTGACCAAGAATGGCCACCGTTGTGAAGTTGTTTTTTTCAGCAGCTCCGTTTTACAACTCTTTGCAACTGAAATGTAAACATGGTAAACTCTTCCGCCACCACGGCTGCACCTAGAAAGACAGAATTTAAAAATCTCCACATTTTCCTCACTATTACAGACTGAGATTCAGAAATGGTTCCTTGGTCAGGTGACCATGTCTGAAGTGATGCTATTGTCTTTTGATTGTCTTTTGAAGACCTCCTGTGCTGGGATGTGCACAGATAAGGCTGAATACACGGTTACCATGCCAACAGAGTTAAGTGTCTGATAAAGGTAAAGTCCATCCACCTGTTATTACTGGTCAGCTTCCATTGAATGAGAGTCTAGTGCAATTTAAATGACCCCACTGTGTCAATATTATTTGCATATCTAAAATCTAATGTGCAAGAAGTTTAATACATCCATCAATCACAAAGCAGCATGTTTTTTTTTAAATTTTTTATATCATTCTAAAATGTGTCTAAAATTTCCCTACATATTGTGGGCTCCATATTTCTGTCATTTAACTCAGTATGGTTATTGGGGAAGTGCAGAACTGTGACACTAAAGTCTTAATCACGATTGTATTGAGTGGATTCCCTCTGATTCTCAATGTTTCCAATACAATTAGTAAGGTTGGATATGGATGGTTAGATTGTGTTAAACTTTATAAACCTGATCAGTCGCATTTGGGTCTTTGTCAGTAGAAATCATAATGTGTCACTGCGGTAATTTTCAAACAAGTCCAAGCCGAAGCCGACGAGCCTCTCAGCTGAGCGGATGGCCCTGAGGATGAGGGACAGAGACTGGTTCATGGTGCTGTGGCAGAGTACCTCCTTGTCTGCAGAGTTGTTTTTGGTGGTGACGTTACAGTGCAGGACGGCTTCCTGTGACAGCTTCAGGATGGAGAACTGAGGAGTCTTTCCTGGAAGGCTGTATAACAGATTCCTGTGGAGAGACAAGATGAGAGTGTCACTGAATAACTTGAGGATTGCAGTTACAACAGTCTGTCGAGCTAAGGAAAGTAAAAATGTTTTATCTATATACATGTATGAAGTTATCGAGTCGTGTGGAAAGATTTTGCTGAACTGAACGAGTGGTTGCAGTCTATAAAAAAAATTATATTTATAGAAAAGTACTGTGACTGTGTTATGCAATTAAAGGACAACTTAAGAGTCTGTTTGAGTTCAAATCCAGGTACCCCCTGCGATAACGTCTTCTCAGACGGACAAGTCAAGTTTTCTATGTGTAAAAACACATGACCACATGGCCACACATGATTGTGGACAGGGAAATCTTAAAATGTGCAAACATGTTAAAATCACATGTGCTGAAAATTTGCAGTGTTTGTGACACATTACAGGTACTCCGCGTGCTACCACATATTACAACATGTGGACATTTTTTACAGATTTTTCCCATGTTATGTGTTGCAACATGTGGTGTCCTACATGTGATCACATTTCACAAGGGAAGTCTTAAAAAGGCACAGACTGCACATAATGTTGCCTTATACGATGGAAATGAAGACAATCGACTGCTACCAGAATTAGCTGATAGTATAACATTAATTGAAAATCATAATGCCGTGTCCAACATAACCAAATAAGTTCCAGTGAGTTGAATGTTAGCATTTTTCTGTTTGGAAACTACAAGAAGCCTGAAGTTTTCTGACTTTCCTGCAGCTGATTTGTCTTTTACCAGTTGATGTTAACCTGCTTTGATAATATGCTTACACTCATAGAATCCAATGAAGGCAATCACCACTGAAACAAGAACTTATGAAAACATATTTTTCATATTTTGACCTCTGCATGATTTTCTGTAAGAACAAACCACTAACATGCTGTGAGACATGACTTCTTGTCCTCTACAGACCGGGTTTTCTGCGACTCTCTGTCTTCCTGTCACATGTGTTGTACACGCCACGTGCACACACATAAACTAAAGCACATATATACCCAGAGAGCAGCCTGTGGGGTAGCAGAGTCGTCATTTGTAGGTCAAAGAGGCAGAGACTGCGGAGCGCTGCTCTCTGCGGGGCTCAGATACATTGATTTCTCTTAAAGTGGCTGAACGGACAGTATTAAGGAGTAAATGGAGTGATTCTTCATCTGTTAAGACACAGGCTGTGAGCTGCAGGGTGTGAAGGAGCTCTGACCTTCAGCACATCATTTAGATTCAAAGTCAGAGCTGCGTGAAGATTCTGTATCTACTCTACCACATAAAACCAGCATGTACCCGTCAGACTGCTGCCAGTTCAGCAGGTTTAGGTTACAGTAACACACTGTATAGACTATTCAGTAATAATGTTATGAGGTGTGGCTGGACTGGACCCAAATGCAGACACAGACTCAAATTCGGGTACAAAAACAGTTTTTATTGACTGGTGGCCAGGAGGCCAATGTCTCTTCTCCACTCTCTCTCCTCTTCCCGAGTTGGGAGGGAAACTCCACCGAACTCGCACCAGGTGGGGGGCAGCTGATGCAGCCACGCACTCAGCTCCGGTCCGGGCAGGACCAGGGGGAGCCGTAAACACGGCCGGCAGGCAGGCTGGCAGGCAGGCAGGCACCAGGAGTCCTAATGAGGACTAGGAGCAGGTTCACTGTGTGGTCTCCCGAGGTCCGACACAAGAGGGCAGCAGACTGGATCAACTTGCTTGGTTTCCCGAGGTCCGACACAAAAGGGCAGGCTGGATCCACTGTGTGGTTTCCTGAGGTCCGACACGGGTTAGCAGGCAGGGTGGAGGTAGCCCATGGCAAGTCGTCAGTACGGGACGGGACGCTGGTAGCACTAGCGACAGGTTGCGGGTGAGTGGACGTAGCTGATAGTATGGACTGACACCTCAGGACTGCTGGACCAGGGTTGATATAGTCTAGGGAGGTAATTAGTGTGATGAGCAACCTGCAGGTGGTGATCAGTTGCATTGGTAGCAGCTGCTCAGAATGATGAGGGGCATGGCCATGGGAGGTGGCTGGAGGCAGGCAGAGGAGGACACAGAACACAAACACAAGCACATGGCCAACAACAACAAATACACAGGGGACTGACAGCCCACATGAGGAAAGGAGGTCTGGGGAAACAAAGGTCAAAACACACAGGGCCAGACAGGGATCCTGACAAATAAAACATGGAAGTTACTGAATGCAAGACACTGTAATATTCATCACAATGTCCAAGTCTGCATTATCTATATTTTTAGGTTTGATTTTACCAACAGATAAAAAAATATAATACTATGTGACTTACAAATCTGACCAGCACCTGGACCCCTATAGTACCTACAGGCCGTGATGAGCCTCTTCCATCCATCCATCCATCCATCCATCCATCCATCCATCCATTATCTATACACGCTTCATCCTGAACAGGGTCACAGGGGGCTGGAGCCTATCCCAGCTCACTTTGGGCAAAGGCACGGTACAACCTGGACAGGTCACCAGTCTGTCACAGGACTAACACATAGAGATAGATGGAAACAAAGACCATTCACACCTAAGGGCAATTTGTAGAATCACCAGTTAACCTGAAATGCATGTTTTTGGAGGGTTGGAGGAAGCCGGCGTACCCAGAGAGAACCCACGCAGGCAGAGGGAGACCATGCAAACTCCACACAGAAAGGACCCGGAATCTTTTCGCTGTGAGAGAACAGTGCTAACTACTGTGATGAGCCTCTTGCACAACCAAATTATGGAGTTGTTTTCTCAGAATTTAGTTTTATACCTGCTTCCTAAAAATAAACCACAGGAAAGATCAGCTCTAATGAATTATCTATCTTTTCATAATGTGAATGAGTCACTGCCTTGAAAGCAGAGAAGCCAATTCTTTTATTAAACAAACTGCCTACAGCTCTATTTTTCCCAGCAGACATTGACCCATCACAGTAGGAAAAGCACAAGTTTCAATAATAACTAGAAATATGGCTTCAAAGTTGTCTGCCTGTCAAGTTACAGCTCACACCTGTGTCTGTGCAGACTTACAGTATGTAGTCAAGACTGAAGCAGTCCTCATATGTGTTCAAATGGTTGTCCAATAAAGATTACAGAAACAGTTGCTGTGTTTTAAACGTTGTACTTACAACTTTCTCTATTCTGAGTGCATCAGTGTGTTCTCACTGTCATTGCAGAAACATCAGAACACTACAAGTACCAGGATGATGCACACAAAATGCTCCAAAAGAATAAGTGTGAAACTCTGGACACTTTCCACCCTCATCCAGCGCCTCACATTTCTCACACATGACTGCAGTCCCCTCTACACCTCCAACTCCATATTTAAATTTGTGGATTTCTATGTGTCTTCCGTATTCCGTAATTTCCGTATTCACAAAGACTCCTCAGACTTGAAACCTTCCTAGTGACACAATTCAAAGAAAATTCTTAGAATTGTGACGTTTTCAAAGAATTTCCCCTTAAAGTTAGGAGTAGATCCTTGTTATTCACAAAGTATCATTATAACCTGTCCAAACATAACCTGTCCAAACCTGTTGAAGAACCAACAACTCTTCAAGATATAACATTGTGATAAAGAGGCTGTTTGTTTTTGTTTGTTGATGTTTTTTTTTTTTTTTTTGTGTGTCTCTAAATGTATTCCATCAACATTGTTTGGGAAGATAGACACAGACATACAGCCAGAATACAAGCAGCAGGCAGTCTGAAGTACAGAACGTTTTTTCATGAGTAATACTTATTTCATTATGTGGCACTTTGGTGCAAAGAGACTTCGATATAAGCAGAATAATACCCTCCAAACAGTATAATCAGCAATGGAGGAAGTGAAAATGGAAGGCTGTTTTAAGTTTATTATGGTGAAACATGCCATGTATTATCCCTGAATACAAAACACTTGTACTATAAACATACTAATATTGGGGACTACAGTAATGAAAACAGAGGAAACATTACAAACCATATGGCACACTAAACGGTAAAACAACAGAGATTTGATGTTCAGACGACCTTAGAAGAACCCACTGGATCTCGTTCGCTCATGTCCGGCAGTCTGTCATCCAGCAGCTGTCTGTGAACATCCAGTTATGAAAGAGGTCTTTTTGAAGTACCTCGGTGAACATAAAGACATCTGCTATCGATCGGTGTCTTCCTCAGCAGCCCACATTCACTCTTAATGGAGACCACCGGCTGCTCTGACACAACAAATTGGGTTTAAACTACGTCTACTGGTCCCAGGTGTCACTCAAGGAGGAGGAGCAGCATCTATCCAGGACTGACAGCTGCACTGTGTGTGTTTGGATACTGGTAACTCTTTTTGAGAACCTTTTTGGCTTATCCTCCCTTTTGCAACAGTAAAATTAAAGATTAGGAATTTAGAGTTAGGAGTTATAATTACAAATTAAACTGTATTTAATTGGTAAATTGTACATTTTCTCAATTTTGAAACCTATTATTTAGGCGCTACCTTATTTTTGATTGTAAATAAATGGGGTAGATAAAGGTCTGAATTCCAGATTTTAAAGGCAGAGTTTAAGAAGATAGAACAGTAAGAGAAAAAAAAGTGTCATGCAATAATTTCTGAAGGTGGAAGGGGAGTACAAAGTACACAAAAAAATTACCAAAAAACCCTAACCCTAAATGGATTAACTGGAATACAGTCTTAACTCAAATATGTATTAAGTTTTCTATTTGGAATGACATTTTTGTCAAAAAAGTCAAACACTTCATAAAAATTCTGCAACCAAAGGCCAATTACTTCTTAACAAGATAATGGAAAAGAAAACTTATGTGTACATGTACAAATTTACTGTTTTTAGTGATTGCAATGATCTGAAATTCAAAGTCAGAGGTCCAGTTTCAAGTTCCATACCTTCTCAATCTAAAATAATGCCTCCCAAACTCAATATGTCAACATGCATATACTTTTGTATTAAACTTCATCTTTTTAAATACAGTCAAGCTGGTGTAATAGTTCTAGAAGTGAACATGTAGATTTGAGTTGACACTGCGAGGTCTTACACCTTCGAGTTCTTGAAAAAAATCCAGCTCCGCATTCGATATGGAAGTTCCTTCAATAGACCATTTTTAAATTCTACCATGGAAGTTCCTGGTTCAATATGCAGCTTGCTTTACATAATTGATTTTGGGATTATACTCTTTTCAGTGTAACATGCTAAAAATAGAGCCTCTGAGTTTACATGAGGAAGTTCCGTATTGATTAGCTATAAAGGACAGCGTATTGATTTTAAAAGTCACAGTTTCTGGTCTTTCACTCTTTAAGTCTGGATCCAGTATGTCAAAGTCAAACTCCAACTTCTGAATCAAACATTATGTCACCACACTTATGAAAATTATTTATGATAAGATAGTGAATGGAAATTATGACTCAAATAGTGTGACAAATATCTGTCTGAAAGGGAGCGCTGGTATCTAAGCAGTGGACATGTTCAAGTGTAAAAACACACATAAACACAAACAAAATAAATAAAAATCATTCTGTTGCAAAGACTTGATTGTGTGTTAAAAAGGAGGAGTTATGTTATTCCTCCAGTCTTAATTAGCTTTGCTGCTCTGACTAACTCTTGAAACTGAAGACACTCGGCAGTTTCTGGTTTTATTTTGAAGCAGATTTAAAAACAAAACTAAAAGATAAGTGACTGGCATTAACAGTGATGTGATAGTTGTTGTGACTGTGTCAGGCTGCCCTGACTTTGGATTTGTGGCCTAAATTAAAACTTCACTTTCACAGCAGGTTTTAATTGTATCTGACATGCAGGCCTTTACGCCTACACCTCATGCGGACTCTGAATGATTCATGTAATCCTTCATCACTGTTACCTCGACCACCGTCAGCGTCCCAATGATGATGCACTAGAAATGTCAAAGTCAACATTAAAGCAAACATCAATCACCTCCATCACCACATAGCTCAAATGCCTTGCAGTCAGTTCAATTAGCCAATCAGTGGGTGTTATGGCATTTTTTTTGCCCCAGATAAAGTCTACAGAGTCAAATACCTGAGATATGAGATATAAATGTGACATGAGTTAATGAAAAGAGTAAGTAAGCAGGACTTGACTGATGTTTTATTATCCCCTATCCTCATGCAGTTGGAAGCAGTTAAACAAGCTGCTCGACCCACAATTCAACACTGTTCCCCTAATGTTAATACATCATGCAATGGCTTTAGCTGGAATGCATTTCTGTGGCTGAAACATTCACAGCAATGACTATGTTATCACTCAGGCCCATCAGCTGGATTTACAACATTACCAGAGTATCCCTTTGTTAGACATATTCAGCATATGAATCTTCTACTGAGACAGCTCGGCAGGGAATCCTTGTTTAAAACATCAAGCCAATACAATAGTTTATTCATGAAGGGGTGAGCCACTTACGGGTCTTCGCATAAAAAACTGGAAGGCAAAATTGGAAGATTGTGCTGGATTTGGTGCAAGATGTGGTTGGTCTAACTTCACCAACCGATGTGTAAAACCCTGAACTCGATAAGACCTTACTGATTCTGTTAACTGACGTCCAATTTCACCAGGGGTGGCAATCAATATCAAACATACTTCAGCTAGTGCATTACAATTCTTAATAGTGTACATATTTTTTTCCTATAGTATGTGACAAATTTGTATTTTAATGAAATTTGTTTCGGTTTTATTTATTTAATGCCAAATGGCAACATATCCATTTCAGGGAACTTTATGTTGCAAGGTCATGACCCCACAATAGTACAGGGCCCAACAGCATGAGTAGCAGTTGGACGTTAAAGCTCCCTTTTACAGGAAGAAACCTCCTTTTAACGTGTATTTCTGCTTTTATTATTAGGCTGCTGTTATGTCACCTTAAGAAGATCAAAGAACCCACGTTCTTCTCGTCATACATCGATAAAATTATTTTAGCAGCAACAATACGATTGATCATACATAATTTGTAATGCACTGCACGTACAGTATTATTCTGTTGTAAAGTAGTGTATCTTAAATTTGGCAAGAAATCAATTGTTCACCTTTACAGTTGCATAACTCTGGATAAAATGTATATGTGGAGTTGAACAAAAGTTGAAAACCTTCAGGGCTCACAGTCCATTGACCCAGCTGGTTGCCAAGGCAATCTATTATCCTGAGTCTCACTCCTGTGTCAGCAGCAGCTGCTTCTTTAAATTAAAATATTCACAACTGAAACACAGAGATCTACGCTGACCCACCAAATGCCCTTCACAGTATTTCAAAACACTCACATTCACAGTGAATGGAAATCAGTGGTGAGTGTTTTCAAAGCTCAGTGTCATTGAATGAGAGATCACAAGTATCATACATACAACAAACATTTGCATTACTGCCCTGCTGAGCACCAAAATGTTCAAATCATTGGTTTACGTTGCTTAAAATACACCTCCGTTTTTAAAGTAAACATTTTAAAGAGTGTTCAGTTCTTCCAACTGTTTTAATCCTGTGAGGGAATGGTAACTTCTTTTAATAAATGAATGCTACTAGGCCTTAATGTTTTCCAAGCATGATGGAGCAGCTAATTTTAGCTTGGATGCTAATGGCAGTGGAGGGCTATTAACATGTCTATTACTGCCATCAACTGTGAATAACACTGAACCGCAGCCATTTGTTCTTTTAGAATCCAGTGGAAAAGTAGACAGATAAAGAGCTGTGGTGGAGGACAGTGTGAGGACCAGACACGTTGTGGATGCTAAAATCCATCAAAACAGAGGTGTTACTGGAACAGGACATAACAGAGAAAAACGTTCGAGATCACCTGTCCTTTAACTAAATTAAATGATATGTAATTTATTGGTTTTATTCTTAAACCAGACAGTTTGACTAAAATAAATTCATCAACTAATCTGGCTCTTACAAATGCACTGTGCAGAGTCAAGAATTACTGCGGCTCTGCCCTGAATAAGTGCCGCCTGGAAGGAGAAAAACAAAATTAAAAAAATGTTAATTCCCTTTTTTTTTTCAGAAGGATTAAATGTGATATAATGCTATGTGTTACATTATTGCTGTTCACATTTTTTGTGTGTTTACTACATCATTTCATATATTATGTCACAGTTTTTTTTATACAAATAAAGAAAAACCCTTTGAATAATCAGGTGTGTTTAAATGTTTGACTGGCAGTGTATGCGTCTGTGGTACAGTATTACAAACTGCTCTGTCACAAAATATGAATTTTTTTGTGCAAATTTAAGTTCCTGGGATTGTCCTCAGAAATGTTCCCCTTTGGGTTTTAAAATGTTTCACAGGCAAAGTGGGAACTGTTTGGATGAGTCATTGCCATGCAGGCTACGGGCCATTGTGCTCAGACAGGTGTAACCTCCCACCTTTTTCTTTGTCTGCCAACATGTTCTCAATAAGCCAGTGTTTCAAGCACATTCATTCAGTCGCACTTAACCACCACTACAATCACTGGACACAATCATGCCTTATTTTTTTGTCATTATTTCCTCAAAGAGTTTTGTCCTCTTTAATGATCTTTTTGACGGCATGAACTTAAACTCCAGGGGATGTATTGTGTAACATGCCATGTGGCCACATAATTTTGTCATTACTTAGGTAGTAAATAAATACCTGTCTCAAAACAGTAGAGTAAAATCAGGTTAATACATGTATAAATCCATTCATTTTATAATTCAGAACATTTAAGATGTCTCGTAGAAACTATTTAAGAATTATTTTTGTGCACTGCATCGAAACCACTCAACTCACAACACGAGGCCATCCTCCCCCAAGTTCAAACTGCATTATCAGTGTTATGTCACTACATAGAGATTTTCATTGTAATATTCCAACTATAACTGATGGCAAAGAATGTGTTTCAGTGAAGGTCATGCACTGTTGTGCATGAACTTCACTGAAACACATTCTTTTGCAATACAGAGTGTGGTACCAAGACCCTGAAAAGGACTACAGGAACAGTACTTCATAAATACTTACTTTAGTTTTGAACACAAAGGATGAATATTGTTGAAAAACTTTTCAACAACTTTTATTCACTTTGCAGCTTTCTGTTTAATTCCAAAGCATGTTTTGTTGTCTTGTTGCTGCCCAGGGAGGTTTTCTCATAGAAGCTGCATTCCACAAATCCTCGCAATAGTATAAATTACTTGTTTCAGCCGGTCACGTGTTCAAAAGTCAGTGTATGTTTGTGAGATTTGGTGGTGAGTTGTTAAATCCAGCTGTCACTACTGAGCCATACAAGGTCAGAAATGAAAAAGGCAATTAAAAGCAAATGGTCTCAGTCATCTCTCCATAGTCAAAGCAATCTTTGACCTTCACACTGACCTTGGATGATTTCTTCATCTACCTATGCAAGAGACTTAGGGGGCTGACTCGCCGCCTATAAGAGCACCCAGGTGAGCACACCGTCATATTCCCTGGATTGTCTAAGCATACTTTTTTCACAACACAGGGACGGTCTCATAGATCCATAGATATATTGGCATTACTTACAATCTATTTCAACCTCACTCAGACTACCATAGTCTTTGCCGATGGATAACTAGTACCACCAGCTTTGCGACAAACAAAGGACTTCCCTCCTTTACATCATCCCACAGCAGCTTTGGAGCAGAATGGCAGTGATGCCACATTTAACTCTATCCAACCCCAAACAATTACAGGGAGCCCTTCATGTTGCTGCTGCACATCCTCAACATTTAAAGAGGGGGTAGGGTAGCCCCCACCACCATGTAAACACCTTTGGTGAGAGGGAAAGGTCAAACGGTAGGACTTTAAACTTGAAGCGTTGCCCCTGAGAGGCAAAGCAGAGAAAGGGTCTGTTGCCTGGACATATGTGCATGTAAGAGAATTCACCTTTTAAATCTATGTAAGTGAACCACTCCTCTCTCCTATTTTTTTTAATCGCCTTACAATTAAGATGGGAGGTGATTCACCATCTTTATTCCAAAACAAAAAAATACATGAGGCTAGTAAGATTTTCAACCGGTCCTCTTCTCAAAACGGCATCCTTTAGCAGAGGGGTCAGCAAAGACATGGGTCTGGACTGGGTCTCTAACCATGATCATATGGACCCTGGAAAAGAGATGGATGATACTGCTGCCAGCACCAGGTCTGACAGTTTCAGCTGGCCAAGCATTCCTGGGAATGAGCTTCAGTGGCTACTAACCCCTGATACCTTTGTCGTTAAGGGCCTTCTTTTGGGTGTATCTCAAGCAGGAGAATGAGATCATAAACCTTGCAAACGTTGGGATGGCTGTGTCACCCTGCCACCCAGTCACTTTGTCACCTTGCCACCTTGTCACCTTATCATCTTGTCATCCTGTCACCTTGTCACCCTGTCACCCTGATACCCTGTCACTCACCCTGTCACCTTATCACCCAGTCACTTTGTCATCCTGTCACTTTTTCACCCTGTCACCCAGTCACTTTGTCACCTTCCAACCCTGTCACCTTATCATCCTGTCACCATGTCACCCTATCACCCAGTCACTTTGTCATCCTGTCACTTTGTCACCTTGCCACCCTCTCAACCTGTCACTTTGTCACCTTGCCACCATGTCACTCTGTCACCTTGCCACCCTGCCACTTTGTCACTTTGTCACCTTGCCACCCTGTCAGCCAAGGGCTTAGGACAGACACAAATAATAATACCCAGTTTAAATCTTAACGTGTTTCATATAAAGGGAGAAGAACATTTCTTTCCTCCTACTCCTCACCATCCTTTTCTCTCCCATATATTTTTCTTATTGTCTGTTGTCTCCATTCAGTTCCCTCGCTCGCGTAGTTTCTCTTCTTTCTTTTGCAGATGTCCCGTCATGGAGCTGCATGTCTCGGCCCTGCGCTTGTCGTCTCCACCAACAGTTCTTCTCTTCTATCTCTATGCTGTCCTTTTCCCTCTCTGCTCTCCTCTCACCCCAACCGGTCGAGGCAGATGGCCGCCCACCCCTGAGCCTGATTCTGTCGGAGGTTTCTTCCTGTTAAAGGGAATATTTCCTTCCCTCTGTTGGAGGTTTTTCTCCCTTAAAGAGGAGTTTTTTTTCCCCCTCCTAGCTTATGTGGGAATTGTTGAATTGTTGGGTTTCTCTGTATAATATTGTAAAGTCTTGCTGTAAGGATGTTAATGTGTGTGTTAAGTGCCATGAAATAATCTATGTTGTGATTTGGCGCTATATAAATAAAGTTGAATTGAATTGAAAATAAACAGCCCTACCTTCTGCACACAGAAGTAAAAAAAGAGTAACAGTTTAAATAAAATCTCTGTCACCACTCACTGCGTGAAAATGCAACAGGAGGAGTACGTTAAAAAAAATGCTCTCACTGTGAACAGTGAGCAAATAGGAAGAATATACGAACCCAGCTCTAATTAATATACAAAGGTATAGCTTTGTAATCACAACCAGATGGTTTTGCTTCTCACTGCTGAGAAAAAAAGATGTAGAAACCAAACAGTATGTGACAGCACTGACCCAAAGCTGCAAGCTACAGGAAAAAGTGAAACATAAAAAAGGAGAAAAAAAAAAAAACACACCAAAGCAGCTGCACCACAGTAACAAATTGTTACCAACAGGTCTCAGATGAGGCAAGTATTGCAAAGAGCAGAGGGTGTGCTCACCTGGGTGATCTTAGGCAAGTCAGACCTCATGAGGTCGGTCACATGGTGTTGAGAACAGGTAGACAATGTCATAATTCAAGGTAAAGATCATAGTAACGATCTGAATGAGGGCCAAATAAATCTACCAGTGTCCAAGAAACAAGTGATAAAAGTTGATGTTTTTCGTCCCTGTGGAGTTTTTGACCACTAATGTTGTGTTACTACAATATTTATCTTCAAGTTTTGTGTTCTTGATGGCCAACTTGGGCTTAAACCAACATCCACACTTACAAATAAGAACGTCTACATCTTACCGAAACACAACTCAATGAACCTTAATTAACTAAAAGCATTTGACTCAAAATACATTATATATTATTGTTGTCATCACACTGAGATGGTGGAGCAGAATAATTTCATTCATTCAGAAAAACATTTATTTATCTGAAGGTCAATTTGCCGTTTCCAGTCTGACGCTTATATTTTCTTGTTCTTTGACAGGATCACAGTCATATGTAAGAAGGGTGTTTGCATGCACCTTCATTAGCCGATTACTTGTGAAAACCTTTTTTATTTGATGTGTTTTGTGTTTTCTCCTCTCCCTCTGCTTTCTGCTCTCAGTTTTTTCTGCATGTGGACCTCTGTCCTGCACATGTACCTGATCGAAGCTATAATTAGAGTAAAAACAACAAAAACAGCTCTAAACCAACGCAGTGAGCTCCTTTACAGCTCGCCAGAGCTCTGGTGGATGGTATAAAGGAAATAACACAGGTAGGGAGCCACATACATATAATTATTACAAATATACAAATAATTTGTTAAAACTCAGTTCTTATTTAATTTGTAAAATATTTCAGTGATGATTTTAGAGAGGCTAAGCTTCTCCGAGACGTTCAACAGTGCCACCTATAAAGAGGAGCAGGGGCCCAATGATTAGTGAACTGAAAAGAATCCTGTTCAGGTCATGAAGAAAAAATATCAACTCTGGAAGAGGACATGGAAATAAACTGATGACACACCATGCATGACCTGTATAATTTTTCATCAGAAAAAGACCACACCAGGGAACACAGTAAAACACTAAATGTAACAATTGTGAAGGTTCAATTATATAACAATATAATGTGTTTTAAAACCTGAGGGCGGGGGGGCCTGTCCTTATGACCACCCAACACTCATGTTGTAACTCGGAGACAGTGACTGTCCTACCTGTACACTCCAGGCGGTGTCTGTGGGATGATGAAGCTCTTCTCCAGGTCACGGAGTACATCATTCAACATCCGCACGTGGGAAGGGTCGCGCTCTTTTGGGTCGTTTGCCGGCCGCATCGTTTCTGACTGGAAGAAAGCTGCGTGGTCTCTGAGGGAGGACGCCGAGGACAGCAGGGGAGGAGACACGGCACTCCTGTCTACACAGATACACAATAAGACAAATTAACATATGACAAAACTTCTCCCTACTTTAAGGTATGTAAATTCCCCAAAAAGTAGCTAACATAAATACACCAAATAAATCAAAAACAAAACAAAACAAAAAACAATACATGTAGAAATTCAAGTAAAATTGCAAAAACAGGAGGTGGTTTCAAGAAGAAGCAAACTGTGTTCTTGCAAACTAAACCAAATTCAAATGTGTAAATGGGGCACTGTAATCTGTAAATATACCCTATTTAGGTAGAGAGAACACATATAAATATGTGGTAAATAAACTATAAATAGTAAGTAAGTGAAAATTGGCAGGTGGATCTCAAAAGAAACAAAAATGATTAAATAATGATTTCTATCATTGTTTTTAGGGCATTTTAAGGCATTTTCTTCTGCAGCGTATTTCAGGGTTGGTTGGTGGGAGATAGTGGCGAATATCAGGAGGAAGCTTCTGTTAATGGTTTGTGTCAGTGTACGGTTAGGAAGCATTTCTGTGGTTTCATGCTGTGAATCTTCATTTCAAGTAATTCAAATGCTTCAAATTTGGCTTATTGGAAATATTTAAAAGTAGTTTATGAAGCTTGCTGATTCTGAATTAAGTTTTGAGGGAGGTGGCCGACAGTGAAAGTGAAAACAACTGTTATCAGATATCAATATCCAGAATACATATCCATGCACTGATTGTATTACTAATGGAAGTCACTTCCCCATGTTGTAGGGAAAACATTTCTTTTTTTAAAACACAATGAATAAAAAACACAAAGACTCTCACACAACATTTCCATCGGACCATTTTTAACTGAGAACTTTGCAGTCTGTAAATCTGTTTAGCTCTATTTACTGTCAGTGACAAAAATAGCCAAAGTCACATGGGCGGGGCTTCAGCCCTGTGATAGGCTTGTGACCCGATTTAGGGGTACTTTAGGGAAAAGCTCCAGCCACTCCCGACTCTATGGTACAGATAATGGATGGATGGAAAACTTATCATGGAATGCATTAGGATGTTATATCTGTGTCAGGAGGTGTGACAGGATAGGACCCAATAGCAGACACATGACCGAGATCAGGTACAGAACAGACTTTATTTTTAGAATGTGGCAACAACAGAGGACAAGGAGTGAGGAAACTTGTGTGGATGGAATGGCTAAACCGCACCGGTGGACAGCCCTGGAGCCAGATAGACAGGCAAGCCAGGCAAGAGATGGTCTCGAGACAGGATGGACTTGAGAAACTGCTCTGGAGGGCGGCCATGGGGCAGGACAGACTTGAGGAACCACTCTGGAGGACGGCCTTGAGGCAGTACAGACCTGAGTGACCTCTCCGGAGGACAACCGCGAGGTAGGACAGACTTGAGGGACCTCTGTGGAGGATGACCACGAGGTAGGACAGACTTGAATGACCTCTCTGGAGGACGGTTTTCCCGAGGTCTGACACAGGGCAGCAGGCTGGATAAACTGTGTGGTTTCTCTTGGTCCGACACAGGGCAGCAGGCTGGACAAACTGTGTGGTTTCCCTTGGTCCGACACAGGGCAGCAGGCTGGATAAACTGTGTGGTTTCCCTTGGTCCGACACAGGGCAGCAGGCTGGACAAACTGTGTGGTCTCCCTTGGTCCAACATAGGACAGCAGGAAAGGCATGAGGTGCATCCAAGGCTAAGTGATGGAACAGGTCAGATCGCAGGCAAGGTTGACAGCAGGTTGCGGGTGAGTAGACGTACGGGCTGACACTGGTGGAGTGCTTGACTGGGGTAGATATGCTGTCAGGAGGTGATTAGTGAGATCAGGAACCGGTGTGTCAACCTGCAGGTGGTGGTGATTAGTGTGATGTGTCTGGGAGTGGTAGTCAGAAAGACTACGCCTCCCCGACACTGATCAAAACAAACAACATGTGGATACAGACCACAACCAGGGAGATGACAGAAAATACCGGGGAAGGAGATCAGGGAAACAAAGAGAAAAAACACAGGGGCCAGACCGAGATCCTGACAATCTGACAGACTCCCATACAGCATGCTCCTATGACATGTTGAGAGGTCAGCCAGGAGACTCAGCAGAGATGCTGCTGGTCATGTGTTTGGCATACTGATGTCAGACGAATTAGAAAATCAGATGTAACTTCTTGAACATGTTTATTGTCCTGTATAATAGATATAAATTTCATGCATTGGATTTTTCCAACATAATGAATATTTTATTTATAAAACAGCCCCCCATCCATCCCTGACCTGACCACAGGACCACGAATTACACAAACATCAACAAGTCACTGAACACACACACACACACACACACACACACACACACACACACACACACACACACACACACACACACACACACACACACACACACACACACACACACACACACACACACATTACTACATCTCATTATCTTGTCAACACAAAGCAGCCTTCTTGTACAGAACATTTGGCAGTCCAAATCAATTGCTAATCAAATCAAATTGCGAATCAAACTATCAATTAATTGATAGTTAATTGGCGTGTATTCTTGGCTATATTAAATTATATCTAGCTGGATCCGATCGGCTTGTGTTGGAAAGGCTGAAGTCTGTTATGTAACAGCTGATCAAAAGTTAATGTTCAGGTGTTCAATTCTCAACGGTTTACAGTGAGAAATAAATATAATTAGAAGATCACGGTAAACACTTAAACATTATGTGGTGTTATTTATGAAAGATGAATTCTGCCGAAATAGAGCGTATTTATATTTTAAATGGTGAGATTATTGTTTTCTCTTTCATTTGGTTTTAATAAGAGGTGGGAGAGACTAATAAAATATTTTTCTCTGCCCTCCTCAGCCTCTTACTTTCCATTTAATTAAAACTTTGGAAGACATTGAGAGAAAACCCTCATTGTTAATGTTACCGACATTACATTGTTACAGACATACTGTACAATGAATGCACTCACAACTGAAACAACTTGAAGAAACAATGCACAGTTTGAGCAATTACAGCAAGTTAAAGATATTTAGAATCGATAACAGTAGCAATGAAACTGGGCTGATAAAGAGGGCTTTTGTAAAATAGCTTTAAATATAAATGAGAATAAATACTTATCCCTCCTCAACATTACAGCAGGCAGGCACATTTTTAGATATAGTAGACAATGGTGTGTCCTTTTGTGATCTTTAGTCATTAATCTCAATACAGAGTGATATACTGCACTGGCTGCCGGCCATAGGTAACATCCTCGTAGTCCAAAATAGAGAGGAACACTGCTTTAACAAACCTTCCTCTCATAAATAAAGGAAAACAAGAGGTGTGCAGAGAAGTTGTGAAATTGTTTATTTATTAAATAAGACTGGAACAAGAACAGAACCTTGGAGAACTCCCTTCGTAATGGGGATACAAGAGGACTCAGTATGACTAACCTTCACACACTATAAATTAGCAACAGAATTCTGAAACCACACGCAGTTTATAATGTCAAAACCCTTGGAACTGAGCTGTAAAAGCAGAGATTGGTCCAACTCTACTTATTTAGATAAAAAGAGCAGAACAGTGTTGTTATTTACCAAAGAAGTAACAGAAATAGTGGCATGCTTGAACCTGAAGCCAAACTGAAATGGAGTTAGTATGGATTTAAGTATCAACCAGCAGTGAGGTCATCGCTGGTTTGTGAACGTTATGAAGCCTCCAGTTGAGATTCTGTCCGTTACCATCTTGCTAGTTTGGAGCGGTTTGGAGCAGGAAGTGACCATATTTGGACCAAGTATCAACCATCATTGATGTCATCAACCATCAATGACGTCACCCGTTGGTTTGTGAACGTTATGAAGCCTCCAGTTCAAATTCTGTTCGTCACCATCTTGCTAGTTCGGAGCTGTTTGGAGCAGGAAGTGACCATATTTGGACGAGCTGTGGGAGGAGCCAGCAGTGGATCTGACTGATCTGATTGCAAACCTGACGATACTACATCCGCCCACCGATAGTTATAACCTGACTGCACTACAGGCCTGTCAATCAAACAGACACGCCCCTGAAAACAGGTTTCTTTGAATCTTTTATTCTAATGAATGAGGGATTATTTTCAGATGGACCTCCAGAAAACTAATAAGAAGGAGTGACTTTAGCTAACAACACCGAGATAACTGCTGGAGACATTTTATTGACTTAGAGTAATAATAATAATCATAAATGATTTTTGCCAAGACAAGATATTTTTGAAATGGAAAGACAATTATTTTATTTAGATTTGTTATGAAGAGGAAGAACACAGGTCGCCTTCCAGTCTGGAGGAATGATGACAGAAGTGATGGTAAATTTAAGTCGGATTACCACTATGCAGTTATGTGCTTTCGCCAACAAGTCAAGTTACAGTTTACATCCATACAGACTCATATAATATATGTAATAAGGCATTGAAGGAGTCCTCACACATGTTCATAAGATTGGCTAATAAAGCTGATTAACAGTAAACAACGCTTAAGTAGACAGCGCTACACACACGTCGTCTACCACCTCTTTTACCATCAAAAGAAACAGTTTGATCATCATTTTTAGGCAATTCTGTTAAAATCATAACATCCAGATGAGTTTAAAATAAAAGGATACTTACATGACTTGTGAGGATTTAAAAGATTATGTATAGTTCGATGTAAGAAACAAAGTGAAGAAGTGATATAAATACTAAGGTGAGGAAGACGTCAGACGTCAGAGGGAGATTTCAGGCAGATGCAAATCTCATAAGGCATCTACAAGTGAATATCACAGCATCTGGTCTGAGTCCAGTAGAAAAACAGTTGTTCAATGTGGAACCAAACAGGTAGGAACTCAGCCCCAACGAGCATCAGTCTCTGATGGCCCGGTCGTTTATGGTCCTGAAGATACGGGATGTCAAAGTTGGTTTCTATGAACAGAGGACTTGATTTTTCAAGTGTATCGGATTCGTTTAATTCTGTTTGACATTGTGCAGCACGTTGGTCGAACTATGTTGTGGATAAATATGACATAAATAAACTGACTTTAACAATGGCATATTGTAAATTGGAAGATAACCTCTGAACTCCAGTTGGGTTGGAGATTGTCTTACAACATTAACTAACAATTATTTTGAATTCAATTGTTCAATATTAACATAATGTTGTGGGGAAATACATGTGGCATGTTTGTCAAGAACAAATATCTACCTCATCCTAAAATGAGACCTTCAGCAAGTTAACATTTTCTGTAAAAAACAACAACTTTTCCCCCCTGACAAAATAGCTTTGAAGGGTTCATCTGCACTAAAGTTGTGTCTGGATTTCTGTTGCTAATGTTTGAAATAGAAAATATGAAGATTATCTGTCTGGGATCATAGAATGAAGTGCACCTTCTGTGTTTTTTACTCTAAATAAAAAATAATATAAAGTAAAACGCTGAGACATATTAATGAGACCTTGGTGTGTGTTTGTGCGTCTGGAGATCAGAGTGTGTCGCAATAGGTTGAGAACAAAGCACGACTTATCTGAGAGGAGACGGAGAGAAGGATGGAATCAAAATAGACAACGAGAGCTGCTCTCTCCTACAAATTTAAATGGCTGCAGCTCCTCGAAGCCAGCTGGGACTCATGAAATATTGTTTGATTGTTGTAATCCATCACATCTTGTGACACACAGGGACGCGTGTGAGTGTGTTTCCATTTGGGTGTACAGTTGGGATTTAGCCTCATGTGCAAACAGAAACAAGGAAAAAAAAAAAGAGCTTTAATGCAACATTCCTTTGAGCACCGATATCTACAAATGTTTATGAACATTGGAGTTTGATGCTCTTTAGGTTTAATTGATGCTCATTGTGTTGTATTGTTTAAAAATCCGGACTCTTTGCAGTTTTATTTAAGAAACTACGATGGAGCCAGCGGTGTTATATTGTGATTGTGCTGTTAAGACAACAAATATTTCATAAACAGTTTTTTAAAAGGACAAAACGGCAAGTCAAATCATTGACTGAGCCCCTGAAGCTGACTCATCACCACATTCACAAACCCTCGGAAGTCAGAGGTGACAGTGACCACACTCAGCGCACCTTCATGCCTGAACACTGAAGGTACATTTTTTTAATTATCCCTTTTTTATGTATTTGCGAGTCTGTTTTGTTTGCCACCTGTGGTGACTGGGGGATCTGCACTGAACGTTGATGTGTGAAGGAGCAGAGGAGGCTGGGAAAACAGTGATGACGAGTTTTATAGGCCATTTTTGAATTTGTGTTCACTTTATTTTCACAATTTGGACTGGTCCTGTGAAAACCTTGTAAATGAGGACCCTTGAAAGATCTTCTGCTCCTCAAGGCCTTCGTACTGAGAGGCCACAGACGAGTTAAGAGTGTTTTTCATTTGATCTACATGATGATAATGTGGAAGTGATAGCAAACAGAGTAGCAAAACTTCTGACTTCTGCAAATGATTTGAGAAAAAAAACTCTTTTACTGAGAGAAAAAGGTAAATTGACTTTTTTTCTTTTTGTAATAGTGGTGGCTGTGATGTCCTTGGTGGTCACTGCCGGCACACTGAGTGAGACTAGCTTTTCATCTAACACCAACTCCCCGATTACAAGCAGGAACATCAGAGTTTTGCAGCTTTCTGTTTTTAAAAGTACCTTTTAGAATGTGTTCAATTAAATGTTGGTTAGAATCAAGGGCAGAGCGTGTTATTGAGAAATTCTGAAAGAAACTTGCCTTCTCTGTTTATTATTTACTGGATAAAAGTCATGCTAATGAAATAAAGTATCCATCCATCCATCCATCTATGCATTAAGAAATCCATTACTATTAGATTTGCTATACATACTTTGGAGAGAAAAAGAATCAGTTTGAACCATTCAAACATTTTACAGCTTAAAGTGCAGAAGGAAGGGTTGTGCATTGTGAAATTAAATTTAGTTTTTTACATAGATATACATTAATATACAAAGTCTAAATGCCAAATCCCACTCTAAGTCAAATTTCAGATTCCCCGACTTTTCACAGACTTTCAAGGATTAAAAGGTGAATCTCCGCGAGATATAATGAATGGAAAAACATGCTGCTGTTGTGTTGAACAGACAAGAAACAGATACAGTATATGTCTGTTAAAAATAGGCTGACAAATGTTCATCTGTTTGATATTAAAATAAATTAAATCCATGTCTAAATACTGGTTTCAGAGGGAAATAATATATCTAACAATAATAGTAATTAGCTCACAGCCTAATAAACTACATTTTAATTTGTGTCAGTGAGCACTAATGTTACCAAACACACACACTGATGCTAACTAATGTTACAGCTACATACATGGAAAATATTACATTTTGATAAATGGAAACTAATATTTAAACATGCAAACTAAATTCCCTGATATTCCAGAACTTGGACCAAAAATAGCATCAAATTGCCTTGTCCCTGGTATTTCCCAAAAAATTAACTTACCATAAACACCCCAATCATTATGATGATTTAGACTTTTTCTTTTAGACCTTTTTTACATTGTGAAGTAAGAACTTCTTTGTGGTGGTGACATTTCATTTAGCTGTCTCCGTTCTTGGCCTCTGGACTTCAATGTATTATACTACAGCTGTTTGGCTTTGCAGCTGAGGTATTAAGCTGACAAATGTACAATAGGTTTAATGTGACAGCCAGGTGTAAGAAGTAATTAATTCAGACACATTTACTTTGATTTCCTGGGTGTATAATTTCCAGCACTGACAAAAGCCTGGTCTATCTTTCTTTGAGCGCTGCTGAGGACCAAAGGAGGCTCTGCTGCTGAGAACCATTACCACAGTAATAAATGGAGATTTCTGTCAGATCTGACTACACCAATGGCAGTTATAAAAAGAAAGAAAAAAGGGAGAATAGTGATTAAAAAAGTTGAACAAAAAGTTTTGGGGGTATTTCAATTAGCTGTGGTTGTTTGATCTGAGGACCCTCCGTGACTGTCAGTCATGAATACTGCTGTGCTGCATGCTGGCTGTGAAGAATCCATTAAATATTAGGTCCTCTGCCACAGGGGCTACTAAAACACACACACACACACACACACACACAACACACACACAACACACACACAATACACACACTAAACTGGAAGTAGACACAAAATAACACCCATCACCACCCACTCATGCAACCTGCACAGGAACACACACACAAACTTTCAGTATCTGTCATGTCGTGTTTTCATTTTTTTTTTTAACAGTGTAGCACTCAGCTTGCATTTTAATAGAGACACACATGATCTCTGTCCTGTTCCCTCTCGCCTCTGTTTCATTAGCTGCTGAAATTCACTGTTTTTTTTAAAATATATATACAGAAATGAAAGATCTTCTTCAGATCTTGTTAAGTCAGACTTTTCACCCTTTTATTTTTGATTTTACTGTTCTTTTTTCAGCTGGTTGTACAGTTGTGGTGTTAAAGTTGACAGTGTTATTGGAACATAGTTGAAACAAGTATTTTCTAAGTAATAAATGATGTGTGATAAGTCAAAAGCTTGTGTATTATGTTGCTTTTAGAGTGATGGGTATCATACATTGCCGTACCAAACTGACAAAAAATTTAAATACTTTAAAATAAAACATAAAACAGATTGCTGTATCCTTAATTTCAAAGGGAATGTGAAGAACTAAAGTAAAACTGAACAAAACTTCACATTTTAGTCATGTGATAATAAGTGACCCGACTGTAATTAGCTGTTTAATATGTAAGATGTAGTTCAATATACCAGAAAAGCATCAAAAAAACATTAACAAATCACTTTGTAAAGCTGCTGAATCCAGAATGCCAAATAAAAACTGTATTGCAAAAAGCTAAAACATTCTATTTTAGATTTTGGAAAGGAGGGATAGTTCTCCGTTAGTCTTTCATTATGAATGTTGTGCTTTTAAGGTTTCATGAAAGAAAACTTTGAAAAGTCACTGGTGGAAAGTTCTTCCTGAATCCAATGCTCAACTTGCTTACCCTTAAGCTCCTTTGTCGTTTTATGTTGGATCAAATTATAAGGTGTTCAAATTCCACTCTTTGCATGCCAGCTTTTAGAATGAAATCCCTGCCATTAACTAACTCACACACAACAACAACTAGCACCAGGAATTATTCATCATGCCTCACTATCTGTTACCACATGCACACCCATCAGAAAGTATTTATTTCACTGTTCTGCTGCTCCTCCTCCTCTTCTCTCTCCATCTGGTGCCTCTCCGTATTTTTAACCAGCAGAGATAAAAGCCCTCTCCCACCTGTTTTCTGGCACCACAAGAGCTGCTTGGTAAAAATAAAATATCTGAACATTCAACAAAGTCAAATTTATAACTTTATGACATTTATAACGTCACCTGGAATAAAATTTAACACCGATTTAATAACCACAATAAAGGGCCCAGAATCTGTCACAAGCAGCCTCCTTCTGATTACATCCAGCTGATGAGGACAGTAAAACTAAATGTAAGCATATGGAAAATGACACTGGGTGAGTGTAGGGACATGATGTCCAGGTGCATATTATAATGCAGATGCAATTAAAATAAAGCCTGTTCCCTGTGACCTCAGGACAAAAACGAGCTGTAGCACAACTCTTATCCAATTCATATCCTCTTATTTATCATCCCTATTTGCTGATTTTTGTGAATCATGGTGCAACGTATAAGTTCTGTTATCTAGGAGCACAGTAGGTGTGGCCATCTTTCTTGGTAAGTTGGTAAACACAAATGCAAGCATATTTGTGGCACAGCAGGTGTCCTGAAGAAGTAGGACATGATCATTTGAAAGTGGTTACGGACTTTAATTAAGGCCAAACAAATCAGCTCCTCTCACTCCCTTCAAAACCGCTTATTTTCAGTTTCTAATTGCTGAAGAAGGAGCAGACCTTCACGACCAACCAATCTTTATGCGGAAAGAAACTAACATACTTGTCTCGAGGTTCGGGCTCACGATCACAGTATTGATGGTGCTACGATTCCGCCTCCATTGATTGATGTTAAATCAGCTTGGGAAGAGGTAACTAATATTATTACCTCTGGTATTATGAGAACTGCTGTCCAGTGTAGGAAATTAAATGTCAAATTATACAAAGAACACTCATCCAAGACAATAAAATCAGGTCCTGGAAAGAACACATAGATAAATTACACGCAGTTAAGTGCAAGATGGAATTAATTTATCAAAAACATTGATAAAGATCAATGTGCTCCAAACCTCACTGATACTGTGGTTAACAAATAAACTGCATTGGCAAACTTGAGTGTTAATAATTTACTTTCCAATTATTAATTCAATGACCTAAGCTGCTATTGTCATGATCCCTGTCTGACCCTATGTGTTTTGACCTTTGTTTCCCCCGATCTCCTCTCCTCATGTTTTCTGTCATTCCCCTGTTTATTGTGGTGTGCCATGTGCTTTGTGTTTTGGTCTGTCGCTCCACTTCCTGTCTCTAGACACCTCCCATGGCCACGCCCCTGATCAGCCTGCACAGCTGCTGAAAATCCAGCTGATTACCACCTGGCAGTATATCAACCCTGGTCCTGCAGTCCTGGGTTGTCAGTTTGTTACGTTTACTCCTGCAACCTGTCATCAAACCTGCAATCTACTTGAATGTGCAGTACATCATACCCTACTTCCTTCAGCCGAGATGGTCCCCGAAGGATATAGAGCGCACAGAGTTTTACTGGACATGAACACAGCTTACAGCGCCCAAATTTATTAAATATCATCCCAAACATACAGCACAGACACTAGGAATCATGTTGATTGCAATTCATACTGTATTTTCTTTACTTCATGAATTTAATGTTGTTGTTTTTTTAATCAATAATGTGACTGCAGATGACTGGATGCACACAAAGGGAACAGACATGATCTCTATTATCCAGAGGTCTGATCTGGAAGTGAAGGATAACCAGAGATCTCTGATAAAGTTAATCTCAGGTTGTTGTTACTCTGAGCAAAACTGTTCAACTGCAAATAACAATACCAGTAATACTTCAAGACCCACTTCAATGGGTTTTGAGTGAGAGCCAAGGATATGGGTAAATAAGGGAAATGAGGAAGGAAGGAACGGAGGGCTGAAGAGTGGCAGAAAAAAGAAATACAACTCAAGGAAAGCAGAATAGTGTTTCAGGGCTGAGGCGTGAGAGAAAGAAGATGTTGAGCACTATATGAACGCTGTTCTGTGAAATCCTGACAGGAAATATTGTTCGGTCTAACAAATGAAGCAACACTTGATGAGTTCTGGCTGTGTGTGTGTGTGTGTGTGTGTGTGTGTGTGTGTGTGTGTGTGTGTGTGTGTGTGTGTGTGTGTGTGTGTGTGTGTGTGTGTGTGTGTGTGTGTGTGTGTGTGTGTGTGTGTGTGTGTGCGCGTGCTTGTGTGTGTATCTGAAAAAAGATTCCACGAAAGTAATTTTTGCATCTTGGGAATTCATAGGCATGCTTGTTGTCCTTGTTTGAAAGTGTTATAGTTCACCTCCCTTTGACTTGTAGACCTTGGGAGGGAGGACATTCTTCAGAAAGGGAGGATATGTTAGCCTGTTCTCATATAAAACTGGGTTTTAAAGTTTAGAATTAGGTTTAAGCTTGGGCAAAGGTTTGACAGGAGTTTGACATTTACCTGTGAAGGTTAGGGTACCAGATATCATTGTGGGCGAACAAAGGAAAATAAATGTGTGTTTTTATGTGATTGTTTTAAGTAGTATTAGATTCTGCACTGTGCGTTAATGTGAGCCTTGGAGGCAGGACAGTGTGTGTCTGCAGTGTGTGTGTATGTGTGTGTGTGTGTGTGTGTGTGTGTGTGTGTGTGTGTGTGTGTGTGTGTGTGTGTGTGTGTGTGTGTGTGTGTGTGTGTGTGTGTGTCTGCAGTGTGTTTGTGTCTGCAGTGTGTGTGTCTTGGACTCCTATGCAGAGGTATAACTCATCTCCACTGACCAGTCAGCCAGCTTGAGCATCAAGTCCTAATATACACTCCACAACAACAAACAGCCATGCGAGAATGACCACTGACATACACAAAAACCTCAATGGTACGGGATGGTAAACACACACACACACACACACACACACACACACACACACACACACACACACACACACACACACACACACACACACACACACACACACACACACACACACACACACACACACACACACACACACACACACACACATCTTCAGGTGTGTAAAGTGTGTTATGTTTATATAAACCACAGCTTTAACTTTCTTCACTGTCACCATATTAAGTTCATATGAAGAAGAGGTGTTTCCTGTTTACTCATTCAGCAGACGAGGAGCAGTGTTAGCAGAACTTGGAGTGGCGCTTCTGGCCACCAATGTTCTTTTTACTGTAATTTAATAAATATTTGATTCTGTAGCTGCATGAACTAGACTGTGTCCCCCAGTTTGTTGTTAACGTTGTCTGTCGGCTGTTTGTGCTGGACAGGTGGTGTACAGTTCACCTGTAGTACATCACCACCATTGTATCATGATCGTTACCTTTGATTTTGTTTTGTACATCCAGGGCGATGTCCAGAGGGTAGAAGGGCAGCACAGGGTCATTGACTAGGCGGAGAATCGCTTCTGCTGTCATCTGTAAGAAGAAGAAGAAAAAAAAAAAAAGTTTTGAATTATGTTAGGGTGCTCTCCCCAAGCATGAAATAAATAGCAATAAATCATACATGTCAATTACTTCTAGTTTTCCAATTAGTATTACATGCTAGTTAGAGTGCTGTTATGTAGGGCACAGCATTGCCTTTATAACATCCAGTAGAGGAAAAGTAGTGATAGGGTTCCATATCTGTTCCTACTGCTTACACTTATGGTTTTGAGTCAGAGCCCATTTTATGCATTTATTGCATGTTATTTGTCTTCATTGAAATGTTCCAAAACTGCATGCCTTATCAAAAGTAAATATAATTTCTCCCTTTCATTTAGACTCATTTATTTTATTCTCAAAAGTTACAAAGGAAGAACTGAGGCATGGTGGGAAATGCAAATCGATTTTGGTGGAGAGGAGGGGCCAAAACCCAGTTCATCAGAGCTGTAGAAGTTAACAATCAGGTTTTATATGATATATAGGTTTCCAATTCACTCGCCTTCATCACAGCAAACAAACTACAGTAGCTCCATGTTGGATTGTTACTACAGGAGGAAGCGGAATAACTGAACACCAGACACGGAGCAGCAGACAGACGGACAGGGAGAGAAGCCACCATTAACTGCTAAACTAAAGTAGGGCACAGATCCAGATCTGAACAGCTTGTAAACATCTGTGAGACATTTCACATGTAGCTTTGACTTACAAATTAATATTCAACCTAATATCGTATATCGCCACTCAGCCAAAATATATCGGGATATGACTTTTGGTCCACATTGGCCAGCCTTAGTGCATTCACATTTACCTTATTTGGGCCAGACCGTCGGCCTTTTCAGTTTGGTCCGAACCAAACTAGTAGGTGTGAAAAGTGCCTTTGAACACTGTCTGGAGCAAAGGACCAACGAAAAGAAGTGGTCTTGGTCCAGATCAAAATTAACCACGGGTTCTGACTTTCAGATCAGTTAGAGACAATTGAGGAAATGAATCACCACTAACTAAAAAACAACAACAAAACAGAGAAACGGAAAAAGAAGAAATGAGCGGCAGTGTAATTTGGTCAAAGTGTATTAATGAAAACTGAACATGAAAAATGTGGACTTACACGTATTACTTATCTGAAAGGAAAATTAGTGCAGCTCATAATACCATAATGATAATAATAATAATAATAATAATAATAATAATAATAATAATAATAATAATAATAATAATAATAATAATAATATAGTGGCAATGACATGAATCTGCGTGATGAGTTTCAAAGATATTTCCAAAGAGTTACCATGTGTCACAGTGTTCTGCAGATGATTTCTGACATTCAAAGTTAAAACAAGATAATCTGCATATAAATGACTGTTTTACTACAACAGCAGCTTCCTAAATCTGAGAGTAAGATTTGAGTTGTGTATGAAAAATCATTCTTGACAGCAGTGGCTGGTGGAAGGATTTTCTAGGTGGGTCTGTGATAAGAACTTTCTTTTTTAAAAATTCTCACCTGCAAAAGCATCCTGAAATTCAGTCAGTAACAGTGGAACAACTGGGGGAACAGTTTGAACAACCTTGAGCTTGTCTCCTTAACCTCATCGCCAGGCCACAGATCTGGGAAACACCGCAGCAAAAATGAATACCTTTACATCCACCTGATGAAAACTGGTATGTCGAGGTGTTAAAATGGACAAAACGCAACACACAGAGCAGATAACTTGAATAAACGGTAGGTTTAACAGTCCAGGTTATAATAGGTGAATTCTGAGACAAGTCCAGGGTGGCTGAAAGCCAACAAAAGTCCCTACTGACCTGGGATCCATCCAGGCCCGGGTCGACTGTGTGGTTCCCCGTGGACCGACACAGGACAGCGGGCCGGGTTGACTGTGTGGTTCCTGTGGACCGACACAGGACAGCGGGCCGGGTCGACTGTGTGGTTCCCGTGGACCGACACAGAATTGCCAAGACTCGTCGACTGTGATCTCCGTGGATCGACGCTGGATGGCAGGTAAGTACCACAGGTAACAGTTATCAGGCTGCCAGCTACATTGGTAGGACAGGTGATCTGACGGAACGGACTGACACAGGTGGAATATAGGACCAGGATTCATATACTGCCAGGTGATGATTACTAGAATGAGAACCAGCTATGCCAGCTGATTGAGGTGTGGTAGTGGGAGGTGTCTGGAGACCAGAACATCTAACACATGACAGACCAGAACATCTAATGGGCTTCTAATGAAGAGAATGAAATGTGGTTGAAATCAGCAGTAAAAGGCTGAAGAGTGGACCTGGGCAGACGGTCCCAACCTCGGCAAAACCTATTTAACCAAAGAGTGGGACTGAAAAGCATTTCATGAATAAACTAAAGAAACGTTGTGACTCATATTCAGCAGATACACTTAAAAAGCAATATAGTTCAAGAAAAATGAATGCTACAATAACAACAACAAAAGACTTCTGCTGCTTCAAAACCTTACAGTTGTGTGCGTTTGGATTTGATTGGTCACATCATGTTGTGTCTCGTCTGTCACGCTAGCATCAGTCCAGATCGGATTTTGCATGACACACTTTAGGACCTAAATTGTAAATTGAAAATCGGACACTCCATGCAACCTTTTGCTTTTCATACTGATCAGACATCAGCTGTCTTGTGAGGGAAAATTAATAATTAGGGAACCTTTGGCTGCAACGTGAGCAAACATGTATGGAGAGCTCTGCTTCTTCTGGCACCTCCTACTGAAAAAAACTGTCCAAATCATAATGTGTCCGTCTGGCTCCTCTCTCGTTCTGAAGGGATGCAGACAGATCACTGCCACTGATTCAACTAACTGTGTTATTTATCAGGTCAATAACTTCACTGTGCTAACCAATTACTCCATATAACATCACTGTAGCAAGGTTGGTGCTACCGGGGTCTCTCCTGGACACAGATGACACGCTCGGGTGTAAAATGCCTTTATTTGACCTGCCCATACACCAATGTCTCCATGCAACTGCTTCTCCCTAGCCTCCTTCTCCTTGCCCCCTTTATATGGGAGAGCTATTTGGCTAAGCTGTGCTCATTACACCTTCCCGGCACCATTCCCTGAACCACTCCTCCCACTCTCTACCCCCTGCAGCTGAGCTAACCACACCCCGCCACCACAATCACAATGGGGTTTATTGCTGTATCGATCTCCGTATTCTCCACCTAGACTGTATCAACAGGAAATACACCCATGTACACCTGGTATTCCAAAAAGGGTGTATATCTCAGTGCCACATTATAATTGGAGTCCCATTCATCAGCCAAGGACATTAAATGCATGATTCAATCTGAGCCACATTCATTTACACATCAAGATCTGACAGCCAGTGAGACACAAAGCTGGACAGATATCTGTTGCATGTCTCTGCAGAAAACTAAAACAGACAAGACCATTTTCAACTTTGCTTTTAGGTAGGTTAGGTTAGGTAGTTACTTTATTAATCCCCTAGGGGACATTTTTTCACTACAGCAGCATACAGGAAGCAATACGATAATAATATAATAATAAAAAGCAATAAAATAGCAGTAAAAAAATATTAAATATAAAATGCACAGTATATATAGAATATACAGTACAGTATATATCTATATATATTATATACAAGCAACCAAGAAACACAGTCAACAGTGTTATTGTTGTGTGATGGATTTTGCCAGAGGTGAGTTATTGTACAGTCTTATTGCGGTTGGCAGGAATGATCTCCTGTATCAGGAATGATCTCCTGTATCAGGAATTATCTCCTGTATCTGGAATGATCTCCTGTATCTGGAATGATCTCCTGTATCAGGAATGATCTCCTGTATCTGGAATGATCTTCTGTATCAGGAATGATCTCCTGTATCTGGAATGATCTCGTGTATCTGGAATGATCTCCTGTATCAGGAATGATCTCCTGTATCTGTCCTTGTGACAGCGGAGCTGAAGGAGTCTTTTGGAGAAAGTGCTCCTCTGTCCCTGCAGTAGGTAGTATTTTGATCCTGCATGTTCTTTTAATAGTTTCATAGTAGACTGTATTAAAAATGCCGGCAGCATCCATGATGTCACCCACAGGTTTCCTGAAGAACAGTTTTGAAGCAGTGTCGGACTCTGTTGGCCAGAGGCAGACAGGAAACACAGTAAGAGACAGGCTGGCAGGACATGCACTGTTTATTACCAGCTTAAATCACACCAGGGACGCTGCAGGTATGAACCTTAACCAGTAGTCCATCTGAGTGAAATTCAGATTTATCTTAACTAATAAATCAGTATGTGTACAGTATGCTGTATAAATATACTGGATATCCTTGTTTATTTTAGCATTAAAGAGAAAAGCCAGAACTTACAGCTGAGTTAAATTTGCAGGCATATTAAATGATCTCAGCAGTGAGTTCATAGAGTGACAGCATGCTCCCACGGAAAACATGTACAGTATCAGTATCAGTTAGTTTGATATATATATATATATATATATATATATATATATATATATATATATATATATAAAAGCAGAAGGCTAACCACTTTAAAGTGGGCACATATGGAGGCATTACATACCAGTGTAGACCTGACATATTTGGACTTGCCGAAGCACCAGTAGGATCAGTTCACCCCTTTATTGACGGAACCATTTGCAAGGAAAGCTATATGAAGTTTTTTAGCTTCCCTATTTTAAACAGAATGCAAAGAAAGCTCCTTCTGAAGGTCAAATGTAAATATACAAAGGGTTTAAATTGGTGTGACTGATGCAGTATTGAAATCATTCTATTACTTACACAAAAAGTGTGGCGAGTACAATTGTGGAATTTGTGTCTGCTGATTTGGTTACGATGACGTTAACCTGGTCACTAATAAAATAAAGGTGCCTTTCCTAAAAAAAAAGGAAAGACTAAAGTAAAGGTCATATCCACACACAAACCCCTCTCTCTTTCAGTGTGTGTCTAAGTGTGTGTGTTCCAGCTGACCTGTTTCATTCCTGGCCAGCGAGCCTCAGGTCTTTCTCCAGTTGAGCAAACTCTCGGATGATAACCTCAGTACCAGGTTCATTCACTCAGTGGCACACATCCCTCACATACACACGCACACACACACACAGGCACACACACACGCACGCACGCACACACACACACACACACACACACACACACACACACACACACACACACACACACACACACACACACACACACACACACACACACACACACACACACACACACACACACACACACACACACACACACTCCAGGCCGTCACAGGTTGAATGCGTTGGACTGGACTGAGAGTGAAGGGCACACAGCCAGAACCCTCAAGACAAGGTCACAGCTCACATTCACAGACAACACATGCAGTTTGTTAACACAAATATGTCAGATGTGTTTGTGCTCACTTGCTGTAATTACTGAAATACAATTGTGGTGTGGTATTACACACCTGCATCCCTCATATCTATCATGTAAGCTAGTGTATTTTTCCCTTTTATGAAGAATATATTGGATGTAGTCTGGTCTGAATGATCAACGGCATTTTGTCAAAAGGTTTCAACAAACAACAAGGAGAATTATATATGGCAAAACTTTAATATTATTGATTATATGCAGTGTGCGCAACAATGAATTCTACATGAAAACTTAGTTGTGTAACAATTTAAAAGCTAAGCAAGTGTAACTGTGACAGGTGTAATTATCACTTCATGTATCATTTTAGGTTTCAATGCATCATCATCGATCCTGTTTGAACAAAAGTAAATATAATTTCTGCCCATTACTTAGATTCAAAAGTTATAAAGAAATAACGAAGGCATGATGGAACATGCTAATTCGACAACAAGCTGCACAGTAAACACCAAGTGTTGAATCAGGTTCTTCAACACTCAGAAAATAAACAATGAAACACTACTCAGGTAAAGAGAGTCCCTGAACACAAGCTGTAATTTAACATTGACAATAAACCATAATCTAACTCTTTCACTCTGTTTTATTTAACTCCAGGATACTCCACTCCAGACATTTGCTGTGTGTGAGTTCTCTGAATGTTTTCTAGTATTAATAATGTTGCTGAATAATCTTACACTAGTTTCAGCTTCAGCAAGATAAGTGGTGATGCGGAGTCTTGGGCCATAGACATTTCCTTGAAAATCAACTTTCACAAAAGTTTCAATGTTTAGCAGCAAAATCTGTTTTTATATTGTTGAAAAAAAAATCACTTGTATTGACATAATTCAACAATAAAATTATGTTTACTGCATATATGCTTTTGTTCTTTGAGTTTCAGTTCTTTTTTGACAGAACTCATTAAAGAAGAGCTTAAATAGCAGATGAGCCTGAGAAATAACAACCCAATATACAAGTTTGTAGTGAGTTTCTTACTTGCAGCATTGACATTCTTATAAAAACCCTAAATATATTTTGGTTCTTGACCACAATTTAAAACGCACTTGTCTGGATTTAAACCGTGTTAGGCCACAGTTTTTAAGGATGTATCTGCAGGGTTTATGTTTATATTTAAAGTTGCACCAAAACTGGGACTGATGCATTATGCTTCTGTGCCTCTGTGCCAATGTGACATCTTGCGTCTTACTTTATCCACCTAAGCAGGTGTCCCTATATACCACTCGTTTGCTAGTATTTTGAAAATGGCTTTCAGTGTACAGATCTGTTCTGCACCTCTCTACGCTGTTGTCGCTGCTATTGAAATCAATCTGGCAGTGGGAAAGATTAGAGCATTGATTTGAAGCCGGTGAGTAATACTACTGCAGAAAGCATACATCAAAAGCCTGTAATGTGGTGGGACAGAAAAGGCCGTTGATTTCTTATTTATGGCCTTATTTCTGGATTGTCTCTTTCGAAGGCAGAGGCGACGGAGAGAGGCCGTGAGAAAGGAGATGGGGAGACGGCGAGAGATAATGATCGGGGAAGAAAGGCAGAAAAGAGGCTGTGCCATAACAGGAAGTAGAATACAATCCGAGCTAAAGGAAGATGACAGTTAGAGTGGAGTGGAAGAAAGAACTAACTATAGTCTGAGCATCTCTTCTCATGTTTCCCCTTTTCTCCTCATCTTCTTCTGTCATGACCATCCTCCCATCATCCCCTCTCCTGAAGTGACCTTTAAGATTTTAATATAATTAGCGCCATCTGTCTCCATTACACTGCAGGAGTCAAACACCATTCATCTCTCTCTGTAAATTTAAAAAGGAAAAGGAAAGTAAATATCTCCATATTCACCTGGACAAAGGTCACAAGTTGATTGATTGACCCTCAGACAAATGACCCAGGGTGACTTCCAAGCTCTGAAAGAGCCCTGCTGTAAACTTTGGGCAAAAAAAGCAACAGCACCAAAAAACAACTTATGCTTTTGTGAGCAGTGGACCGGGTGTGTCTGTGATTTCTCCGTGGACATGGGCACATGGTGCACATCAAATTTCACGTCAAACTCTGAAAGTCCACAATGAAGACCCTTGAAATGTTTCAGGAAGCCTACAACAATGAAGCAAGGAGCCTGGAGAGGTGTTTCAAGTGACATTTGCATTTACGATGAGCCGAACGTCTCTGTCCAAAACCGAAAAAAGCAAATCAGGTCAGATGTGCAACCAGGTGGGTTTTCTTTGACATTGGCAGGGGTTGTGCATCATGAATCCGTCCCACAGCATCAGGCTGTCAACACCGAGCTTTACTTTGACGTTCTGAAGCGTCTGAGGGAAAACATTCGATAAAAACCACCTGATCTGTGGCTCCATGGTAACAGAGTTCTCCAACATGACAAAGAACCTGCTCACAGCGCAATGAAAAGTTTCTCACCCACAACAACACAATCATAGCTCCTCACCACTCCTACTCACCACATTTCTACTTGTACTTCTCTCTGTTCCCCAATAACTTGGCACAAACTTTGATGGCGGCTCTCTGTTCAAGTTTCATGGTGCACAAAGAAATCACAGATATACCCAAACCACTGCTCACAAAAGCAGGCTAGTTAAAAGTCAATTAAACGCATAAATAGTAATCATTGTGTAATTATAAATGGTAATCATATGCTGTAACTAGTGTATATTTATTTTCCACACAATCACTGGCAGTGTCAAGGTTTAAGAATGGTTGCAAGCAGCAAGGTTTTACTTATTCAAAAATACAATCACTGGGGTCGAGGTAATGCTGTACAGTGGAGGAAAGCTGTTTCTACAAGTCTAGACATTGTGGGAACTGGCCTTGGTTTACAAATGTTACTGTTAAAGGGAGAAAGGATTCGCATGGTGGCAAATTATGAACATTACTGATGAAGTACACCTAGCTTTTTAAAAGTATGTCAGAAAATTCTTGGTCTTCAAAAAACAAGAACCTGCACTCACATGGAGGTTTTCTGAGCCACTATTCGACTGGCCTGGTTCTTCTCTCATACACGCACCTGCTCCTGGCCTGTGAGTACAACCTGTGGTCTCCCGTTTCAGGTCACTGGTGATGGTGGTACCTCAAAGCTTCCCAGACTCCACCACCTTGATCTCTGCATTATTGATGAGTAGTGGAGAGAGTCAAATTGTTGTTTTCTGAAAGTCCATGACTACCTGAACTTAAGTCTACAATAAATCTACTGACATCGGTGCTGGCTGTGTCGGAGTGCCATGTGCTGAGCCTGAGGTTGACAGCATTGTCCACAGATTGGTTGGCCTGTAGTTGAATTGTTGTAAGTCCAGAAGGAGGTCTGTGATTGGTTTGAGGAAGGACCGGAGTTTTTTGCTGCACTACATAACAATAGACTTCGGTTGTCTGGGACATAATTCTGTCCTTCTCTGGAAATGGGATGATGGCGGATGCTTTGAAGCAGGGTGCCACGCAGCAAGCACACATGGAAGGATTGGAAATGCATGAGAATACTGTTGAGAGGCGGGTGGCCCGGTGCCCCAGTGTGGCTGGAAGACCCCATCAGGTCCCCGAGCTGACCTTAAAATCAGCTGTGTGGACTTAACATTATGGGCCTTCTCATAAGCACTGAGATATAAGAATGAGCCGCAGTAACTTATTGGTCTGTAAAAGCAGATAGATTTGATCTATTTTCCCAATTTTTACAGAGTACGCAATCACCCTGAATGACAGACACACAGAGTAAAGACACAATTTGTTGATGGTCCACCATCCTGCAGATTTGTCCCCGTATGCCCGATGGTCATAACATCCATGGCATTATACTACGGCTGCTTTTATTAATTATCACTACGTAGTATCGTTAGCATTAACAGCTGTTTACTCAGCAGAAAACATTGTGAGTTCTAATGTCTGACAAAATACCAACACTGCTATTTCTTCATATTCTGTGGATAATTTTTGTCAACTTTTAAGTGTTACAAAATAAACATATTACAGGCTTCCCCTGGACAGTAAAACAAGGTAAATAAAGTTATCATCACAAAAGCACAGATGGAGAATGAGCTTGAAGAATGAATAAAGGAGGTAACACAAGCTTGGTTTCCCTTTGACGATATACCAATAAATAAATAAATCCACCAAATACCAGCCTGCCATGATGATTCCTATATAAGGATTGGTGTTGGTGTCAATATGAGCTGTAATATACTCCAACAAAATAAACAGATAGATACACATCTCAAATGTCACTTTAACATTTGTTGGACTGTAATATGTTGTTACATACATTTTTAATACATTGACATTATGAAAAAAAAAATCATCTACTCAGTTGACCTTTACCAAGATGATCTGTGTGTTTCAATATATTGTATGCTGCTGCTGCTGCCACTTCCTCCCCGTGCTCGTGGACTTTGTCGCCATTGATGTATAGTTTATTGTTCGCTTTCTTCTCTTAATTCTGCATTAAATTTGACTTTCCTCTTCGCCCACAGCTTCATTATTCTCTGTGATAGTAGTCTAAAACCATGTTCTCTCAAGAGCGGACCAATCAGCTACCAGTTGGGTTGCGTTCCAACAGTGGCGGCAGGGGCAAGCAAATATTGAAGGGTTGAAGCCAGAGAAAGAACAAAACTCTTTGTATCTGTAAGTTTACTTCACAAAGTCTGCAGCGGTCATTTACCAGCATGGAGGGTCTCTGCTGTTTACAGCTTGCTGAGTTTCAGTGCACAACATACAGTTAACACTATATGGTGGTCAATTTGTCAAATGCTGCTGCATTAGATTCAAATTTAACCCGAGGTCTATGCCAGTTAGGATCCAACAACTGGAAACCATCCCCAATGGAAGCCAAACACGATCTTCCTCTAGCAGTGAATAGAATAAACAAGCTTGTTTTGTTTTTTTAATTTATATCAAAGCAATGTATTCTAAAAAAAAAAAAAAGGATTCTGTGATAACAGAAATGTGATTTTATCCAAAATTTGAAAGATAAACTATCTAAAGAAGCAAAATGTAGAAGCAGTACAGTATATTGAAGCAAACCATTGGGTTATCATGCTAAAACATGTTTCCTTGATAAGTCTGAAAAAAAAAATAGTTCACACAGATACATACTGTATTTGGCAATTCTTAAAGTAGGTGAAACGTCTCGAGAGACCAGACGGAGATTTCTACATGTGGGACTATGCAGTGAGGCCGATGCAGGATGGCATCACCAAAACAGTGTAATCAATGAATCACCTGCAGGTCTCTTAGTTTGATTGTAAAGAGCTTGTGTAAATAGGATTTATAATATCTTTATCGACAACAACCGGGAAGGCAGGTATCAACTTATATTTAGATAATAGTGTTTGTATGATGAACAATAAAGAAAAGTACATAGTGTAGCACTATTCAAACCACTCTTCCATGATTGAAGGTAACTGTTCTTTACTGGCAAATATTTTGCATAATTAAGAGTTAAATAATCTAATTTATTTATCTGATATGATCAGCAGCCTCTTGGGTCAGCCCTTGTCTCATTTGGGTTCGTCCAATTAAGCCCCGCCCTCCAGATGACCCCAGTCTGTGGTAATATATACAGTTTGTAGTACATACTGTATAATCACACTTTCAAGGCAATACATTTTGAATTTGAAAAAAAACAACTGAGATTAAATTATGTATAAAGTGACAAAACAGTACTTAATTTGTTTATTTTACCGTTGCACAGCAGTGATGTTTGAATGTTATAAAGTAGATGTGCAAAGAAGACTTAAAATGTCCGAAATATGGGGAGGTTCCTGAAAAAGTTGCCGAAGCGGTAAAGGTCAGTCTGTTCAGCTCTCTTTCTTTCCTCACAGGGAGGAGCCTTTTCTATATGTAAATATTTAAGAGATGACAGAATGACAGAGAAGGAGAAAGTTGTATCTATGTCAGATATTTTTTCTTCTTTTTTCTTCCCAGAATGTTGTTTTTAGGTAGGCTAAAACCATTTAATCACCTCTCCCCAACTGGTCGAGGCAGATGTTCTCCACCTCTAAGGGCTTCTGTCAGAGGTTTCTTCCTGTTAAAAGAGAGTTTTTCCTTCCGACAGAAGCTCGCTCGCTTGCTCACACACACACACACACACACACACACACACACACACACACACACACACACACACACACACACACACACACACACACACACACACACACACACACAGAGACGCTATAGCGAACCTTCAATGACACACAGCCGACACAGCCTCTCAGCCAACTCCTGTCCGATCCAGATTTGTAGCATCATTTGGAATGCTGGGCTACATAAATACATGCATGTAGACATCCAGAGTGACAGCGCTGCCTTCGGAGCAGTGCATCACTTACACACACACACACACACACACACACACACACACACACACACACACACACACACACACACACACACACACACACACACACACACACACACACACACACACACACACACACACACACACACACACACACACACACACACACACATCCCCACAGGCACATGTACACAGACAAAGCTGGTGAGAAAACGAAATGATGGTCAGATGAGTGGATGGAAGAGGCAGAGCAGGTGACGAAGATCATTTTCTCTTTCTCGCTCAGTGAAGTGGTAATTCTGTCCGAGTCTGCGAGCTCGCTGCCTGCCTGCTCCCCCCGGGGCCTGTCGAGAGATGGAGAGATTCTCCTCTGATTCAGGACGCCCAGTTCTCTGGGCCAAAATAGGCCTCATGAATAAACCATAAACTGTGTAGTTAAGTTATGTAACAACAGCACATGAATAGATGCAGCACGGCGAAGTACAGTAGGAGGGGTGACATTCAGTTCCCCTATTCAAGATGTGCTCAAAAGAATAAACAAATATTACTGTACACATGCACAGCCTCTAAAGTGATGAAGTGGCACTCCAAAACTATTTCACAAGCGTAAGTCTCTGCTCTGCTGCTGAGGTTACCTGAAAGCATGCAAAATATCTTCCTTTAGAGGGAGAAATCCAGGTTGTGAGAATATGCAGATTAGTGGTAGTAGCATAAACAGCTAAACATAGTTTAGCTTACGTGAACTTGTTCTGGAGAGTCTGATAAGGTTTGGAATACAGGCATGGTGTGGTAACCTTTCAGCACAGTTCAAATCCAGACATAACCGTATTGTTCAGACTGCAATGAAGATCATAGAAACCATAAAGCATCATGAAAGACTACCAGTCCCTTAAGCTCTTGTATGAGAATTTTAGCTGACCCCTCCCATGTTTACACTCTGAGGATGAACTTCTACCCTCAGGCAGACGATTCAGAGGGTCTAAGTGCAGATTCAATTGTTTTAAAAACTTGATTGTGCCCTTTTCAATTAACATGTTAAACATGTCTTAAGTGCTGTCTGCTGTCTTAAGTGTTGTCCTTAATGGTGCAATATGATCATGCTATAGGAGCAATACCTAAGGTGTTGAATGTATCTCAAATACACAATATGTCGTATGTTTAGTTTTTAAGCTTGTATACACATTCCGTTTTTTTTTTTTTGTAAGCTATGAAATGCAGCTCTATCTGTATAATATCTCTTAAGTATTGGATGGCACTGTTTATTTTTAAGCGAAATGCACTCATTTTACTTAAATCTCGCTATTTATGACACATAAATGTATGTTCTTCAGAAATTGTGTTATGTTATGTCCAAAATGCAGAATTCTATGAAATGCTGCAACAATGCCCAAGACAAATTTCCCCATGGCGACAATAAAGTATATCGTATCGTATTATATCGTAACTCATAATACCAACATTTCACAATGACAGCCTGTTTAGCTGCTCGACTGCCAGACTTTGACGTAAATGCTCACCTCAACTTTCTAACATCTTACAATGACAGTTCTAACATGATGATGCTACATCTTTAGAATGAAAACGGTCTAATTTGGGCATGGTGCTAACATATGATGCTAGTGTTACACTAGCATCATATGTTAGCACCAAAGTCGCACCAAAACTATCACAGTTAGGGGAACACGAATGTCTGACATTCCATCCAACAGTAGGTGAGACATTTAACTTAGTTTCCTGGTAGCGCTACAGGAAGTCAGGTGATCACAAAGGTCAGTGAACGTCCTCCTCCCTGAACCGTTAACGCCTCAACAGACTATCAAGGAAATCCAGTCCTTGTTGAAATGTTTCAGTCTGAACCAGAGTGATGGATGGACCTGCTTCATGATCGATACAGCCATGCAGCTAAGGTGACTAAAATTATTTACATAGTTCATCAGCAAATTCCAACAGTACTGTATGCCAACATGCTATACACTGCTTGCAAGACACAGAGAGGTGGAATATATCAAGCTTTCAGGGTGTAACACTTCAACAGCTGTCAGTATCTGACATTACAGGAGTAGAAAGACAATTATTATGCAAATATTTTTAGACTTTAGCGGAATGTTAGCGACTGTAGCATTATCATAAAATACTTGGGCTGTAAATCTTTCCATATTTGCAAAGATTTTCTGGAGTAAGTTGCTTTAATTGTTATTAGGAAACCTAATCTGACCTCTGCCTGGAATTTGGTCATACAATTCACAAAAAATACTAGAAATCATACACGTTGAGAAACTATAGTTAGTATTCTTACAATCAGACCCATTAAGGGCACATGTCCTCTAATTCCTTTGGTACGTGGGGAGCCAGCAGGCCTGGTTAGTGAAGAACAGTCACTATGGGCCCTAAAATGTGCTGCAGCTAAAATAACTGTCCATTTTTCATTAAAACATCTAAGTCAATTTTGAAGTGCTCTTGTGTGTCCCCAGTATTGAACATTACATAACATTGGTTAATGTCTGATATTGTATTCCCAGCAGGTCTCCTTCCATCCTCTGCTCTGCTCTTCTTCACTCTAAAGCAGAGGGGACAAAGAAATGTCCTTTTCTCCCTCTCAAAAAACACCATTTTGTAAGTTAGTCATTGCAGCAGGGCTGAAGTCAACTCAGGGCCTCGGAGCGGAGGGAGCAGAAAAAGAAAAGAAAAGTGGGCTGCAGTTGAACTGGGATTCAGCTGCCGGCTACGCTGCTCTTGTGACAATGTGTCGTCTGCTGCCTGTAGACTAAGAGCAAATCCCACTCCTGAGCTGAGGAAGAGCTTTTATCAATGCTCATGGTTCAAGTGTGTTTGTAGCAAAATATCAAAATGGGTAATTAGACTTGCCAGAGAAAGGTAGGCAGCATACAAAGTCACTTGTACAAGGAAGAAAATAATTCTAGTAGCCCCCAGCTTGAATTAGGATAAGTTTCTAAAAAACAAGCCAGAAACTTTGTCAAACTCTGCATCGACTTCCTCTTCTTCCCAGCCAGGAGTCTCTCTCTGCAGCTAATCATCTCCAATCACTTCTACTTCCAAAATCAGGCCTTAACTCCACCATGACACCAGATATCTTAATTAGTCCTGTGGACACTTCTTGTTCCTGGGTCTGCTGTTACTTCCTGTCTCCTCTGGCTACAGTAGACCCACGCTCAACTCCTTCTCTGTCCCTGAAAACAAGTTTGGATCAGCTCAACACGTTCCAAAACTCTGGGCTCCCTTTGGACAAACCATCGCTCTGCCAACTCCCCTGCCTAGTTCTGCCTTGTTCTGCCTGGTTCTGCCTGGTTCTGCTCTGCTTCTCCCACCTGCCTCAGCCGAGGCCTCAAGCTGCCACTCTCAACTCCCCTCCTCTCTGGACTCCTTCAGCACCTCCCTCCAACCGCAATACTCAAACGAGTTGATTAATACTTCCTGACTACCACATCCCTTGTCTGTCTGTGTGTCTGTCATCTGGGTCTTTGAACCAGCCGGGACATGTTGTCCTTTTGGTTTCAATGTATTAACCACAACTATGATAAAGTGGGTTTGAAAACACCTGTCCTATACCCATCCTTCACCACCAACTGGAGCTGAGACAGTTCTGCTTCAGTGCCGTTTGAGAACTGGACCACATTTCAACATGTTCGGGAACCAAATGTTGAACCAATGAGGACCGAGACACCAGATCAGGTAATGGAAGTTTTCTATGTAAATATTTCCTATAAATGTTGTAAAGAAACTTCAGTACTACGAGCTGACTGATATGACGTGAAGTATTTCTACAACCTAATAATTAATTAAGTGAATAAAGTCAATTTTTATTGCAACATGTGACAATACTAAACACCAAATTTTAACTTTTTAAAAATATTCTCTGTAATTTAAACTGTCTTGCATATCACAAGATGACACAAAACATACAGTATTGTGTCAAATGTGAGGATAACATGTTCTTAAGATCTTAAGATGGCACCGTGCTAGTGGCAGCCTGTTACAGCAGCTCTCCCAAGTGTTTTGTTTTAAGTTTTTTCTTTTTTTCTCTTCTCTTCGGAGTTGTTGTCTTTTTTCTTTCACGTGTGTAAAGTTAAGTTAAGTGACGGTCAGACAATGACTACTTTTTTCCCTCTTCGTAATGGAGAGCTACGCACAGTGGATTGGGGCCATTGTTTACTCTCGTGATCAGCTGATCGCGCTGAGTAGGCCTCTACTGCTGCTGCCCGGAGCGAGGCCTGAAATCCCAGACGAACATCGGAGAAGACGTAGGGGTTGCAGAGCTGGAGCTAAACTGAAGGCGAAGAGGAGGAAATATAAACCATCGGTACCGGAGATCTTAATGGGGAACGTGAGGTTGTTGGACAACAAGACGGATGAGCTCGGCGCGCTGGTAAAGACCCAGAGAGAGTACCGGGAGTGCAGCATCATGTGTTTCACCGAGACATGGCTGCACTCACATCTCCCGGACCACAGCGCGGCCGTACCCGGCTTCAGGACCGTTCGGGGGGACGGAGACGTTGTTCGGAGCGGCAAGAAGAAAGGTGGAGGGATTGAAGTCTATGTGAACGAGAGGTGGTGTAATCCCGACCACGTGTGTGTGAAGGAACGTTTCTGTAGCCCGGACATTGAACTGCTAGCCGTGGGGATGTGCCCATATTATTTACCGAGGGAGTTCACGTCCACCATTGTTATCGCTGTGTACATTCCTCCATCAGCTGACGTAGAGGCAGCAGTGGACACCATCTACTCCACTGTATCCAAACTACAGACTCAGCATCCTGGTGCATTTTTGGCAGTTACCGGAGACTTTAACCAGTCTGGATAAAGTACTGCCAACTTTGCACCAGTATGTTAACTGCCCCACACGGAACAATAAAACTCTGGACCTACTGTATGCTAATGTCATGGATGCATACAGTACTACTGCCCTTCCCCCCCTTGGTAGATCAGACCACAACCTGGTCCTGCTGACTCCCAGGTATGTTCCTCTGGTACAGAGGCAGCCTGTGTCCACCAGGACTGTGAGGAGGTGGACACAGGAGGCTAAAGAAGCCCTGCAGGACTGCTTTGAGTCCACGGACTGGGATGTGCTGTGTGGACCACATGGGGAGGACATCAACAGCAGGACAGACTGTATCACAGATTACATTAAATTATGTGAACACTCCACCGTACCATCCCGGACTGTAAAATGCTTCCCCAACAACAAGCCGTGGATCACCAGTGACCTGAAAGTTCTTCTTAATAAGAAGAAAGCAGCCTTCAGGTCTGGGGACAGGGAGGAGCTCAGGAGAGTGCAGCGCCACCTGAAGGAGAAGCTCAGGGAGTGCAAGGACTCCTACAGGAGGAAGCTGGAGGCAAAACTCCAACAGAAGGAGATTACTGGGTTCAAGGGGAGAGAGAGACAACCAGGGGGAACCTGGAGAGGAACAATCAGGGGGAACCTGGAGAGGAACAACCAGGGGGAACCTGGAGAGGAACAACCAGGGGGAACCTGGAGAGAGATAACCGGGGTGCTCCTGGAGAGGTCAAATGAACTAAACTGTTTCTTCAACAGGTTTAGTTCACCACCCTCATCTGTCTCCTCCACACCTCACACCTCCCAAACACCTCTGCTGCCTCCCCCCCTCCCCCTTCTGCGCCCCCTGGTGAACTGCATAGAGCCCTCAATCTCAAAGGATTCTTCCTTCGTCGACACCTTTCTTGAAGAAATTGTATTTTCTTGATTCTTGTTGTCCTGGGTTTTGTACCCTCATGGTTGAAATGCACTTATTGTAAGTCGCTTTGGATAAAAGCGTCAGCTAAATGAAATGTAATAATAATGTAATGTAATAATACCCACCATCCCCCCAGCTCCAAAGTAAATTCCTTTCCCACAGACAACCAATTAGGAACATACATAATTGGCAAAGCTTTATTGGATAGATACAGGTCTCTTCTACCTTCCCTTTCTGCTGCGCTCCATAAAAGGGAACAATTTATGAATCTTGTTTGCCTAATCTGACAGCGACCATCTTGAAAGGAAAATCCCAACATCATGGATTCGTCTAGTTAGAATCTACAACGTTTCTTAAATTCTTCTATTTACACCCAGGCGTCATGTCTCTGGAATGATCTCAGATGCTGTTTGTGTGTCGCTGAATTTAACAATCTAAGCAGCTTTCTGTCTGTACTTTTCAGAAACCCTCGTGCAGATCATACTTTTAATTGTGGCTGCTCTTATTATGGGGAGCTGTGGATAAAGTTAATGCTCCACATCATTCCCTCTTCACAGTCTGGAGGAGTTATGGCTCCAGGATCGGGTGGATTAAGAACAGTTGATACTTTGTTTGATCATTTTTTACAAGCAAAAATCCCCATTCCCATCCAGATGTTGGATAACTTTGTCAATTCAGAAAAATAAGTATTTTAATGATGCAAATAGAAGATTTTAGTCAAGCTGTGATTTTCTTTGAAATGTCTTAATGTCTAAAGAGACAAAATACTTGGAAATTCCTTGCCTTTAAAATTTTTTTGTGCACAAACAATTCTTCACTGCAGTTCATCGTGTTCCCAGAAATGGTTGCTAGGTGATTTCTGACATCGCTGTACAGCCTCTACACTCATTAATACAAAAAAAAAAAAGTGTCACACAAGCGGCTGTTCATGCAGGAGCTCATGCACAGCCAGCACCCATGGCCGGTGCCAGGACTAATATTTACAGACACACGACGAGCAGCGAGTTGCTTTCTGGAAGACATCTTTTCCCTGCTTCAATGAGCATGAGCTTTAATAACAGATGGTCCCATCGGCAGTACTTCTCTCCAAATACAATGAGTCTCGACACAGAACAAATCAAAGAAAATTCCTTTCCCAAAGACAACCAATTAGGGACATTCATAATTGGCAAAGCTTTATTGGATAAATACAGAGTTAAATAGCCATTACTGATGACAGTGAGGAGAACTACAGATGGATCTGAGAACATGTAACCTGTCACATCCATTACATATCATAATACCCACAGATAATGATAATCTTAAATCTTCAAAATACTAAAAGGTGTGGGGCTACACCTGCAGTATTTTGTTTTGCTTCTATCTTCATGTCATCGAATACATTCACAGGAGAGAAACAAAAAGATCTAAGAAGGAAGTAATTTCCTCTACAGAGCCTCCATTCATACACTGCTCATGTGCTGGAGGACAATTTAAGGATGTGCCAGAGAGCGACTTTGCTTCAGCTTGTGCTTTTTATGTGCTCGAGGCCTTGTTAAATCATAGAGCGTGACATATTGGGGAGAAGTGAATGAGAACCCCAGACATGATGCTAATTAATTCACACTTTGCCGACCATAAAGGCTCGCCCCCACGCCTGCTGTCTCTGTATGGCATTGCATGACATATGTAGCCTGGAAGATTGATACTGCAAATGGCGCCATTCAGCCATGCTCATTACAGCAGCAGATGGTCGCATCTGTGTGTGCGTGTGTGTGTGTGTGTGTGTGTGTGTGTGTGTGTGTGTGTGTGTGTGTGTGTGTGTGTGTGTGTGTGTGTGTGTGTGTGTGTGTGTGTGTGTGTGTGTGTGTGTGTTTATGAGGGGTCAAAAACCAATAAAGGCAAATATAGACAGAATTAGATTGACAGAATGCTGCGTAGCTTGTGTCACACACTGTGTGTTACTGCACTTAGTGACAGATTTTTCTCAGGGCAAGATTTACTGTTTAAATTTACATGTTATTGATCAAATAAGCAGAAAGCGTCATTTTCCAGTCGTCTTAAGAGTAGTCTGCATCCAAGCAGTGAACCGCATCTCTTCCATTTGTTGGTATGCATTTAGAGGGGAATCATGTAAACAACAGAGCAAGCCAAGAATGGTTGACAGAGCACCGAGCACTTTGTGCAGGTTATTTTGAAATATCTTCACACCTGACAAGAATTGTGAAAAAGAAGCACATAATATGTGAAGGTTTGTGGAAGAACTATATGAAGCTTTACTTAATTATATTTGTAGCAAGAAGAGAAAATAAGGGAGCATACCACAAAACCACAGTGTCCAAAAAAGTTGTGACGCCTTGTAAAATCTAAATAAAAACAAGATATAATGATTTGCAATCATGTGAACCCATATTTAATTGCATATCAAATGTTGAAACTGAAATTTGTTATGGTTTTATGAAAAATATATGCTGATTTTGAATTTGATGGCAGCAAGACATCTCAAAATAGTTGAACAGGGTCATGTTTATCACTGTGCTGCATCACCTCTTCTTTTAACAACACTGTAAACATTTGGGAACTAAGGAGACCAGTCAAATTCAAAATGAGCATATATTTAACATAAAACAATCAAATCTGTCGGTTTCAACATTTGATGTGCTTTATTTGGTCTGTTTTCAATTAAAATGAGTTTATGTGATTTGCGAATTATCTCATTCTGTTTTTATTTACATTTTACACAGCGTCCCCACTTTTTTGGAAACAGGGTTGTATGAGGGAGCTTTACTGAATTACTTCTCTAATATAAAACTTCTGTTTTTTATTGTGTTACATTTGGAAAATGTTACATTCCAAACTGCTTTAAATTCCATTCATTTGCTTTGATACATTCTAATAAACAAAAATATACTGAAATTAAAGTCCTATTAAACATATGAGTGGAAAAAGGTTTTTAGACACCCTCAGTCTGCGATTAACACAAGACAGAGTTTCATACGTCATGGCAGTATCCAGATCTTAAACGAAATGCAAACTGCCGGTTGGTTTGCAGTCTGGCTAACAATCTTTTATTGTGCGATTTCTCAACATTTAGCGGCTCCTGCGTGCTTTATCAGTGACCTATCAGACCTGGGTGGCCACAGACATAGCCAATGAGATTTCAGGGGTGTTTGTGGTTGTCCTAGGCGAACCCACTAAAACTCTTGAAGGTTCAAACCAATAACTGGTGAAAGCAGTGGATAATTTCCGGACAACACTCAGGGTTTACACAGGGCCGGTGCAAGCTGAGTAACAAATGCCTTTGTGAGTCTCAAATGTTTTACCATGATTGTGCTTCAATTCTGGTGAAAGATGTCACCACAGTTGGCGCAGACTACCAGTGTTCCTACAAATTACTGGAAAACTGGGGAAATACGTGAATTCTCATTAATGTTTACCCAACCATTAACACAAAATCATTAAATCCATGGCTAACCTGACTTACAAAGCTGGACAGACAACCACCGACCCTAATGTTTCTCCAGGAGACCTGATGTTTGCACACTCAGGTGTAGACAGACTATGTGCAACTTGTGGAGAGTCAATTTTGATACAATCAAAAAACAAGTTTGTATTTGTTTAACTTAAAATGTGATGATGAGATTTGGAACACAGTGAAATTTTGAATTTGTAGTTTAATCCAGACTGAATCTATGACTGAAAATTCAGTAAAATGAAATATGGCTAAACGTGAGATATGGCAAGTTACCATTATATTTGTAAACAGAACATTATATAAGTATTGAAGAGCAGGACACATTTTTTCAGCAATGTGAATTAAAATGCAAATCTAATGTTTTCTGCTGTGCTTTGCTTAAAAAAAAAATTCAAATTATTCTGTAACATTAAATAAGATTACTTTTCTTCAAGATACTAAAATTGTTTTTTCTGAAGAACACAGTAATAAAGGTAAATAAGGTAAATGAACAACAATTACTTGTTTGCAGAGACAGAAAAAAAGTCATGCCTACTGTGTATCTCATGTACATAATGCCTAATCATTACTTAGTGTCATAATAAAATAAATATTGTAAGATGGATGTGTGTTTTGCTGTTTGTATCGTCTGTGGTAAAAGACAAAAATGGTTGCCTAAAGTTGGACATCAGCGTTGTAATAGAAAACATCTCCCTTTCCATCCTGTCTGTATTATTTTTATTTGTTTATTCTTGTAGTGTGCTTGAGTCATTTGGAAGTTAGGGTAAGATAACGTATTCTTTTGATTCTTGGAATTTTGAGGAACTTTGAAATTAAGACACTTTTTGTGATTGGCATTTGCTGATCTATACCAACCATGAAGTGAAATGTTTGGTAATTCATGGCTGAATGAAAAACCTCAAAACTGTTTGCCGAGCTAGACAGTTCTCTGGAATAAAGATGGACACTGATTGGCTGGCAGGTCTCACCTGCAGACAGATCATCCCTTCTCCCAAAACATCACAGCATATTTCAAAAATAGGAAATATTTGGATAAATTTAATAAAAAAAAGTTACTTTCTCAACTAAAATATCAAAGCTTCATCACTATCAGGCCTGTTTGTCCATATTGTTGCTTCTTATCAAAGTTCAGCCCTCATGGTGTCCTGGATCACTGCTTTTATTCTGCATGTGTTTTTCGGAACATTTACCACATTTCCCTTTTTGTTTGTGCTTTCACTCTTGTATTGCTTTATCCTTAGGGGCCACCATACTTTCTATACACTCTGTAAATGTAAAATAAAAGACATGCAGAGTTACATGGAGCCCCGCAGTCATCTGTGTACCTGAACTTCATCAATGATAAAATGTTGGATGGGGATATATGTTTTCTTCTGTAAAAAAAATAATTTGACCTTTTATTGATCTTAAGGTGTCATGAGTGCAAACAAACACACATACACAGGTTGACATTTGCAGTGTGTAAATGACACGTCTCCTGTGTTTTGTGTGTGTACTTTGATGAAACTATATGTTCATAGTTTAGAAGCAGGTGCTGAGTTTGCAACGTGCCCTTCAGTGAGTCACTCAACCTTCATGCTCGCTGCACAGCTTCCAGTCCGGGTGATTCCATATTGCTGTGTTTGTAATAAAGCTCATGTCACTGGGGTTTGTATGTGTGTGTCAGCAAAACAATAGCAGGTCTTTCAGAATAAATCAACCTACGCCAATTCCTCACACATCCTCATGTTAAAGCACTTAAACAACTGCAGCTGTTCTCCACAGACATCACAAAAACTGAAAGCAACAGAACACACGTTTGCTGTAAACTGGAGAGAGTGCAAACCTATGGTACGGAAAATACAGCACTACTGCTTCAAAGTGTTAGGACGATTTCTGTAATCAGGTTGGGAATCATCTGACCTGACAAGAGAGTTCAGAAGGAGCAGGACAAGAAGTAGAAAGGACAGAAGCAGTGAAATAAAAGTTGAGGAAGTGTAAAAAAGAAAGAAGGCCTGATCCTGAGAGAGAGGGATGAGGTTACTGAAACATTCGAGAGAAGAAGATGAGGAAGAAAATACAAACATGAGAGAGGAGAGAGTGAAGAGGAGTGCCATTAAAAGAATCAAATGCTCTTTGTGCTCCCAGGAAACATATGGTACTCCTGCTAACTCAAAGAGCGCTACAGAGTCATTTGAAGTACATGTTGCAAAAGGAAGTGACGAATAAAGCAGGTTTTTGGGAGACTGTTCCAGATTTGAAGTGATGAGAACACAGACAGCAAAGATCCCCCACATCTCCCTGGTGGATCGTTTGCTCTACATAATTATTGGCAATAAGTCTCGTCACCGCTAACAGCTGCTAGTGCTAGCAGCTTATTGTAGCATAAGCAACTAACTTAAGAGTTCATGCACAACACATTATTAAAATAGCAAGTATAAAAACACACAAATTAAAACAATAGAGACAGATTATAATCGTTATTATTTGTGCACTGAACTCACAAATGTGCCAACATAGAGCTGCATACAGAGCAGCCTAATCAATCAGAATCAAAACACACAAGACTTTGTTTTTGCAAAAACGGCAAAGTATACATTCAGATCAACTGTGGTTCCCAAAAAGCTCTTTTTCACACCTTATATTTTAAATTGTTACAAAAGGAAAAATCCCAGGTGTTGCATGAACAATTGTTTAGTTCTAAATGTCCCTGAAAGCAATCACAGTGTGACGGTGAGCCAACATGAACATTAGCAGGACCTGAAAGTGGAAGCAGCAACATGGAGTCAAGTCATCATCAATTTTGCTATTTCTTCTTCGGCTTTTCCAGCTGTGACGTCAACGTGTAAAAATGTCTTCAGTGAAAAGGCCTATCGTTATGAAATGTTCTGTTCAATGGAAAATAATTAACAGCATGTGAGTCAAACAAAGAAACAAAGACTAAGAAAAAAAAATTGTAGTGTAGTTAGAAAGGCAGTCAGAAGTAAGACGCCAAACAGTGAGTTTTACTGTCAACCCTGAACTTTCATGAACAGATTTGTTTTGCAGAAACAGGCTATAAATCCAACACGTTTACAGCACCGAAAAATATCACAAAGTTTATTGTCCTCTTGCACTTGTATTTTGTATCGGTTTTCGTTACCAAATAAAATAAGAATATTTTTTTGTAATGTCACAACATTAAAGTTTCCTTTTGAGTTTTAAAGGTGGCAATGGAAAAATAATGAGTTTAATAATGCAGTGTGTGAGTCTCAGTTATTACCATCTACTGCTGGCTATGTTTCTACACAACTCTGTCAATAAAACCAAATCCACTGAGCCAAACCAGAGCTTACAGTGTACCAAGTCCAGTGTGTTTATCTGTTTATCGCTTGTTTAATGTTTCAATATTAAAATCGATATTTAAAGTGCACTGCGGGACACGAGCGCCTGGAAACAGCCTCTTGAGACTCTCAGGTCAGTAACTGGTAGTTATGATCTATACATATAAGGCAATTACATCATCTGACATCATTCATCGTTATTGGAGAGAAACATCTTCATACAGGAAAAGGTGCTGTGGTTTACACCTGACAACAGTATAATCTCTGTCCAAGGTGCTGAAACTGACACTGCTCCACATCACAACTCCTTAAAGATAAAGACCAGTCTTTCCATGCTTCAGGAAAACATTATTCCTTACTGACACTCAGTCTGTGACACCTTCCAAAGTATTCTGCAAAACACTTTGAAAACTGTAAAGTGAACTGATAGAAGTGTATTGACTCCATAAAATGATGTAATTACACATAAACACCATCTGAAACAGACACATCAGTGTAGCTGTGGCCTCAATCAATCAACAGCATGATGCCAGCAGCTCAATTAAATGTTACCAAGCTATCTGAAAAAAAATCTTAAATCAGATGATTAGTATAAGGAGGTCGGCATTATTGACAGCATTAGCAACTTCCAGAGAATCCGAATCCTTCCACTGATGGAAGGGTGAGGAGTACCTCTGTTTTAAAAGAAAATTGTTTATCTTCCAACGGTTTCAGAAAAAACACCAAAGTTGTCTTTGTTGTGGCTCAGTGGATTTAAAAAAAAAATCAAGCAGCCACAAAGAAACTGTAGAAGAACTCCAGATAAAGATGGTTATCAACATCCATCCATCCATTACCTATATGCTCTTTATCCTGAACAGAATGACTTGCTGTATTTTACAAAGATCAAATTATAATCCAGAACAAAAGCTGAACATTTGCACTTACACATTTACTTGCAGCTGCAAAATGCACAAAGGATAAAAATAAAACAATCAGACTGTGTAAGTTAAAAGGCTTCTCATAACACTGTCCCATCATTAAAGGAGGATCCGACTATAATTACATTCCACTACATGAATGTGTTGCTTGGATGAACTCTTCAGAATCAGAAATGGTGCATAAAATAAAAAATCAAGTAGTGAGAAAAATACAACACAAAAGGCAGGGGGTATATTAATACAATCTCACAATAAATGACATGTACTAGGGCGACAGTATAAACAGTATGTGTCATGTTCAGTCTAATACAAAAAGAAGACTAGTAATTGCCATAAATTAATTGTGTTCATTTCCTGAATATGCAAAATGTGCTAATGTCAGTCTATTCTTATGACGTGAGACCAGTATAGCCTTATTCGTGTGGTGCCCTTGCAGTGACTTTAATATCTTATAAGTGCATGTACAAAGCTTTTGTGCTTCAATCAATGTCTGTTGTGGGATGATATCGGTATCCAAAGATCTCCTCTAAAGATGGTCATGAAAAGCCAAAGAGGTTGGAGGGTCTCTGAACTGTTTGTCCTCCACAGAGACCCTCTCATTATTAGCACATCCAGCTCAAAGGCTTCTTCTATGATTGGTGATAGCACCATTAAAGATCATTGATTGGTAGGCGGTTCCAATCTGTTATCTGGAACTTAACCTGCTCCAGAGCAGGTTAGGTCTGCAGCAACAGTAACCATGGTGTTGATAAGAAACCCAAACTCAAGGTTACACCTGAAGTTACCTGTATTTTGTAGACCAGGTCTCTGGTGTGGAGTCTATGACTGAAAAGCCTCTCGAGCTGCTGATGAAAAAAACAACATGCAACTTCAGGCCACCGGCACACATTTCAAGAAATATGGGAACGCTTTATACCTTGAAACTTTGTTGCAAAACCAACTGTGTAATACTGAAGAAATCTAATCAAATATACTGGATACTTTTTGTTGTTGTTTTTTTACCTTCCTTCTCCTTGTAAACATTTTGTTTTTGTTTTGTTTTATGAGTTTATTTATTGTGGAAAAATTATAAAACCCAAAAAAGTCTGTTTATGAAGCTACATTAGAGAAAAACAAGGACAGCTGATAAAAAAAAACTATGGTGCAGTCTATTCTACCATTCTCTACCTTTGTGTATTGATGTGTGTGTGTGTGTGTGTGTGTGTGTGTGTGTGTGTGTGTGTGTGTGTGTGTGTGTGTGTGTGTGTGTGTGTGTGTGTGTGTGTGTGTGTGTGTGTGTGTGTGTGTGTGTGTGTGTGTGTGTGTGTGTGTTGGGGCGTGTCTAAGTTTATTGAACAGTTCTGTCAACTCAGCTTTCAGTCGATTTGATGGGCTGTGATCGGGTGTGACAGCAATGGGGCGGTAAGCGGACACACACACACACACACACACACACACACACACACACACACACACACACACACACACACACACACACACACACACACACACACACACACACACACACACACATAATCCATGCACACAGATGGGGTCTCTAGGGACGGAGATCTCTCTCACATTCATCTTTAATCCCCTGCAAACACAATGAAAACCTCACCTCTTCCCTGCCTGTCAATCATCCCGGGCTGATAGCTCCTCTTTTTGACTCCCGGTAGAAATACGTTATTTTAAATGACAGCACACACACACACTGACTCCATGTTACAGCTCACAGCTCAGCCTCTGTGTGTGCTGGCCTGTATCTCTGGGTCTCGGAGGTGTTTTCTCTTCTCGCTCAAACATCTAACTGTCCTCCATCAACAGCGCTCCAGGAGCAGCCACATCGCATTTTCATGTCTGTCTATTGATTAAATGGTAATGCCAATCAATTTTTTATCTTCTGCATCTCTGGTGCTGTGGTGAAAGTGTGTGTTAGAAAATACAGTGATTCAGAAGTAGGTAGGGATGAGAGGAAAACTGTCAGGAGAGAGCAGCATTAAAAAGCGAGAGCAGAAAAGAGGGAAAAACAAGAAAGTAACAATAAAGGAATCAAATATACCCGTGTTATTGCAGAAAAGGAGCCTTGGGCTGTTTTGTTATGTTCATCCAATAGTGTTTCTTGACACCACTGGAGTGTAGTTGGATTATGTTTTGGTTTAATAATTCATTAGACATGGGGTTTAAATGTTGGACCATCTGCGAGTTCGGCCTACAGCATGTGACAGTCATGTGGCCTCACGTTATTGTATGTAAACTTCTCTCTGCACAAATCCATTCATTTCAAAATGGTGGTGCTCATGCATGCTGATACCGGAGCACGAGTGGGTAGATGCACCTCTCCATTCCCCCCGAGGAGAAGCAGAGGAGCATGAACTCATTAGTGGAGTTTAGAATTGTATATATCTTTTAACATTTTCAATTTAAGTGTCATTTTGCCAAATTATAAATTGCTTTCTGGTTCCTGTAATTGGCTTTACAGGGACTTGAAACAGTACTGCAGGGCAGATTGCAGTAGTGACTAATAGAGAGAGCAGAGCGAGTGTGAGGGAAGACAAGGATCACTGGAGTATTAATGCAAAGAAAGAGAGAGAAAGAAAGACATCTTCTGGCATCAAAGCAGCCCTGCTCTGTATTCCGTAAAATAATTAACACGAGCAAAATGGAGAGAGGACTTAGTGAGTCTTTGGAGCGAACAAAGAATCTCGGGAAGATGAAGATGAGCGTCGGTCATTTAAGGTGTGAGTCTCTCAAGAGCTCCAGTTACAAAATAGGGCGGCAATAAAGGAAAAGGTATAGTTTCAAAAACAAGTAAATCTTAAAAAGTGAAAAAAAAAAAGTCTACTACCCAAAGTGTGGTCACCTGTACCACAAGACGTTCGTATACTGTAAGTGAAGTGATGCTGCCCATCTGTGCCAGATTTAAGCGCATTAGCCATCATGCGTCATGCATCATGAGTTCATCATAGCACAGAAACAGCTCTGGTGAAAGTTACTAACGACCTTTTATTAGCCTCAGATAATGGACTAGTCTCTGTACTTGTTCTTCTGGACCTCAGCGCTGCTTTTGATTCGATTGATCATACGATCTTATTACAGAGATTAGAAGACATTACGAGGATTAAAGGAACTGCATTAGATTGGTTCAAATCCTACTTATCAGATAGATTCCAGTTTGTCCATGTCAACAATGAATCTTCCAGACAAACAAGAGTTAGTTATGGACTAATACTTTTTACTTTGTACATGCTTCCATGAGGAGATGTCATCAGGAAGCACTGCATCAACTTCCATTGTTATGCAGATGACACTCAGCTATATCTTTCTATAAAACCAGATGAAACTAATCAGTTAGTTAAACTTGAAGAATGTCTAAAAGATATAAAGGCCTGGATGACCAAAAACTTCCTGCAAAACTTCAAAATTCAGACAAAACAGAAGTTATTGTATTTGGTCCTAAACACCTCAGAAACTCTTTCTGTAATCACTTAGTTACTCTAGATGATGTTGTCTTGGCCTCCAGCAAAACTGGGAGGAACCTTGGAGTCATCTTTGATGAGGATTTGTCCTTTAGACACCATATAAAGCAAATCTCCAGAACTGTCTTCTTTCATCTATGTAATATTAATAAAATCAGGAAAATCCTTCCTCAGCGTGACACAGAAAAACTCATTCATGCGTTTGTTACTTCTAGACTAGATTATTGTAATTCCTTGTTGTTAGGATGTCCAAATTACTCATTAAAAACCTGCAGCTGATCCAAAATGCTGCAACAAGAGTTTTGATGGGATTTAGCAAGAGAGATCATATTTCTCCAGTTGTATCTTCTCTTCACTGGCTTCCTGTGAAATCAAGAGTAGAATTTAAAATTTTCTTGATGACTTACAAAGCTCCATCATATCTTAGAGATCTTATAGAACCATATAATCCTAGCAGAGCACTTCTCTCTCAGTACGCTGGTCTACTTGTGGTTCCTAGAGTTTCCAGAAGTAGAATGGGAGGCGGAGCTTCAGTGTTCAGGCTCCTCCCCTGTGGAACCAGCTCCCAGTTTGTGTTGGAGGGGCAGAAACCCTCTCTAGCTTTAAGATTAGACTCAAAACGTTCCTTCTTGATAAAGCCTATAGTTAGGGCTGGCTCAGGTAGACCTGAACCAACCCTTAGTTATGCTGTTATAGGCCGAGGCTGCTGGGGGACCTCGTTACATGCTGAGCTTCTTTTCTTTCCTCCTACTCTTTAACTGACTCATACCTCACCATCTTCTTCTCTCCCATAGTTTCTTCTTATTATCTGTTGTCTCCATTCAGTTCCTTCACTCGTGTAGTTTCTGTTCTTTCTTTTCCAGATGTCCCATCATGGAGCTGCATGTCTCGGCCCTGCGCTTGTCGTCTCCACCAACAGTTCTTCTCTTCTATCTTGATGGGAAAAAATATTTGTCTCTTCCTCTTGTTTGCATTGTGGCTCCGGAAAGTCTTTTGTCAAGCAGGCTCCGAAAAGTCTCTTCTGTTTTCTCTCTTATTTGCAAGTGATTCCTTTTTGTTTTACTTTCCGCATCTAATTGATGACTCCCCTGTGTCCTTAGCTTGTGACCTACAACCAACTCAGTATAACCATACGAAAGCAGATACAAAGGGAATGGGGGTGACTGTCAACTGTTTGTCACACTGTATAAAAGCTGCCCTATGGAGGAGATCTGGGAGCACTGCTGGGGAAGAGCATTGCTGGACACCTCTCTTTGAGGGTGCATGTATTTGCTCCTTTTTGCAAGAATAAATGTCCGATGTGTTTGATTTTGAACCAAGCCTCTGAGTAATTTTTCTAACATATCTCTATGCTGTCCTTTTCCTCTCTATGCTCTCCTCTCACCCCAACCGGTCGAGGCAGATGGCCGCCCACCCCTGAGCCTGGTTCTGTCGGAGGTTTCTTCCTGTTAAGAGGGAGTTTTTCTTCCCTCTGTTGGAGGTTTTTCTCCCTTAAAGAGGAGTTTTTCCCTCCTAGCTTATGTGGGAATTGTTGAATTGTTGGGTTTCTCTGTATAATATTGTAAAGTCTTGCTGTAAGGACTTTAATGTGTTAGGTGCTATGAAATAACCTATGTTGTGATTTGGTGCTATATAAATAAAGTTGAATTGAATTGAATTGGCCCTGAGCACATCACTGTGATTATACAACAAGTTACCATCTAAATAAAATATGTAATCTAAATGTTTTCATATTGTGGAACAATTCACTGTCAAAATATCAAGCTTTTTGTGAGTGTGGTCTCCGTTTCCATGGCAACAATAGGGTATGACTAAGAACTGGAAAACAACCAGCCGTGTCAGCAGACTCTTATGTAACGTATGCAATGTGTACTACTCCAGGAAGTAGTCCGACCCCTAGCAACCACCTAGCAACAGAGAGGATTTCTAGTCTCCAACTGAATAAATACAGCACATAGAAACACTAAACTGCTCAACTAGCTCAGTCTGGTTGGAACTAAGATATCTGATGAACAAAGATATCCTTGGACTCCTGTGTTTTTAACATTTTACCACCGTGTCATGTGTTAAAACCAAACCGGTCCAGCGATCAGCTGCTAGGATTTGAAGTGCGCAGCTATCCGTGGTGTTACAGTACGGGTGCTCGGAGCGACCAAAAATGACCAAAAGAGACCCGCTCACATTTAATAAACCTATAACAAGTAGAAACTACATTATATTGCATATTATATGAAATTCAGTTCTAGATCTACATTCCCATTGAGGAAGTGGAGTGATATTTGTAGTTATGAGCAGGGTGTGTTGTCATGGTGATTTGAAAACTGCTGAAACTGTTTCTGGCTTGTTACAATTGAGGTCTTTGAGTCTGTTTTCACTCTTGCCACAAAAAAAAAAATTGCCTTTTTTCCCCTCATACATGTTGACGTATGGCCAGTGGTCTGTTATTATTATTATTATTATTGATAATAACCATATAAAATGGATTATAATGTTCACATTATTTGAAGTGCATGACAAGCATCTGCAAAACTACTAAACAGTGAAGCTGTTGATGCAGTCACTGGTAAAACTAAATCAGTTCTTAGGTTTAGAGCATTATCAATCATGTCTGATGATTGTAGACATATGCAGTGTTGCATGCAGGCCTGACAGACTCTTATGGTTCCCTGGATGTGGGGTAGAAGTCCCATAAGGACACCCTGACCTCATGAACTAACTGTCCAAGATTAATGTTGATTCTACTTTGACTAGAGACAGCCTGGCTGACTCCTCGTTAAGCAGAATGAAGCCAAGGACACATTCTCATGCTAATCTGGAAGAATTCATTCTTTATAACTGAGCCTGTTGGAGAGTTGAAGAGTTCATGAGGTTGGCGTGTCCTTATGAGACCTTTACCCCACATCCAGGGAATCAGAGGACTCTGTAGTATGTCTAACAATAGGAGGCCTTAATAAAGCTGACAGTAGAGCTAGTATTGAAAACGCAAGAGGACAAAGAAAGTAGACCCAATGGGAATAGGAGTTGGAAGGTACGCCTGAATAATAATAGTTTTATGGTTAAAATAATACATAAACTAACCTCACATAGATCACCACCTTCCAGATTAGAAGCAGAGGACAGCGACATGTCCAGGGTGTGACAGGGACGCACAACACATTCAGCAAGATTAAAGTATCCCAGTCAAAAAACAATAGAAGAGCAAAAAGTCAAGATTTCTAGAAAAGCAAGGCAAATATGAATATGAATGAATGAGGTAACATATGACACACTGTAAGTCTTGTAAAAATAGTAACTAACATGAGGAGGGGATTAAACAGAAGGTCAGCTGTAACCCTTTTAGTGAGAAAAGGTAAAAAGATCAACTCCATATATAAAAGCAACAGCAGAAGCAGTTCTCAGAGGAGATTTCTATCCAGGGATTAAATCACAAAGCATCAGTGGCAGATATCTCTAAAAAGAGCTCATTTAAGATGCCATCTGTCTCGCTGCTCCATCAGGAGTCCTAAGTTATTCCTTTGAAATGGTGGGACTGTAATGAGAAGCCATAATCAAAGATCGAGGCCACTGAATTCATCAAGTTACATTTTCCAGAGTCGATCAGAAGACAGAGATCCAGCTGGGTCTCTTCTGCTCTTGCAACATTTCTGATGATATGACGTGTCATTGTGCAGTCAACACCCCCAGAAAACCCTCTGTTCAAATGAATTAAGATTCAGGTAGTAACCTCTAACCTGAGATACATGCATTCTTTTCCTTTACCCAGAATTCTTTGTGATGCATAGCTTTCATTTCCACGTCTTGTAGCATCTTTCAACAACATGTTTCAGAACGCTTTTTATTTTCATCCCACTCTGCATCAGCACTCTGTTTTACTGCAGAAAAAAGCAGAACTAAGAGAAGAACACAGTTTGCAAGATATAATGCCAAATGAGTGTTTGAGTCACCATTTCACCAGCATTATTGTACAAGACAAGTGAAAACGCTGCAGTCCTAGATCTATTTTATTTTGGTGTCTCTCTTTACATCTCCTATCTTGTGGTCCATCACCATCACTGATAGCTTTGCTACTTGAAACAATACCAGGGATTTTGTTACATAGGGTTGAAAAAGCACTTCTTCAGTGGTCTCTGGTGCACATTTGAAAAAAGAAATGGCTAGAATTACTTAACAAATGAACTTGACAGCCTCATCATTCAAGATTCTGAAAAAAACAAACATTTAACATTAATTCAGTTAAAGGAGGTCCAGATCAGTTTGATTTGAATAATGCCAAGCAGTTTTCTGGAGAATAAAATAATCTGCTGGCTACACAGCTGTTGACAAAAGGTATCATATTTTTTGTATTTAGATCACAATATAGTATAAACCAAAAATCAAATATTTCCATAGATAAATTGTTCTTGACACAATAACTTCCACGACAATTGGAACAGTGAAACCAACCGCCAGTTCACCTAAACACCTGAAGTCTAAATAACAATGCCAAAAAAGGACAGACTGACAGCGCCATACCAAATTCTTAAAGAACTATGCCAACATATAAAGTCTACTTTCGACTGGATCCGTCTGCATCGCTTTCTGGATCCAAGACAGCCGTTATACACGATGCTTGCTATTTTACCAGACGCATCGTATATAGGTAGCAAGCAGATCAGCCGGACAGGAAATCTGACAGAGGAAAGGATAGCTGGTCAATGTAAAATTAAAACCACGTGTGCAGACTCCTGATCATACAACACATCACTAAACCAAAGTCTAACTTCCAGAGTATTTTAAACAGGACAGGAAACAAATTCACCTCCTGCTCCAGGCTGTATATGAAAGTGTTAAGAAATAATTATGAGGGTGAATGTTTTTTTTTTTTATAACTGAAACACAGCAAACTGTATTAACTGCAGGCTACAGCACAACAAAGTAGGAAACGGCAACAATAATGAGAAACTGGAGAGTCAGAGTCAGAGCTCCACTCTGAGGTGTGAAATGTGAACCCTGATGGGGTTTGTAAGCGCTGTATTCAGGCATTGTCTTCACGTTAGGCCTCTCCATGGTCTATTCTCATCTGGTGGTTCCCCAACGGTAGTATGCCTGAATTGGTTGTCTTGGAGACATAAACTCTGGGAGGAAATTATTTAATATGACGACAGACTCCAAAGACAATGCCAACAAGTTCACCCAGACATCAGTAGGGACAATTCTGTCCACACATTATCTTGGTAGGGACTGATGTCTGTATTGCAAATGGACATCAGGGACATGTCTCCCCTGCTTTAATGTAACTCCAGTACCTTAGCTCTCTGAAAGTTATTCTGTAAATCAATCAAATTTTTTTTAACCTGTTTTTAAACCATCGGTTTTACATAGTTTACAACTTACACAACACTGCTTCCAAAAGGGCTGGGGCCCTGTGTAAGTAATAAATAAATAAAGACAGAATGCAATGATTTGCGAATCATGTTAACTCACATTTAACTAAAAATTTAACATAGACAGCATATCAAATGTAGAAATTGATCATTTTTATTTATTGGGAGAAATGCTCATTTTTAATTTGTGTGTTCACTCTGTAAACATTTGGGAACTGAAGAGACCAGTTTCTGGCGTTTTGAAAATTAAATGTTATCCCATTCTTGCATGATATAGGATTTCAGCTGTTCAACAGTTCAGGGTCTCCTTTCTTGTGTTTTTCATTTCATGATGTTCTAAATGTTTTCAATGGTTTCAATGGCATTGTCTTGCAGAAATAAGCAATGCCTTCCCAGAAAAAGACGTCTGGATGGCAGCATATGTTTCTCCAAAGCCTGCATACATTGTTCCATGAAGAAAAAAATATTTGTCAGAAAGGACAGTTTCCCACTTCACCCCAGTCCATCTTAAATGAGCTCGGGTCCAGAGAAGACTGCTGTGTTTCTGGATCATGTTTCTATCTGGTTTCTTCTTTGGAGAGTTTTAACCTGCATTTGTGGATGCAGTGCTGGACTGTGTTCACAGACGATGGTTTTCAGAAGTGTTCCTGAGCCCATGCAGTGATTTCCACTCCAGAATAGTGTGTTTTTAATGCAGTGCTGCCTGAGGGCCCGAAGATCACCACCATCCAATATTGGTTTCCAGCCTTGTCCCTTGTGTTCAGAGATTTCTCCAGATTCTCTGAATCTTTTAATGATATTATGAACCGTAGATGATGAAATCCAACAATTCTTGGTAGTTTTACGTTGAGGAACATTATTCTTAGATTGTTGAACTATTTTCCCACACAGTCTTTCACAGAGTGGTGAACCTCTCCCCATCTTCACTGCTGAGAGACTCTGCCTCTCTGAAATCATTTTTTTATACTATACTATACTATATATGTTACTGTTCTGTTGCCATAGTAACCTATTTATTTGTCAGAAGCTCGACCAGATCTTTTTTAAACATTACACCCCTTTTCTAGTCTTTCTTTTTTCATTATACTATTTTCAAATGTGTTGCTATCATTAAATTCAAAATTAGCAGATATTTTTAATAAAACAATACATATTAGTGTAATAGTTTCAACATTTGAAATGTTGTCTTTGTTCTCTCCAATTAAATATGAGTTTACATCATTTTCAAGTCATCACATTGTTGTTGTTGTTTTTATTTACATTTTAGACACATCCCAACTTTTATGGAAAAGAGTAAAGAAAGCAGCACAGCTGTTTTTGTTGTGCTGTTGTGGAAACACTTAGCACATCTATGGAAATACTGAATTAAGCAGACATTAAACCCCCATATGATCATAAAGATAATTCTTAAGATACAAACAAAAACACAAAACTACTCTTTCCCTCTTACTAGAGTCATTGACAAACCCTCTATGGCTGAATGTGGCTGTTGGTCAATCACAGTTTGGCACAAATTTAATATCTGCGATTGCAAGTCAACCACAAAACACTCATACTAATATTGTTCAGAAGGAGAAATCATACAGCAGACAAGCATAAATCAACAGCTCTCCACTCAAAATGAGGAAATCACTCAATATGTTGATATTTGCTTTATACATACATTTTTAACATAGCGCCCAATTGAATAAGTACTGGTTAGTCAGAGTACTTCTACTTCGATATGCATCAGTTTGCACGGCTGCATGCTCCACTGCTGCTCCGCTACAGCCAGTCTGCAGCTGTGGGAAATATGAAGCAGGGCCTCAGATGAGCAGGGCAGCAGCTCAATCATTAGGCCTGATGGATGAGAACCCGGCCTGGGTAAGGGAGGAGGAAGAGAGGGATGGAGGAGGGGGGACATTAGACAAGAAGGATGGCGGGAGATGGAGGGTAAGTGGGAAAGAAAGAGCGGTTGAGGGAGATTTACAGGAGGCATGATAGAGGGAGAGAAGGATGAACAGAGGGAGACGTGCAGGCGGCCGCAGAGGAGGATCCGTCTAACAAATTACCTTCTCCTCCATTACAAAGGCTGTCAACCTGGGCGCCTCTGTCAGCTCTCATACACACTCACACCTGTCTCTGTTTCACACACATACACAACCACCTATAGACACAACCTCGCACACACACACACCAACGTATATGTACGACTTGTACCTGCTTCACCACTTTCTCAAAAATGCACACGCACAAACTCTCCCTCCTGTTAACAGGTGATAAAGGAGCTTGTCATCGCAGCGATGCAGACTGCTGCCGTGGTAACGTCACCGAAACTCCGGAGTGTGTCAGATAGACGTGACTGTAGCTGTCAGCTGCTCGCGTTATATAGCAGGCTGCTGAAAACTGGGCTGTTAAGACTGAATGTGTGGCTAGACGGCTGACTGACTGACTGACTGACTCCAGTACTTCTTCACCGGCTGACTCACACCATGATTGGCTGACTGGCAAAGACGTTATCATTTTTTCCTCCAGTCTTTCTTCCTCCACAAAGTTTACATGCAGCTGCTGAGTTTTCAGGACTATACTGTAGGCTATTTCTATCCATCCTGTTCACAATGTCAGATTTAAGACATCACATGTAAAATCAATGTTGCAAATTATAACAGTAGGACTTATGTTCATATTTGGTTTGGTATTTAGTAGGTGGATGAACTATAAATAAACTCTATAAATCCAATGATTAACACAATAAAAGATGATTAAAAAAAATACTGACAAAGGAAGTCTTGACATTCTCACTTGTTTAATTGTTTGAGATTACTTTTAACCTTTTCTGGCTTTTTGGTAGAGTGGAGCCTGGATCCCCCAATTATTTCCCATAGCTTCAGTTTCCCGCTGTAATTACAGTCTGGATACGCTGCTCCTATTAGCGTTTGTTCAGTCAGTCTGAAGGGTGGACCAATCAGCAAGCAGCGTCGGTGGTTAACTGCATTGATCCCGCCTCTCCTTCAGTGGCGCAAGACAAATATGGAGAATTTTATTCCATTCAGAAGTTTTTTCCTGGAACCTCATTATGGTTGACGGTTACAATGGAGACAGGGATGGGGAGGCTGCTCCATATCTAACTAAATAAATGAACACCCAAGTGAGACAGGTGAGATGATCTGCTGGATAAACGTTTGAGATAAAATGGACACATCCACTGACCACTGGTTAGAGTCAGTACCATCCTTTTGTGTTCCAGATGTTAAACCTGTGTTCCAGGTGTTGTACTTGTGTTCCAGATGTTATACTTGTGTTCCAAATGTTGTACTTGTGTTCCAGGTGTTGTACTTGTGGTCCAGGTGTTGTACTTGTGTTCCAGACGTTGTACTTGTGTTCCAGACGTTGTACTTGTGTTCCAGACGTTGTACTTGTGTTCCAGATGTTGTTCTTGTGTTCCAGATGTTGTACTTGCGTTCCAGATGTTGTACTTGTGTACTAACACTAACATGCAATGCACTACAAGTACCAGGATGAAGCACTCAGAACGCTCAAAAAAAGAAGTGTGATATTCTTGACACTTTCCACCTTAAATGGTCACCATCTTGGCAACGTAGAGGAAGGGGCGGGGCCACCGACGTAAAGGATTTTGAAATTCTGATGTTGATATAGCCTGAGCACATACAATATATTGACCTAGTATTGTGTTGGTGATGTTTACAGGTTAAATGGCCCTACATACACCATACACCATACACACATCAACACCACCATACAGGTGACTACATTGGGACAGTCGGAAATCCCTTTCCAAAGGACAAACCACTCAGCTTCATCAAACTGTGTTGCACTCAACACTGACAGTTCTGCATTTTGGTGGTAAAACGCTGCACATATCACTGGTACTTTTTATCCAGCTGTGCAATCACAGTGAAGGAGGGACGGGACAAATGCCACAAAGACCTGACGTCTTATGTTTTGAATGTCTGCACACGCTTCAGACGAACGCTCCTCTGAGCTGATGGCTTTGCGTCTTTCCTTGAAATGAAAGGTCCAATATTTCTGCAGCAACACTTCAAACTATGTCCTGCTCATATAAAACTACTCCATCATTTTTTTGTTCTGTAATGAGATGAGATATATTATTTAATTAAAAGCTGAAGTGTAACATTGTAAAACTAAAACTATAACCTACCGAGAGATCAATGGTACAGACTACACTGAGTCTGTTGGCATGACGCTCAGAATGAAAACGTGAGGATCTAATGGAGATGAATTCAAATAAAACTAGTTTCATAAAGCAGATTATGTTTTTTTTATGTTTCATTTCCCCCCAAAGCTTCTATTGGAGGAATGAATGAGGTTCAGGAAGAGATTGAATCCAACTGATACCCTTTACATACTATAAACTATATGCTAAATGCTCATTAATAATCATAGTAACTGGCTGGTCCAGTGATAAACACGGAGGATTTTCTGATCTAAATACAATTGTAGATGTTGAACCTCTAAATAGTTTGTACACTGTTGACCCTGAGGAGAAGTCGGAGAAGCCACTGCCCCTCAGGAGGGCCACTCTTATCTCCAAAAAGGCACTTAGGCTTTACAAGCAATACTACAGAGATAAGTCCAATCTATCAACACACTAGCCGGGCTTTGATCTTCGAGGATGGAGAAGCTGCTGCTTTCCCTCCTCCTTTCTGCTCTGCTCTATTTTATGGCTGCTTTAATATCCCTCTGTTCTTGAGCTTTTACTGACAAAGCAGCAGACAAGGCTGTGAACCAAACTGCATTACGCACACACACACACAGGCCATCGTTTCTGTAGAGTAATCAGATTACCTCTGTGACATCATGACTACAAAGGTACGAGAAGCAACAGTATTATCGACTTTATGTTGACTTTTATCTCATGATGCAAAAACACGTTGATTTCTGGGTAAAATAATCAAAGCTGCAGATATTTGATACATGATTAGGTCATTTCCTGTCAGTACAGAACAGCAGTGTGTGATTTGAAACAGCATTACTGTGTCTAAACTCCTGTACTACACAGCAAGCGTCCTGACGACTGTATTTGAGTATTATCTGTTGGTGTAATGATGGAAGGATGTCATCTGGAACACAGCAAGAGATTATAAATGTGTCTAAGCCAATGACCAGGAGCTGAGGTGTCCTCAGTCCACAGTTAGGAGTTTTACTTCAACGGCAACAGAGCTGACTAATAATGTACACTGTTTAAAAGAAAACAACCCCTCTTTCGAAGTCATATGTCCTAAAATAAACTGTTGTATTGATGACAAGCAGGAATATGAGCAACAGAGGTGAAGTGAAGAAGTACCGAGCAGAGGACAGAAACTAGCACGTCTCTTCTTTGACAGGTGTTGCTGAAGGTGGATAACTGAGCACCAGAGGTGTCACTATGTTTTAAAACAGATTAAATGGGAGCAGATTTAAGACGTTGAGACTGCTAATGTTTCTTTGAGCAACCAATTTATCGTGGATGTTTTACAGTTTTTAAAAGTAACAATCTGTTTCTATTGGGAATGTATTGATTGATTGATCAGAAACTGATGCATGGACCACCTAAATAAGAGCCCGTGAGGAGACTGTAGTGGTTATAGATAATAGGTAGTAATAATAGTTAGATACTCCTCAAGATGTCGACAGAACCTCAGAATGAGCTGCAATATTGTGCTCCACCAACTAATGAACAGCTGCAATCAAGAGGAGTTTTAATTTGAAGTACTTTTCTCTGCAAACATTTGGTCAGACTGAATTTAAAGTAAAACATGTTCCTGTGATGATTGCGAAGTACAAAAATATGTGATTAGAAGGAAGCATGTCTCCCCCGGGGGCCTTGGTTGGGTTCCAGTTAGTGGGGTCAAATTGACCTCCGAAAACCTCCACAGTAGATCATACAGTCATATTCATTGCACATTATTACCCTGAACTGTTCTGGATTAGAAACATGTTTACAGATGATAAAGTCTGTAAAATGGTTCCTAAAGGGTTTCAACCTTTTTACCATTGATTCGAATAATATCAGTTAAATGATGAAATGTGAATCTTTATGCAAATTGCACCCGACTGTCCATCACAACTTATTGTCTGCATATAAAAACATCCAGGGGACTCTTCGTGACACACGACTAGTTCTGAGTATTAAATGTAAAAAAGCACACCTTTTTAATTGCCAATTTAAAAATAATGCTCTTTATTGCGCACTGATTTAAAGTTGCTTTCCATCTCGGTTCTTTACTTTAACTTTTGGATCTACAGTGTTGTTTCTGCTGAAATCATGAGTACAAAATATCATCGCCCTGAAATGAACTTTCTCTCCAGAAATTCTTAACTTCCTTTTACTGATCGCACCAAATGTCATTTGTGCTCTTTCTGTGAGGATGAGAAATGGATGTTAAGTAAAGGATGACAGGAGATAAAATGTACTAAATACCTCCTATTCTCTCCTCTCCTTAGCACCACTTAACGTGAATCTGTTTCACCACCATCTCTCTCTTCCTGATATCTTTGTTTCGGTGTCACTTCCTGCTGCCTTTTCATTCTTTTCATCCTTTACTGCATCTTAATACTTCTTTACCTGCATTTTAGGTCTCCTTTGCTTTGATTAGATCATCCGGTCCTCCACTTCTCCCTTCATTTTCTTTCCTGTTTACACCAATCAATGTCTCACTGGGAGGGGCGTTTAGTCTTCATCACCATCACCTTCATCTATATTTGCAGGCTTATCTGCTGTTTTGTCATTCTGCCTCTGTCCCCGTGTTCATTTCTGGGCCTGTTTGCTCCATTACCATCTACCCTTCCTTTCTCCTTGTCTATTTTCTTACTTTTTATCCCTGCCTTGTCTTCTCTTTGTCTTTTACTCAAATACAAGGACATAAAATCAATTTCAATGATATAATGGCTTGTAAATATACTCCAAATGTCTTGGGAAGAAAAACCTGTTGAAAAATGGATGTCTGTAGGCGAGATACGTCTTTTGAGTCCACAAGACTTTTTTTCTCTGTTATTCTCCTGCACTAATGGTCTGCTCTTGTGCTTTAGTGACAGTGGCTTCAACTTTTGTTTTGAAAGTATCAATGGCATCATTGAGAATCTGACCATGAACTCACCAGGTCCTGTGTGGAGCAGCTGAGGATTAGGTAGAGAGGTCACTCAGGGAGTGGCTAAGAACAACCTGGAGCTACTGTCAAGATAAGTGTCAGTATTCCTCGAATGAAGTTTTTGTCGGATCATCAAACCGTATCTAAAACCCTTTATCTCAAGTCTTTCAACTAAAAATTTTGGGGTCTGATAATTTGTTTTTTTAAGTATCACGTGCAAACTCCCCTTCACGCGCAAAATAATCTCCAAGCAGATTTACTAACGACGTGCAGTGAGGATTGCGTCTTTTAAATGTGCAATTTAACATACGTCCATTTTGCGTGTTTGCCTGCATCTTATGTAATATTGGGCGTTTCTGCCTAAAGGTGCAAAATACTGGGAGGAAAATACATACAGTTAGCACCTGCAATTATATTTACTGAACCAGGAAGTAGAAACAGGAGAAGTGATTGTTGTGTATTTTAGTACGACTGAAAGGAACGTATTAATCAGGTGCGCAAATCTGGAGAGACGGCTGCTCTTATTGTGGAGGAGATGCAGGAAACCAAAGAATACGTAGAGAACGAGGTTTTACACCCGTGGAACCATTTTGGAGATGACAGAGGGAAAAATTATTCAGGCATGTCGTTTCTGAGTTATTGAATGAACTGAACGATGATTGACAGCCAACAACAAGGAGGAGCCATGAAATACTAGCAATTAAAAAACGTATGACTTTGCATTTCCCTACCTCTGGGTGGTTCCAGCGTATCTCTGCTTGGATCTCCCTCCAGTCCTGTTATTCAGGTGAGCTGTCACACCCTGAATGAGTCCCGCAGAATTCACAGGTAGCTTCATCAGGTTCACGAGCACTCGAGAGGAACTGAATGAAAAGTCACCTGTTCATTACATAAAGATCTGGACCTGCTGATCGGTGTTTGTTAAAGGATCTCATCCACCGTCCCTCCTCTTTTATTTGACCATGTTTTATCATTAAGCCTTTTTTTCACCTTTTTATTTTCCCAACAGTATTTGCTTTCTTGCTAATAATCTCCTATATAACGATTTGTCCTTGTTATGTTTGTATTTCTTAATTTCAGTGGGATCAGATTTCCTTTTCCTTTTGCACAGAGAACACTGGGAGGCCGAGGGAGACAAGAGGAGAGGGACAACAAAGAAAGAGAATGAGGGGGGAGAGACTCAGGCTGTTGCCACCTGCCACCATGTACCCTTCCAACCAAGCTGCGTCCAAAACCACACTTGACAAATGAGTACAGGGACACAGAGCACAGACAAAGTCCCTGAGCTACAACACTAACAATACACATACAGCGTTCCATGGAGAGTACGGGGGGGGGGGGGGGACTAATTTCTGCACTGGCTCTTCATTTTTCTCCATCGGAGGTACCAGGTGAACAGAACTGCTGTATTACACGTTAGACTCATTCTGTCTGTCAGGTTTTTTTTGTTTTAAGTCAGAGTAAGATGTCAGCCTGACTGTCTTCTGTCTTTTAGAGCCTTTCATTTCTGAAAGTTGAATGTTCAATGCGTTTCAACTCCTTGACTCAATGGAGAAATTGTACATCTCATGCTCCTCCACACTGAAACAATGAATCTCAGTTGTCTTTTCTATGACTCACTTGGGATTCATCTTTTCAACGACCCCAGATTTCTGTAGGGACGGTTACATTTACTTCCTCTCAGGGGAAAATCAGTCTTTTGTTCTGCTGGACATCAGTGATTCAAACATGTCATAGTGGAAAAAAGGATCTTGACATTTCTGGTGATCTGATTTTCACGTCAACAAATATGAATTTTGCAAGATATCCTATAGTTTCAAATATTACACGTACAAAGCACTGGTTCACTATTGAAACAATAAAACATTTTTTTTAATTTTTGTCCGTTTTATTTTTTACCCTTTTTATGTGACATAAATCTTCATGAAATGAATATGTAAAAATGTATTTACTACAATAGTTTGAATTATATAGTGCAGGAAACTACAATGACTGTGTCTGTTTTGTTTTTCCATCTCTCCCCTCAAGATTAATTCTTTACTAATATATCGTGAGACTTCCTGGCATTTACACCCCCCCCCCTACCCCCCCCCCCCACACACACACACACACATTTCCTTTAGAGGACCTTGCACTGACTTACATTCATTTCAGGATCCAGACCATAGCCTCTCCTTAGCCTGATCTCAAACTGAATTTTCACCATGATTGAATGATTAACACTGTAGGGAAATAGAGGCGTGTTTCCACAATGTACATGTGTAAAGGGATAAATGTCCCCACAACATGAGCAACATGAGCGCATATACACACGCACATACACATACTCCACAAAAGAGGTCACACAGGCTTTCTGCCTGGTTTTTACCCCCCCCCCCCATCTGAATATTTAACATGCCGGATAACTTCTCTGCCACCTCCTGTTTGCCCTTCATCATGACATGTTTTGTCAGTGTACTCTTGGCCTCATGGTTTTATGTAACTGTCATTCTCTCTCTCTCTCTCTCTCTCTCTCTCTCTCTCTCTCTCTCTCTCTCTCTCTCTCTCTCCCTCTCTCATCCTGTCTTTTTACAACCTGCACAAATAACATCTGGCACTTTGTCTGATCTCCAAGGATGTGATGATTAAGGCCAAACGGCAACCTTATTTCTCCTCTGCCCACCACAGCTGCAACCTTCCTCACAGACACACGGTAGAGCTTTTATACTGACGTCAGACCAACAAAGACTTTTCTCTCTTCTGTTAATGATAAAACATACAGGGTATAACAACACTCGCAGTATAATCATGTGTTTTGTTAGTGTAAAACACCCGATTCACATGTTATCACTCCATTAATGACTGTGATCAGTTGTCTTACCTCATTATTACACTTTCAACTGGCTAAACAGATTCTACAAAGGTAGCTCAATTCAAATAAAAAATGTTCAGCACAGCACGGTGATGTGCACGGAGCAGCAGGAAGATAAAACCCTGATGAGTAACTGGTACAAACTTCTTCACTTCATCATCATCAGTTCCTGAGTTCCACTCGTGTTTGTGAGCAGTTCTGGGTGCGTCTGTGATTTCTCGTTGGACATGACAAGAGGGTTCACGTCAGATTTAGTATCAAACTTGGGAAATCATCAACAGAGACTCTAACGATGCTTCAGGAGGGCTGAACCGTGAAGCCACGAGCCTGGAGACGTGGTCTTAGAGGCATTCAGGGTTCAGAGGGTAGAACATCTCCATCCATCACTAGAGGAAGAGCATCAGGAGAACCAGATGGGTTTTCTTTGTGCCGTAAATTCATCCCAGGGGGGTCGGAGTGAAACCACGGAGCTCTGCAAATAACCTGAATGGTGGCGCCATGGCAACAAGGTTCATGACAATACGCCACCCACAGTGCAATGAAACGCACAAGTTTCTCACCTACAACAACACAATCGTCGCCCGATTGAAGTAAGCAAAAGATTAAGTCAGGTGACGTAGATTGTGATGAAGTCCGCTGGTAAAATGGGTCAAACACAGGATTTTCTCCCAGGAGATCAGCGTTAATGTCCGGTGTGAAGTTACGTATGTAAGTTAACTTATGTACCGTAACATGCAAATATTATACTTGTTTTAAACCTAACCGCAATATTTTCTTAAATCTTACCAATTTGTTTTGGAGTCTAAACCTCACCAAACTGTGACCCTATTAGGCATGTATTCATTATTGTTACCATGACAATAAAGGTGTAATGCTCGTTGGTAATCTCTAATGTTAATGTCAATGCTCCAATGTTCATATTGTTTAAACAGCCAACTGAGGAGGTTGAAGTAGAGGAGATTCCTCCCATCCATGACAATGGTCATGATATCTGACAATGAGCATTTAATGGGTGAGGCCTCATGCACTCAGTCAGTCCACTACACAGGTATTTAGAATGTACAGTTGTCTCCACCCCATTCCTGTTTTGTTGCGATCATGAAGGACAACTTAGTTGTTTATCATTCTTATAGGCACATTACATGTGGTGACCCCTTCATTCCCAGCACCGCTCCACCCAACATCAACCCAAGTTCAGATCCAATCAGTCAGAATAACCTGCGCAAGGTCTTTAAAGAGCAACTACAGGCCCTGCAAATTATTGTCACTGTCCGTGGTGCTGAAACAAAACAAAACAAAATGTTTTGCTTAACCTCAGCCCAACACACACTAGCCTCTTTAGATTACATCAATGTGTGGTACGCAGTATGCACAGTACAGACAAGGAAAAGTAGTTAGGCTACAGGCCAGGATGTGTTGATGGAGAGAGACAGTGTGATAAAAGTGCTGCTTTTATTGAGAGCTGCGCTGATGCTTGAAAATTAGATTGAGCCATATCTGAAGGGAAAGTTATCTAAAGCATTGAGCTGAGTATATTATACGAGCACGAGGAACTATAGTATGGACAGCATCTACAGAAAAATACTGTTTTAAGAGAAGGAAAGTAAATGTAAAAGTTGGAGAATGAATTCTGAATTAATTAAACACGTTAACAATGAACAAATCAGAAAAAGTGTGTTTTGAAGACAACAACTAATGAGGAACTTTGCCAGAACAAGTTATGAAACTTGGCCCGTCTTCTTCCCCATGTGGATCTGCGATTTCTCTATCACCCTGCTTCTCCTCCAGACCACGATCAGCCTTCCCCTCCACCAACACTTGGAGGAGAAGCTGGGAATCATTAGGCACAGGGCTTTATCTGCTGCAGAGGAGCGAGTCCATCAGCACAGACTTCATAAACATGTCATGTTGTCAAACTTTGTTGTCCAATAAGTGGTCCACACATGAAACGGCTTATAAAATGTATTTCCTTTAGTACTCTGACAGTACATCGTTCCATCAGAAATCAGACTCCTTTCTGAAGTCATATCAGACTGCACAGACATGAAGAACACACAGCTCACTGAAAAAATTCACTGCAACATTATACGTCTTGTTTACATTCAGTTTACAATGAAATACACGGGAAATGTCTGAAGCTGAGAACACGATAATTGTCCAAACAGAAGTGTTGGTGACAGAGCCAGACTTAAAGAAACTCCTGCTTTAGACTAAACAAAATGACAAAACAACCATAAATGCTTTAAAAGGGGAAATCCCGAATGTATTATGGCTCATCTCAGTAAGCACCCAGGAAAGGAGTTCTCACATGACTTGAATATTCACAGCGACAGAACTGTGGTACAATATATATATATATATGTATATATGTTGACTCCTGAGATGATGTCATTGATCAAATATTTATAGTACAGTTGACCATTTCTACAATTTAAGTATTTTAAGGATTTGAAATAGTTTATTTAATCATGCGATGATACCAATGCTGAACACTAAGACCACTAATCTCAGATGCTGTATTTTGCTGTATTCATGTTGTATTTTCCCCTAAAAGCTAGATGAGTTTATCATTGGATTATTGCCACTTTATACAAACATAATTGGCTTAATAATGATAGCAGTTAATTTAATAATGCATAGGACTTGTGGGAATAATGCCTGGTCTATCAGCAGAATGAGTTTGGAACTGTCAGTAGCTGTACGACCTCCACGAGGTGACACTGCTGCAGTACTGTGACCACGAGGACTCACAAGAATGACCTGTCCTCATTTTTTGATTTGTTATAAGGTCAGTACATTTTTCAGTCTTCGGCTGTCGAATGATCAAGAGAGAAAAATGAGCTGCCAGTCAGGCGCCTTTGAACCGAGCAATCAGCATCTAGCTGGGACGGGATGAACATGAAGGTCGGCTGAACAAACGGCACCATACAGTCATACCTGAAGTCTGAATCTAAATAATATAGACATGTACGTGGGCACTTAGGGACGACAGCTCATTGCAGATATGACAGACGTCCAGCTACCTTTTGGAAGAAAAGGACAATGAACAAAATAAAAAACATATTTTTCTATTACACAATGTTCCCCTGCTATTCTTTAGAATCATGACTGTCACAACTGAGTTGGATTATTATTATTTTTTTTTAACTAATAGTTGTTTTCTTACATGACTATTCTAATGGTGCTGTTATAGTTAATAAGAAGTTGTGTGATAAGAGTATTTTTAACATGAGACTACATAAAAACAAAGCAGCGTTGGTGGTAAGAACAAGTTAGAATTCTAACTGAAAGTAAAACTCCCAGAAACACAGAAATGAGCTTCATGGAATAAAATGTGCCGAAAAAACAATTACTGTAAAAAATTAAATACTACACAAAACAGGCTGCTCTGAATACTCGTAATCAGATGTCTCCAACTTTTGTTGAACTACTTTGACAAAATGAAAGTGTCCAAGAGCTACTCATGTTTACTAACATTTATTCACATAGCTGAGCTACACCCCACTCTGTATTTGAAATTACACACTTACTTTATAGCTCCACCCCGCTGTTGCAGTCCAGCTGAAAATATTGTACTTATGTTACTTACCTTATATGTTATTATATTATTATTATATATTACATTATTTACCTTTATGAGCACCATTTGTTTCCAGCTCAGTGGGCCTCTTTCACTAATATGTACGTAGAAATGTTCTTACTTTTGTTCTTACACATGGCCTAATGTCGTTCTAAAATTGTTCGCAGAGTACGAACAAAAAAATATTGATGAATCCCAGATTTGTATGTCAAATGTTCATACACACGGTTTAAGGATAGATTTGTGCATCCGCACCGTTAGTGAATGGGACCCAGTGTGAGAGTATCTGCTGTGTTTTGCAGGCATGTTGCAGGTTCCTCTACTTAAGATCCTCTGATCTCTGTGTCAGTCACCGTGTGAGTGCAGCACTCGTTGGGGAGATTGACCACTCGTCAATCGACTGCGTTAACAGCGTCCTTTTCTCCTAAAATAAAAAAATAAATACATTTTAATGAAGCTTAGGTCAATTGCCAAACATACCTGGGGGGCCCAGCCAAGTGAGTGTATGAGTGGGAAACACTGCAAATTGTTCGAACCTTGCACGAGCTGCTCAGAACCGGGTCACGCTCTACTGGTAGATTTCGATCTACGTGTTGGAGAACCCTGCTCTGTATAATAACACATTTGAAATCATTCCACCAAGAATCCGAGTCAAAAGAAAACAAACAAGACGGAAGTCAAGACTTCAACTGAACATCTGCAAATGCAGAGACCCACAGAGAACAGGTGTTACAGTCTACAACTATACATTAAAAGTCAAACAAGAGTCCAAATACACTGATGGCAGTTCACCAAAGAAGAAGTTATTTTGTATAAAACTCTCCCACACCTTTTGTCATCTCCTCCACTGTCTGCATCACTGAATAAAGTTTCCTTTGTTTAGTATCTTTAAATACACCACTGTGGGCAGAGCTACAGGCCCTGCTGACGGTTCTGTCCGAGCAGTACTTGTAAACCAAGTGTAATTTCACACATTTGAGGTGCAAAGGTAAAGGACATCCCAAAATAATGTGTCTTTATTTTGCTGGGCTCCATAAAAGCTAATGAAAATGTCACTGTACCTTATGTAATTTGTAAGCTGTGACATCTATCCAACAGTGCTGATAACTGTGGTTAACTGGTGGCATTTATAAGCACTGAGAGTGTCCCTCCAAACAGTGAGGGCTATTTTAAAAAGGTCCTGTTAGCGGAGAGCGAAATCCTAATTTGGCAACAGCTTACGTAAGGAGCATGTATTTTCTGACTTTAACAGAGATGTCAGTGCAGGAAAAAATAAGTTATAAAGAAACAGGCTGTGATCCCACAGGAAGAATTTAGCTGCTGCATGATTTTATTTCTGCTGCTTTTGACCTTTAGATGTCTTTTGTTTTATTATTTACAGACATTTTGCATGTGTCTAAGGCCCTGATTTACTAAAAATCTTTGTGTAAAATCAGGTGCAAACTTCACACCACCTGCAAAAAAATGTCCAAGTAGATCTACCAATGATGTGCAGTGAGTATTGTGTCTTTGCATCCATTTTGTGTGTTTGCCAGCATGCATATGTAATATTGGGAGTTTCTGCTTGAAAGTGCAAAATACTGGGAGGGAACATGAAAATAGAACAATTTAGCACCCGCAATGATATTTACTAAACCTGACAGCAGAAACAAGAGAAGTGATTGTTGTGTATTTTAGTACGACTGAAAGGAACGTATTAATCAAGTGCGCAAATCTGGAGAGACGGCTGCTCTTATTGTGAAGGAGATGCAGGAAACCAAAGAATACGTAGAGAACGAGGTTTTACACCCGTGGAACCATTTTGGAGATGACAGAGGAGAAAATGATTCAGACATATCGTTTGTCCAGCGATGATACTTCTGAGTTATTGAATGAACTGAATGATGATTGGCAGCCAACAACAAGGAGGAGCCATGAAATACTAGCAATTAAAAAACTTCTTCCGACTCAGCATTTTGCTGCCTCTGGGTGGTTCCAGCGTATCTCTGCTTGGATCTCCCTCCAGTCCTGTTATTCAGGTGAGCTGTCACATCCTGAATGAGTCCTGCAGAATTCACAGGTAGCTTCATCAGGTTCACGACCACTCGAGAGGAACTGAATGAAAAGTCACCTGTTCATTGCAGAAAGATCTGGACCTGCTGATCGGTGTTTGTTAGAGGATCTCATCCACCGTCGTCCTTTTTTATTTGCCAACGTTTTATTATTCAGCCTTTTTTTCGCCTTTTTGTTTTTCTCCCGGTATTGACTTTCTTGTCAATAATCTCCTCTCTAGCGTTTTGTTCTTGTTACATTCATATTTATTAATTTCAATGGGATCAGATTTTATTTTCCTTTTGCAGTCGCTCTGTTTTCTATTGTTGGAATCACTAACACACGCAAACCCCTCACGCAAGGAACACGCAATTTAGTACCCTTTATTTGAGATCTTAGTAAATCAGTCACTAAATGTGTAATTTTGAAAAGTATGAAACTACAGCTCTGCTTTTAGCTTCCCGTCAGCGATCTTTCTGTATCTGCCATACTACAGAAGTGGTAGTAAAGACAGCAGTGGTCATTTCTGCACAGCCTGCTGCTTCTCCAGCGACTTTCAATAAATACTCTCAGGCTCTGACTGATGCACCTAAAATGGATGGGGAACTTTGTCATGCTTTACTCAGCTAATGGCCCTCCTAATTTCATCTGCTACAATGGCTGAGTGACTGATAGCAGCTGGCTTTGCAGTTGCCTGGCAACAGCAGAAGCTTGGTACCTGCTGCTTCTGCCTGTGTTGTAAACTTCCGACTTCCAACACCAACAAAGTCAGCTGTAATTGAGTTTGCTCATTAACAACTTCCTGAATCTGCTGCTCTGTGAACATGAAAACCTCACACTGGTTTGGTTTGGTTGATATGAAGAAATTAAAAGGAGTTCACTGTGACCTGAATACAAGCTGTGCAAAGTCAAAGATGGCAGAGGATTTCTTCTTTGCATTGGGGGCAGCTCAGCAGCAGTGTCCCTAGTGATGTCCCTAATGTCCACAGGTGGTATTACAGCAACACAATATTCCTTTATACAAAGACATTGATCAGCCTAACATATTTACGTTTTTTTTTTACTGCAGATCTTTATGGTCAGAGTAAACCATGCTTTGTTTCTTACAAGTATTCAAATGGTTTAAACAAAATTGGAAAACTGTCATCTGGTGAGATTTGCATCCTCAACATTATTCACCTCTCCAACTTCAACAGCCACAAAACAACTAAAGGTCAAAACCAAGTATCAACCATCTGTGATGTCATCAACCATCAGTGACATCACCCGTTGGTTTGTGAACGTTATGAATCCTCCAGTTCAGATTCTGTCCATCACCATTTTGCTAGTTCGGAGTGGTTTGGAGCAGGAAGTGACCATATTTGGACGAGCTGGGGGAGGAGTCAGCGCTGGATCTGACCGATCTGATTGGAAACCTGACGATACTACGTCCCACCCACCGATAGCTGCAACCTGACTGCACCACAGGCCTGTCAATCAAACCGATACGCTCCCAAAAGTGAGAGATTATTTTCAGATGGACCTCCAGAAAACTAATAAGAAGGAGTGACTTTAGCTAACAACACCGAGATAACTGATGGAGACATTTTATTGACATTGTATTTGATGAGAGAAGTTGAATGGGGGATGGCACAGTGGTGCAATGGTTAGCATTGTCGCCTCAGTGAAAAGGTTCTGGGTTCAAATCCAGGCCTGGGCATTTCTATGCGGAGTTTGCATGTTCTTCCTGTGCCTGTGTGGGTTCTCTCCGGGTACTCCGGCTTCCTCCCACCATCCAAAAACATCAAGTTAATTGGTGGTTCTACAAATTGCCCTTAGGTGTGAATGGTCTTTGTTTCTGTGTGTTGGCCCTGTGATAGACTGGCGACCTGTCCAGGGTGTACCCTGCCTTTGCCCAAAAGTGAGCTGCGATAGGCTCCAATCCCCCCATGACCCTGTTCAGGATGAAGCGGGTATAGATGATGAATGGGAATCTATGGAGTCGGAGGCTTTTTGGAGCCAACTTCTGGTGGGACTCTGTGGTATTTTAGCTTAAGACACTTCTGCATCAGAACCATTTTTCAGACCTGGACGCCACTAACACTTTTATCTACAGTCTGTGGTCAGAACACACAGCTGTTAGAACAGCCGCTCCTGTTATTTTCTATGTAAACCCACACAACACCAGCACATAGTGGCGGCGCCCAGCATCACTTCACACCACGGTCCTTCGCCAACATGCCTGAAAAATACTTTTTTCCCCAAATAGCTATTTTTGTACTTTGCGGCTCCTGCAGCAGTTCTTCACTCCTAACCTCCCGACAAGTGAACTATTATTCTGCTCTTGCTGCAGATCGACTTCCTCGTCTCTCTATGTTGCAGTTTTCCTCCAAAGAAAACATGTTTTCACGCATTGCTACGCGCTGCGTCCTATTGGTGTTAGGGGTGTCAGTTGAAGCTGATGCCGTCAGAAGTACATATTCCTGGCTTACTTATCCATGCTTACATGATGACGCAATCCTAACCTCCACTGTTCTGTAGGACTTTTAGTGGTAGTGGCGGGATTGAAATCAGTGGTCCTACCTTAGCAACGGTCTCATGGAACTTGAAAAGTGGATCCAGGGTTCCTGGTGACTCTGCAGAAAACAAGGCCTCTGTCAGAAAACTGGTGGTCTGAAAAAGAGGTGAGATAGAGATGAAGTCATTTTCACGTGACACTTAAAGAGTTTCTTTTCAAGTTTCCCTGGGCCTCTTTTCAAGTCCAATCATGATCTAGTTCAAAAACCTTTTTGTTAAAGTGGGATTACATTGATTTCCACTCTAGAGCAGAAATTAATAATAACAAAAAAATGTCACCCTTTTTAAACTTGACTTTTATAGTGTTTTTTGTTCTGTTCTATTCTCAGAGTGGAGAAGAGTGAACTGCCAGGGTTTTGACAGAAAACCACAGTAAATACTTTGCAGGCCACCGAGCTGCTAGCAGGTTTTGTTCTGCTGTCAATTACACACATATATACGCATTAACACACACAAATACAACACGTAACCCCCCCCCCAAAAAAAAAAAAAAATCACCGCACTGTCACCGCAGTGTACTTTGTAACGTCCCAAAAACAAAGCTACTTCAAAACAATGTGACTTCAAAGTGTCAGTGCCGTTGCTGCAGAGCAACTGTTGTTTTATTTTTTTACATGGAGTCAAATTAAGTAGCAGACAGCTTGAAATATCAGAAGTTCAAACACTCCAGTTCTGCAGAGTTCAGCCTGGAAGACAGGAAACGTCTGGTAACTCCTGGATATCCAGACACACCGAACACAAACAGTCTCATTTATTGTGGAACAATCTCTCTGTGTGGTTGGTGGAAGTTTAGAGAGTTTCTGATACAGCAAACAATGACAGGAAGAAGTATTTGATATTCATCGAGTACAGTGTTGATTTTACATGATCATGCAAAAAACAGTCATACAGAACAAATTCTGGAAAGGTTTCCGTGTATTAATTCATTCAGTCTTTAGACTCTTTCTGCAGGATGCAGATCACTGAGTCATGGACAGTTTGTATGTGTGTGAATCAGAGTGTAGTTTTGTGATTGTTGGTAACAGGATAGTGTACATTAGTGTAAAATCTTGCTGATTTTTAGAGACTAATTTTGGGGAGTATGATTTGGAATTTACAGTTTTATATTTTATCTTTCTTTCTATGTTCTTGCTAAAATATGCAAAATATGTTTCCATGTACATGAAAGACGGGTAATAAAAGGAAAGACCGGTAACTAAAGGAAAGGTGGATAACTAAAGGAAAGACGGGTAAGAAAAGGAAAGACCGCTAAGGAAAGGAAAGATGGGTACGAAAATTAAGGATTGGTAAGGAAAGGAAACATAGGTAAGGAAAGGAAAGATGGGTACAAAAATGAAGGACGGGTAAGGAAAGGAAAGACGGTTAAGAAAAGGAAAGATGGGTAACTAAAGGAAAGACGGGTAAAAAAAAGGAAAAACGGGTAAGAAAATGAAAGATGGGTAGCTAAAGGAAAGACGGGTAACTAAAGGAAAGACGGGCAACTAAAGGAAAGACAGGTAAGAAAAGGAAAGACGGGTAGGAAAAGGAAAAACTGGTGAGGAAAGGAAAGATGGGTAACTAAAGGAAAGATGGGTATGAAAAGGAAAGATGGGTAAGAAAAGGAAAGATGGGTACGACAGAAGGACTTGAGGAACAACATCAGTTGACCGAGGTAAGCACCTTTTGTCCCATTGAAATGAGTTCTGATTGGACAGCTTTTTGTTGTGTAGCATACACAGGGAAATTATTTAATAGCCAGATACTGAATACTTAAGTGCTGCAAATGCTCCTTGAAAACACTTGTTTATTTTACCATCTTCATAAACCGTCACATCATTAAATCAAAACCTAAAAGGCAGAAAAAGACTCTGAGAAGTTCCTCAGACAAATAAATGCTAGCAGAGTTTGAGATGATTAATCTATATTGTTTAGAGGTGAGACAGTATTTTTATAGAGAGCTGTCGTGTCAACTAATGACAGGCGGGAACAGTGAGGTGAAGAAACACTTCAGAACAGGCAGGGAACCATTCTCAGTGGAGTCAAAAGTACTGCAGCAGTGCAGCAAAAGATGCATTTTATCTTTGTTTTTAAAGGTATAATTTGACAGGTTTTTAAGTTGGATAGAAAGCCATAAGGTTTATAGATCACATGTTGATTATTTTTTACCAAAAAGGGAACTGCTGATAACATTAATAAACGTCATGTAGAAATTGTATTTATCAAAAATTAAACCCACACCCAAAAGGCAGTGATAGGAGCTGGTTGAAGAGGTGAAGCTCTGTAGACCTGTAATATTTTTAATGAACTCCTAGGGCACACATCATGTTTTCTCCCTGCTCACTGTGACAATGTTGTTGTAACGTGGTGGCAGCTCTGCAACTCTAGTAGGTGAACAGAAAACTATTTTTAGTTTTGAAATATGTTTAGATCGGCCAGAATACATACCCTGACATAACTCAAATTGTATTATGGTTCATTTATGTACATATACAGTACTTCCTGTGTGAAGGATGACAGCTAAAAGAGTGTTTTTGGAGGTCGTTTAACTTGTGGATGATAAGCAGGTGAATTTGCTCCAATCTTCCCACTTGCTCTTGTGATGTCACTGTTGTTTTCCTCTTTTCAACTTCATGTGATTGGCCAGTTCCAGATACTGTCTCCAGAAAACTAATAACAAGGAGTGACTTTAGCTAATAACACCGAAATAACTGGTGGAGACATTTTATTGACTTTGTATTTGATGAGAGAAGTTGAATGGAAGTCTATGGAGGCTTTTTGGAGCCGACCTCTAGTTAGTGGTATTGCAGCTTCAGGCCCCTTCTACTAAGAGAGTGCACCGTCTGGGTTCACATACTATGCATGTTGCCATACATGTCAGATTGAACACGCACAGAGGTTAGGCTTCATAAAGGATCCTTCTGAGGTGACATATTTGAATCATATTGGTTATATTAATAGTGGACAACACTGAGACACACAAGTCAAACACAGGAGAGAAAGATGAAAGCAGAGAGATATTGAGAGGAAAGAGAGACAGAGCAGAGAACAGAGAGATAAAACAAAGCAGGATGAATAGAGAAGCAACAAATCTTTGAGAGCGTTCGAGAGGTTAATGCTGTGAGTTCATGTGAAATAAACACCCCAACAGAGATTCACTTTCATCACAGAACCGCTGCACAGCGGAGGAAGGAGCAGCATCGTCAGGCTTAGTTCCACTTCAGCTGGATTGTCATTGATTTTTTTTTTTTCACTCCTCTGTCTCTCTCTTTCTCCCCATCTGTCCAGGTGCTGAATGTAATTGGATTGCCTCACTGTAAACCCGTGGGCTTTAAAACTCTGATGGAGATCGGTTCCACAGCCAATCATGCCTGTCAAACAAGTCGGCCCTGCCAGTGACCAGCTAGCCATCACCAACTGTGAGATTGGATCATCTATCGTCTGCATATTGTCTGCATGTACATTAATAAAAAGAAGTATACTGATGTTTTTGAATCTCTAAATGTTGTGTGACCACGGTTAAAACTCAAAGTCCATTCAGTGCCATAATTAATTAGACAACAAATCCTGAAGGAACATCTGAAACAAGAAGTTAGATTGAAGCACAAGGGAAGGATTTAAATGCAAGCAGACCCAAACCAGTGGTGACTTTCTTTTGCTCTTCTGCTGCCTGTCAGACTCAGCAGTGGGAGCACACACACATGTATGGAGGAGAAAACAAAACTGATCATGTCAACATGACCCCCCAAAAAAGTGATTAAAAACAAGGTGGGATAACTTTAGACATCTTCAAAATAAATGTGAGGTTTATCACAGATATCAAGTTTGAAAACAATAGTGTCTCGTAGGAGGAAACGTACCAAACATGTTCAAGAATCCCTCCACAGATCAAAGTGTGAGTCCCGTTTACAACTTTAATGAAGAACAAAAAACGTGTGATTGTTCAACGTCAAACATGAAATGTGCTATTGAAATAATTTTCCACATTCCAGCTCCCAACTCCGTCTTTTCTATCTTGGGTTGCTGACATCAGTGTGATACTGTCAAACCGTGATATTTTCTGAGATAGATGTTATCTTACCGTGAAAATCTCAACCCTAGTGTGGACACTCATGTAACATTCAGAGTTTAGCCATGTGAAGCAATGAATCTTCAATGTGTCCTGAGAATAGAAGACTGACGGACGCAGCTGACGTCCTCTAAAGAAACAATACAAATAAAGCAGCTCTTGGTGCCACGTTCACCTCAGCATCAAAGTTAAAGTAACGTTCAACCATTCAATCTTTCACCTGAAGATCTCTGCCTGCTATGCTTTTAGGCAGGTAGGTAGGTAGGTATTTACTTTATTAATCCCTGAGGGGATTTTTTTTTTTTTTTTTTAATCTTTTGTCTTTGTCTCCTGCGTGATTCTGCTGAACTGTACAGACAGCAGCAGAGATTTACCTGCAATAAAGACACTGTTTTGTGATTTTGAACATGCTGCACGATGCCTGTTTCACTAAACCCTCCTGTGGGTTGTTCTTTTTCTCTTTTAGTTCATCTCCTGTAATTTCATCAAATCCACTGAATAGTGTTCAGACGTTTACAGACACAAATATGTCTTACAGATGTCTCCGTTTGTTAAATGTCTGTAGATGAAAGTCCTCTCCTCACATTTCTGTTTGTGTTTTTGTGCTTCTTGTGATGTATGTGCTCATTTGCATATAGAGTGGCGAAGTGAGATCCAATCAGAAGTGGTCACCTGAGACAGACGTGGAGACGCGCGATAAAACCGGGTGTGAACAGGCAGTTTAAAGCTGGTCACTTGTGATCCCGTCACACCAGGACGGATCAGAATGGGTCGATAACATCAGGTGTGCACAGGACTCACACTGTTCTCTCTCAGACACATCGCAGCCATCAACACCTTCCACCATGTCAAGAAACACTGACCCGTCCTCGACCTCCCCACCTGTCTGTCTGTTTCCAGCAGCCAGGTGAAGAAACAGCAAGAGAGACGGAACCAAAACAGACCTGGAGGTCCGGATGGTTCTGAAGACCTGTGCAGAGCAGCTGAGCAGGCTTCAACACCACCTCTTGTGGATCTTAGCCTGATCCAGGAGGAGGATGGAAGACATCCTGCCTTGTTCCGGTCCCAAAGAAGTCTTCTCCATCTGCCTCCAAAGACTAACGATAGGTTGCCTTGACATCCCTCATCATGAAAGTTCTGCAGGGGCTGCTTTTGGCCACCTAATACCTCCTTCAGCGAGCCCACTCTCACCTGGTCAAAGCTGATTTCCCCAGAGCCTTCAACATATCCAGTTTATAAAGCTGTGAGAGAGGCTCCAGAGGACACAGGTGGACACCTACACAACTCCCCACCCTGTTTCTGTTTCTGGTTCCAGTCTGTGACCAACCATTGGTAGAATCACTCCCAGCCCCAAAGATGAACAAAGTCTAACTTATTCCTTGTGCTTCCTATTAACACTTGCTCTTTCCCGTGCCCAACATTTCCAGTCCGTCTGCTGCCGTCTCCGTGCTCCATCCTTCACCTCTCTGACCTCCCATCTCCTCTCACCATCAGCTCTTACAAGGAAAAGAAACTTAGAATGTCCTGCAGTTGAATCCTCTTCCTGGTGTGCGTTCAAGACAATGCTGCCTGAAAGACAATCTTGAATGTCATTATTCTTATTTTGTCATTAATATTGTTGCTGCAAAACCACCCTAAAATATTTAAGTCTATATTTACCACCTGTAATACATAGGTTTAATTATTCAAACTACAATAAATCAACTGGCACACAGTTAGTCTTAAGCTTTTGTGCTACAACAGGGTTTTGAACGACAGACTGTTTATAAAAGTGTTCGTAGCTTCCAGGTCTGAAAAATGGATGCAGAAGTGCCTTAAGCTGCAATACTATTGAGTGCCATTAGAGGTTGGCTCCAAAAACCCATAGACTCCCATTCAACTTCTGTCACCAAATACAAAGTCAATAAAATGTGTCCATCAGTTATCTCAGTGTTGTTAGCTAAAGTCACTCCTTCTTATTAGTTTTCTGGAGGTCCATCTGAAAATAATCCCTCATTCATTAGAAAAGAAGATTCAAGAAGACCTGTTTTTGGGGTCATGTCTGTTTGATTGTCAGGCCTGTGGTGCAGTCAAGTTACAGATATTGTGGGCGGGACGTAGTATCGTCAGGTTTCCAATCAGATCGGTCAGATCCAGCGCTGGCTCCTCCCCCAGCTCATCCAAATATGGTCACTTCCTGTTCTAAACCGCCCCAAACTAGCAAGATGGTGATGAACAGAATCTGAACTGGAGGCTTCATGATGTTCACAAACCAACGATGACCTCACTGATTGTTCAAACCTATCAGCAGTCCACAAGGTTCAACAGTTAGTTGCCGGAGTGGTTTTGGTCTGATAGCAGTGAGAGGTAACTGTTTGTCCTCCTACTTTTTTACCACAATATTAAAGTTACTTGTTTAACCCTTGTGTTGTCCTTGGGTCAAAATGACCTGCAGCTGTGTTAAACCAAGTTCTATTTTATTTTCAAATTTTTGGGGATCATTGGTGACAAGGAGGCTGTGAGGGTTTCTTTAAAGAATGATGACCAATGATCCCAAAAAATATAAAAATATAGAAATAAAATAGAACTTGGTTGAACACAGCTGCGGGTCATTTTGACCCAAGGACAACACGAGGGTTAGATGATCCACTTGCCGTCACACAGGTATGTGTTCTTTGAATTCTAGTTCAAAATGTGCCAATTCAGATTATTTTACCACAACCACCCCCATTCGAAATATAATGTGACAGAATACTCTTCAGCAACATACTCTGAAATTCATCAGAGGGACCCTGGGTGGTAATTATTAATTTGACACTTCACTTAAGACAAAGCACCACAACAACATCAGTATTCAGAGACACACATCTCAAACTGTCAGACAAAGAGAGAACACATTATAGGTGAGTGTATGAAATTAGTGGGTGGCTTCAATGGAGGTCAGGCATAACCAGGTTTTAATAATTTGATGAAGTGAGAAGGAAAATACTTCCAGAGACGTCACACACGAAACTCTTTCTTTTGTCGGGTGGTCTGGTGGCATGTTGTTGGTTGTACTAATCTGGATTTTTATTTTTTTTAAATACGGACTGAATTTACAGCAAACTGAAGAACAGATGAGAGGAACAGAAACCTGTGGAGTCATGTTTGTCTATTGATAAAAAGAACATTTAAAACATGATAGAAAAACCTGAATACCAACATATTTGGTAGGAGTACAGAAATAGATTAAACTTTGATATATTATATTTTATTTTTCTCAAAGATGACTGCCTTATAAATTACTTTTAAATTTAGATTAGCCTACCTACTGTTTTGAAAAAATGTTTTTTCATGTATTTCTCATTTGCTCCCCAGTCCGTTACAGCGATAACAATACACATAACAATGTATAACCTAATCTTGTTATGAGGTGGAATTTATCTTTTTCCAGGACCCAAATGCAAGCACACAGACTCGAGGTATCAGTTCCAAAAATACTGTCTTTATTGTCCCAAAAAATAAACAAACAAAAACTACAAACCAAAAGGGTGGCACCGAGCGTGTCCACCTTACGTCCAGTCGGGAGGGCAACTCAACCGACAGCTCCTGCGGGGACACGGGTAACAGGGCAACCGGCAGACCAGCGGAAGGGACGGCGTCAACAATCCTCCTAGCCGGGAGGGCAACTCCACCGACTAGTGATTTTGACCGGGAATATCCGCAGGAGACACAGAGGCCGGAGGAACAGGAACAGGACTGACCGGGAGCTGACGGGGAGCAGACGGAAGACGGACGGGCAGCAGACGGAAGACGGACGGGTGGCTAACAAAAACACACACACACAATGAACCGACAACCAGAGTTGTGCAGGGGCAGGGTACATATAGTCTGGGGAGGTGATCAGGAAGATGATGCAGCACACCTGCAGGTGGTGATCAGGGATGAGTGGCTGCATCTGCTGGGACTGGTGAGGGGCGTGGCCACAGGCAAAGATAGGGGACACAGGAGGAGAGGTGATCGGGGGCAAAATGGAGGACAAAACTGAACTCCTGACAGTACCCCCCCCTCAAAGGGAGCCTCTCGGCGACCAAAACTGGACCGGACTGGGTGGGAGGAGGGGGGACCGGAGGAGGGACGGAGGACCACAACTAACACAGGACATGAGGCAGGAAACCTAGGTGGATGGAAGAAGGCCACGGGACAGGGAGGCCGGGGGTGACCGCACCAGAGGACGGCCACGGGGCAGGTCAGGTTCAGGTGACTGCTCCGGAGGACGGCCACGGGGCAGGGAGGCCTGGGGTGACCGCTCCGGAGGACGGCCACGGGGCAGGGCGGACTGGGGTGACCGCTCCGGAGGACGGCCACGGGGCAGGACAGGTTCAGGGGATCTCTCCGGAGGACGGCCACGGGGCAGGACGGACTGGGGTGACCTCTCCGGAGGATGCCCACGGGGCAGGACGGGCTCGGGGGACTTCTCCGGAGGACGCCCACGGAGCAGGATGGGCTCGGGGGACCTCTCCGGAGGACGACGACAAGGCAGGGCTTCGACCACGAAGGAGGACGGAGCCGGAGGCGGGGTGGCGACCGCGCCGGAGGCCGGAGCGACGACCGAACAGGTGGACGGAGCAGGAGGCGGGGCGGCGTCCGCGCCTGAGGCCGGAGCCGGAGGCACAACCTTGCCGGAGGACGGGGCCGGAGGCGTGGCGCCAACCTCGCCGGAGGCCGGAGACAGAGCGACGACATCACTGGAGGACGGAGCAGGAGGCGGGGCGGCGTCCGCGCCTGAGGCCGGAGCCGGAGGCACGACCTTGCCGGAGGACGGGGCCGGAGGCGTGGCGCCAACCTCGCCGGAGGCCGGAGACAGAGCGACGACATCACTGGAGGACGGAGCAGGAGGCGGGGCGGAGTCCTCGCCTGAGGACGGGGCCGGAGGCGTGGCGCCAACCTCGCCGGAGGCCGGAGAGACGACATCCCTGGAGGACGGAGCAGGAGGCGGGGCGGCGTCCTCGCCTGAGGCCGGAGCCAGAGGCACGACTTCGCCGGAGGCCGGAGGCGGGGCGCCGACCTCGCCGGAGGACGGAGACGGGGGCGTGGCGACGACCGTGCAGGAGGATGGAGCCGGAGGCGGGGCGTCGACCGCGCTGGAGGCAGCAGGGGCCGGTGGCGTGGCGACGACCACCCTGGAAGCAGCAGGAGCTGGAGGAGGGGCGTCGACCACCCTGGAGGACGGAGTCGGAGGCGTGGCGACGACCACGCCAGAGGACGGGGCCAGAGGCGTGGCGACGACCGCGCCGGAGAACGGAGACGGGGGCGTGGCGTCGACCGCGCCGGAGGCAGCAGGGGCCGGTGGCGGGGCGTCGACCACCCTGGAGGACGGAGTCGGAGGCGTGGCGACGACCACGCCAGAGGACGGGGCCAGAGACGTGGCGACGACCGCGCCGGAGGACGGAGTCGGAGGCGGGGCGACGACCACGCCGGAGGACGGAGTCGGAGGCGGGGCGACGACCACGCCAGAGGACGGGGCCAGAGGCGTGGCGACGACCGCGCAGGAGAACGGAGACGGGGGCGTGGCGTCGACCGCGCCGGAGGCAGCAGGGGCCGGTGGCGTGGTGACGACCGCACAGGAGGACGGAGGAGGGGGCGTGGCGACGACCACGCCAGAGGACGGGGCCAGAGGCGTGGCGACAACCGCGCAGGAGAACGGAGACGGGGGCGTGGCTACGACCGCGCCGGAGGCAGCAGGGGCCGGTGGCGTGGCGACGACCGCACAGGAGGACGGAGGAGGGGGCGTGGCAACGACCACGCCAGAGGACGGGGCCAGAGACGTGGCGACGACCGCGCCGGAGAACGGAGACGGGGCGTCGACCACCCTGGAGGCAGCAGGGGCCGGTGGCGTGGCGTCGACCACCCTGGAGGACGGAGTCGGAGGCGTGGCGACGACCGCGCCGGAGAACGGAGACGGGGGCGTGGCGTCGACCACCCTGGAGGACGGAGTCGGAAGCGTGGCGACGACCACGCCAGAGGACGGGGCCAGAGGCGTGGCGACGACCGCGCCGGAGAACGGAGACGGGGGCGTGGCGTCGACCACCCTGGAGGACGGAGTCGGAGGCGGGGCGACGATCACGCCAGAGGACGGGGCCAGAGGCGTGGCGACGACCGCGCCGGAGAACGGAGACGGGGGCGTGGCGTCGACCGCGCCGTAGGCAGCAGGGGCCGGTGGCGGGGCGACGACCGCACAGGAGGACGGAGGAGGAGGCGGGGCGTCGACCCATCCGACGGCAGCAGGAGCTGGAGGCAGGACGTCGATGACCCGTCCAGCGACGGGGAACGAAGGAGCAGCATTACTGCCGCATAGGCCATGCTGCAGGTACTTGAGGGCCAACGCCCGGGCCCGGATGGCGTCCGGATCTCTCACCGGCGCTGCGGGGGTAGAGAGTTCGTAGTGGGGACCGACGGGGCTGTAGGCTCGCCCGTAGCGACCTACGGGGCTGTGAGCTCGCTCGTAGCGGCCGACGGGGCTGTAGGCTCGCTCGTAGCGGCCGACGGGGCTGTGAGCTCGCTCGTAGCGGCCGACGGGGCTGTGGGCTCGCCCGTAGCGGCCGACGGGGCTGTGAGCTCGCCCGTAGCGACCGACGGGGCTGTGAGCTCGCCCGTAGCGACCGACGGGGCTGTGAGCTCGCCCGTAGCGACCGACGGGGCTGTGGGCTCGCTCGTAGCGGCCGACGGGGCTGGGGGCTCGCCCGTAGCGACCGACGGGGCTTTGAGCTCGCTCGTAGCGACCGACGGGGCTGTGGGCTCGCTCGTAGCGGCCGACGGGGCTGAGGGCTCGCTCGTAGCGACCGACGGGGCTGGGGGCTCGCCCGTAGCGACCGACGGGGCTTTGAGCTCGCTCGTAGCGGCCGACGGGGCTGTGGGCTCGCTCGTAGCGACGGACTGGACTGACGGCTACACGTCCAGAGATTAAGGGCGCAGCAGGACCGGATGGCCGGTGACCCCGGCGTCGCCGCCTCCTTCTGGGGGGGTCCCAGAAGGCCAGGCGGGTTCCCTCAAACCCAGTCCGGGGTTCAGCGGAAACCGTGTCATTCAGGCGGGCCTGATTGGAAAAATATTGAAATAAAGTCAGGTATTTTGGATTCGAGTCTGTGGCTGCTGGGTCCCTCCGTGGTCGGTTCATTCTGTTATGAGGTGGAATTTATCTTTTTCCAGGACCCAAATGCAAGCACACAGACTCGAGGTATCAGTTCCAAAAATACTGTCTTTATTGTCCCAAAAAATAAACAAACAAAAACTACAAACCAAAAGGGTGGCACCGAGCGTGTCCACCTTACGTCCAGTCGGGAGGGCAACTCAACCGACAGCTCCTGCGGGGACACGGGTAACAGGGCAACCGGCAGACCAGCGGAAGGGACGGCGTCAACAATCCTCCTAGCCGGGAGGGCAACTCCACCGACTAGTGATTTTGACCGGGAATATCCGCAGGAGACACAGAGGCCGGAGGAACAGGAACAGGACTGACCGGGAGCTGACGGGGAGCAGACGGAAGACGGACGGGCAGCAGACGGAAGACGGACGGGTGGCTAACAAAAACACACACACACAATGAACCGACAACCAGAGTTGTGCAGGGGCAGGGTACATATAGTCTGGGGAGGTGATCAGGAAGATGATGCAGCACACCTGCAGGTGGTGATCAGGGATGAGTGGCTGCATCTGCTGGGACTGGTGAGGGGCGTGGCCACAGGCAAAGATAGGGGACACAGGAGGAGAGGTGATCGGGGGCAAAATGGAGGACAAAACTGAACTCCTGACAAATCTAATTTTGCACATCTAACACGGAGTATTACATCAACAAAATAAATATTCTGTTGCACATTACACATACTGTTTACAATGTACATTTGCAAAACTACTTTATTGTGAACCTTTAATATACCACCTGCCTTTTGTTCTGTATTTTCTCACTTCTTGATTGGTCTCTTATCTCATTTTTGGTGTTATGCACCTTGACACCAAACCACATTCCTTGAATGTGAACACTTACTTGTCTATAAACCTGATTGTAACTCTAAAGAATACATTTAATCAGAACATTCATTTAAAGGAATGTAGTGACAGTCAGAAGTACTCGTGCTCTAATGTTGTTCCTGTGTTTAGTGACTGCCAGTGTGCTGCTTTTAGCCCAGATTGTTCAACTTTGTATTCACTCTCCTGGCAATATACTCGTCCATGTTTGTGATTGGTCAGAAGCTGCAAACCCCGCCCCTTGATTGACCTATCAAGTTGATAACCACTTAGCATGATGAAGTTTGTCAGGTTTAGTTTATGTTCTACCTGCACATCATAAGTCAGTGTTTGGGATGTAGTAAACAATATGTATTAAGTTATGCCCCTTTACTGTGTCACGTAAGTGTTGAGTGACTGAGGTGAAAGGCGCTAAAAGGAGTTGTTGGATAACAGGATCGTGTTAGAATTTTTTTTACTTTTTTTTTGTGTGTGCATTTATCAGGCCTTTTGTCTATTAAATGGCTTGTTAATCCTAATTAAACAGTTCATTGTAATACTTGTTAAAACAAATTAATGTTGCTATTAGTAGCACTAATTTTAGACATGACAGCAATCATGTATAACTACTTGTTTTTGGGGTTGTTGTTTTTTCTTTGGAGGGGGGGAGTGGTGGTCACATATTCAACCAAATATAAACTGATGGAACTCAAAGCTCAAATTCAAAGAGACATAACTCCTGTTTGTCCAAGAAGAAAAGTGGAGGCAAATGTGGGAAGAAAAACAAACAAAGAAAAGAGAATCAGTAGGAAATGGGACATTAGCAAACAGAAAGATAATGAAAATAAAAGAGAAAGCCTGAGCAGAAATTCATAGACACTTATTTTTAAATGGTGTTGAAGCTCAATTTCCAGATAAATTCCATCATAACTTTAGTCCGTGTTTAATATGTTGATTTTGTGCACTGAAAAAGAAACACATGCCTACTTGTTTCAGGAAATTCCTAGAAGTATTTCCATAAAAAAAAAATCACTTTCAAGCATCATCTGTAAAACACCTGTTGTAAAAAAAAAAATAGATTTACCGATTTGTGATATGACCTTCATGTTACATATTTAGAATAGCAGTTGATATACAGTATATTAGCGATGTTTTACGTTTAGCAGTTTTTAGTTTGTAATCTGATTCTGAAAACTCATCTAGATTAAGTCAGGGTGTTGGCTTAATTAAACATCATGTTTCCATCAAAATGGCCCAGATCTCCCTACTTTGACAACATGTATTTAGCTTTAGGGTTGACTCACTTCACCTGAAACTACACAAATACTGCAGAGGAACAGTTTGTTATATGATATAAGTTTTCATCATGTTTGCTTTAACTTTATATCTCTTCCCTCTGACCTGTCGTCTCGCTCTCTGTCTTTGCTCCCTTCTCTTCTGCTTGGCAGAATTTTCTCATCATCCTGTTACTCCTCATTTGTAATTCTCCAAAATGTTCTTCATTTATCCCTCATTGTCTTTCCCTCCACTACACTCCCTCATCGTCTCCTTCAGTGCTGCTGGTATTGCTCTCACAATCTCAGGGAGTTAGGAGTTGATAAACCAGCAGAGCCAAGAAAAGCCTGGTTAATGGTCTCGATTTTTTTCTCTAAAGGTTTGAAGCAGACATGCAGTTACATCCTACTGTCAGGGTAAAGGTGTGTGGACACACCAATGTTACACTTAATGTGACTGTTGCTAAAAAAAAACATGATCATTCTTCTGTTGTAGAAGCAGTCATCACACCCAGAGGAAACAACATGCTGACCAATTGGACAGCTGCACTGTTGAGTCAGGTCGGGCATGCTGACTGGGCTGGAGCAGATCTAAATACGGGGATTGCTTGCTTTTGATTACAAGGGTAATAATAATGATATAACAAATAAAACAAACTGAGTTTAAATGAATAAATAAAGCATAATTGTAAAACAAAAATGCGATAAATAAACAGTAACACTTCAGGGTGAATTAATTATCAAGGATTCTTGCATGAATCCCTGCTTTACCTCACGCATTAGTCGCGAATGAAATCATCAGGAAGTAACGTGAGTTCAAAGTCTTTCAGTCATGACATGGACAACGACAGCCTCAGTTCTACTTTTAGCTCATTATTAGATTCTATAGGCTTTTCTCAGAATGTAAATAAACCCCGTCACCGTGGTAACCACACCCTCCATCTGGTTCTGTCGTATGGAAACTGAAAATGTAATAGTATTTCCTCAAAACCGTTTTGTCGGACCATTTCTTATTAACATTTGAAGTTCCAATAATGGACTACACAGCATGTGGGAATAAATCCCACTACAGTAGATGTCTGTCAGATGATGCCGTGGCCAAGTTTAAGGAAGCAGTTACATGTTTATCCTCTTCGATGCCGTGTGTTAAAGCAGTGGAAGACATCTACGTTGATCTTAGTCCCACACAAGTGGATCATCTGGTAGAAAACACTGCAGCATCTCTGCTACAACTCTAGATGATGTCGCCCCTCTGAAGAAGAGAGTCATGAACCAGAGGACGTTGTCTCCATGGTACAACTCAGAACTACGCTCTGCTAGGCAGCGACTAGAAAGATGGAAAGGAAATGGAGTTCCACTAATTTAGAAGAATTTCACCTGCCTGGAAGGATAGTCTAATATTATATAAGAAAGCTCTTCGTAAGGCCAGAACTTTATATTATTCATCATTAATAGAGGACAACAAGAACAACCCCAGGTTTCTTTTCAGCACCGTAGCAGGCTGACAAAGAGTCCCAGTTCTGTTGAGCCCTCTATTCCTTCAGCTCTCAGCAGTAATGACTTCATTAACTTCTTTACTAATAAAATTCTTACTATCAGGGAGAGAATCGGGCCGACCCTTCCTGACACCATCACTGATGTGATGTTAAACACAGCAGCCATGAAAGCAACTGTAGGACCAGATGTAAACTTGGAACATTTCTCTCCTGTTGAGCTCTCTGAGTTAACTAGAATTATTTCTTCATCTGGATCCTCTAGCTGTCTGTTAGATCTCATCCCAACTAAACCTTTTAAGGAAGTTTAATTAATACTTCCATATTAGATCAGATCAACCTATCTATTGTAACCGGCTATGTACCGCAGGCTTTTAAAGTGGCTGTAATTAAACCTTTACTTAGAAAGCCAACTCTTGATCCAGTTTTAGGAAACTACAGACCAATTTACAACCTGACGTTTATTTCTAAAGTCCTTGAAAAAGTTGTTGCAAATCAACTTTTTGTTAATTTACAAAGGAATGATCTGTTTGAAGATTTTTAGCTTCTCTTCACTGGCTTCCTGTGAAATCAAGAATAGAATTTAAAATTCTCTTGATGACTTACAAAGCTCTACATGACCAGGCTCCATCATATCTTAGAGATCTTATAGAACCATATAATCCTAGCAGAGCACTTCTCTCTCAGTACGCTGGTCTACTTGTGGTTCCTAGAGTTTACAGAAGTAGAATGGGAGGCGGAGCTTCAGTTTTCAGGCTCCTCCCCTGTGGAACCAGCTCCCAGTTTGTGTTGGAGGGTCAGAAACCCTCTCTAGCTTTAAGATTAGACTCAAAACGTTCCTTTTTGATAAAGCCTATAGTTAGGGCTGGCTCAGGTAGACCTGAACCAACCCTTAGTTATGCTGTTATAGGCCGAGGCTGCTGGGGACCTCGTTACATGCTGATCTTCTTTTCTTTCCTCCTACTCTTTAACTGACTCATACCTCACCATCTTCTTCTCTCCCATAGTTTCTTCTTATTATCTGTTGTCTCCATTCAGTTCCTTCACTCGTGTAGTTTCTGTTCTTTCTTTTCCAGATGTCCCGTCATGGAGCTGCATGTCTCTGCTCTGCGCTTGTCGTCTCCACCAACAGTTTTTCTCTTCTATCTCTATGCTGTCCTTTTCCCTCTCTGCTCTCCTCTCACCCCAACCGGTCGAGGCAGATGGCCACCCACCCATCACTCTGGTTCTGTTAACAGATGTTCTCCACCTCTGAGTCTGGTTCTGTTGGAGGTTTCTTCCTATTAAAGGGAGTTTTTCTTCCCTCTGTTGGAGGTTTTTCTCCCTTAAAGAGGAGTTTTTCCCTCCTAGCTTATGTGGGAATTGTTGAATTGTTGGTTTCTCTGTATAATATTGTAAAGTCTTGCTGTAAGGACTTTAATGTGTTAAGTGCCATGAAATAACCTGTGTTGTGATTTGGCGCTATATAAATAAAATAAAATAAAATAAAATTGAATGAAAATAACTCCTCATTTACAGTCAGAAAGGTTCTGCTTCTGTTTTCATCACCAAATAAAACTCCGGATGAAACAGGAACAAGAGGAAAAACAGGAAGTGACGGGGTTTGTGGGAAATGTGATCTTCACATTAAAATTATCTAATGAAATGTTTATTATCAAAGGAAGTGAATACGTATCACTGTATGTCAATATAGTTTTATGCTAAGTCAAGTTGTCAGAGACGTCACTTTGTTTGTGTGCATCCAGCAGGTGTATGTGTTGAATGAACATGAATTAAACAGCATCTAAAGCTCTTATTTTGACAGCTGATGTAGTCGTTATTTCTATCTTACAGTCACAGACTGTCTGTTCTGGAAAGATACGCAGCTTCTAGGAGGTTTTAGTAACTTTTATCTCCATGGTTCTCTAAGTTCAATAAATAAATTAAAAAAAATTAGAACAAAAATATTTCTGTGATGTGCAGCATGATTATTATCACAGGAAGTGATTACATATTTATTTACTTATCAGGTAGGGCTAAACAAAATAAATTAAAAAAAAATCACATTTTCCTTTCTCGACTTTCTAATTCCTGCAATTTTACACAAAAACTCCACAAAAAAACTCCACAAATTACTGAAATCAAACATTTTTGATCGCAACAATCACAAAAATCTCTGCGACCTCCTGGAGGGACTGATTGATGCTTGAAGTCATGCTGAAATAATGCAGGAATTGATGATTTTTACCTTGAACAGTAGAACTTTAGTAGCGCTTAAAATGGCACTTACTTATAGCACTTTGTAGTTTGGCTTTATTGAAGAAATAGTATTTTCATGATTCTTGTTGTTCTGGGTTTTGTGCCCTCATGGTTGAAATGCACTTATTGTAAGTCGCTTTGGATAAAAGTGTCAGCTAAATGAAATGTAATGTAATCATAATTAATGTACCCTCATCGTAGAGTGTGGTACTGTAAAGACCCTGTTTTTTAACTGAACCTAATCTAACTTGCGCAGCCAGTTTGGAATTTCCAGAGGTAACCTAACACAAATGTTAACTACCGTTAAGTCTGAAAGCTTTCATATGAAGATTTTGTGTAGCGCAGTCTGTGGATCCACATGATTTCTGAATTGTAGCATAAAAACGGCACAGCAAAGCCTGTTTAAAATGTAACAGTGAAACATTCCTCAGTCTGATCTTCAGTCCTCCACCCAAGCCCGTCTACAAACTGATCCCGGGGGGAGCTTTCTATTTTCGTGAGCACATTAGGTACAAAAGCATGCTCACACGCACACATACACTGAGCCGCATGCCAGTTCCTGATATACTCCATCTCTGTGGCAGTTATTTGATTATACCCCGGGGCCCGTATGAGTGAGAGACAATCTGAGCCGAAGAGAGAGAGACGAGGGAGAGAAAAAAATGAGACAAATTTGAATTTGACAGTGAGAGAGCAAAAGATGGAGAGACTGGGAGTGGGAGGGCTGAGATAAAGAATAGTAGTGACAGTGCCTGGATCAATAGTGTGTTGAGATAGTCATTTGGACTCTGCTGTGGTTCCCAAAGTAAACACACACTCTCCGTGTTTCTCTCTGTCCGTCTCCTTATCGTATTCTCTATATCCACATCTCTTCCTCTTTCTTTTGTCTCGATGGTTCACCACTGGGTGTCACTGGGGGAACAAAAGAGGCAGATCCAACCTCAGTCTGCTATCAATAGCATCTGGAGGAGCAGAGTGAATGGGTAGCTGATCAAAGCTGTGGTCCATTCAGTCCTTAATTAAAGCAATGTTGTAAATGAAGGCTATGCCATTAGAGAGCCCGTGTCTGGTTCAATCTGAGTTTCAGCTGAGTGGGTGGGAAACAACATGACCTCATCATAAGTAACTGTTCTGTATATTGGGTTGATGTTTAGATTATTTTAATTTATCCCCTGGTGGTTGCAAGTGTTATTGCAATTAGTTTTAGCAGAAGAAGTCTTCTTTTCATTCATTCACATCACATTGCTTGAGCACATTAATTGTCCGTATTCATTTTGAAGCCCTTGGCTATTAACACTTAAATAAGGTTTGATCTATTTACCACAGGAAAATAATGCAAACATTTGTCCACAGTTGGTTGGCTCTGGTTAATCCAGAATGAATGACTTTTTTTTTCTTTTCGGCCAGAGCAATGATTCCAGTGCACAGCAGAGGTGAGGGATCACATGTGGGCAGCTAATCCTCTGCCTTTCTTACATTGAGTGCCTTGAGAAGCAATGCTTGTGAGTACCAAAATACCATGTGTGCTGAATTGTACTGCTTATTGAATGTTTACATAGAACTATAACATAAAGAGGGATGTTTTCTGGAGCTAGTATTTTTAGCATCTAAGTTAGGGTAAAGCATTGTGATGACTCAGCAAAAATGTTAATTATCAAGCCATGCCTTGTTTGTTGAAAAGGAAGGTAATTTAGCACAGTGTTTTATTATGTGTGGTACATCAGAAAAGATATGTAATTTTATTTTGACATACAGTGGGTACGGAAAGTATTCAGACTCCTTTACATTTTTCACTCTTTGTTTCATTGCAGCCATTTGCTAAAATCAAAAAAGTTCATTTTATTTCTCATTAATGTACACTCAGCACCCCATCTTGACAGAAAAAAAACAGAAATGTAGAAATTGGGGCAAATTTATTAAAAAAGAAAAACTGAAATATCACATGGTCATAAGTATTCAGACCCTTTGCTCAGTATTGAGTAGAAGCACCCTTTTGAGCGAGTACAGCCATGAGTCTTCTTGGGAATGATGCAACAAGCTTTTCACACCTGGATTTGGGGATCCTCTGCCATTCTTCCTTGCAGATCCTCTCCAGTTCCGTCAGGTTGGATGGTGAACGTTGGTGGACAGCCATTTTCAGGTCTCTCCAGAGATGCTCCATTGGGTTTAGGTCAGGGCTCTGGCTGGGCCAGTCAAGAATGGTCACAGAGTTGTTCCGAAGCCACTCCTTTGTTATTTTAGCTGTGTGCTTAGGGTCGTTGTCTTGTTGGAAGGTGAACCTTCGGCCCAGTCTGAGGTCCAGAGCACTCTGGAAGAGGTTTTCTTCCAGGATATCTCTGTACTCGGCCGCATTCATCTTTCCTTCAATTGCAACCAGTCGTCCTGTCCCTGCAGCTGAAAAACACCCCCATAGCATGATGCTGCCACCACCATGTTTCACTGTTGGGATTGTATTGGGCAGGTGATGAGCAGTGCCTGGTTTTCTCCACACATACCGCTTAGAATTAATGCCAACAAGTTCAATCTTGGTCTCATCAGACCAGAGAATCTTATTTCTCATAGTCTGGGAGTCCTTCATGTGTTTTTTGGCAAACTCTGTGCGGGCTTTCATATGTCTTGCACTGAGGAGAAGCTCCCGTCGGGCCACTCTGCCATAAAGCCCCGACTGGTGGAGGGCTGCAGTGATAGTTGACTTTGTGGAACTTTCTCCCATCTCCCTACTGCATCTCTGGAGCTCAGCCACAGTGATCTTTGGGTTCTTCTTTACCTCTCTCACCAAGGCTCTTCTCCCACGATTGCTCAGTTTGGCTGGACGGCCAGGTCTAGGAAGAGTTCTGGTCGTCCCAAACTTCTTCCATTTAAGGATTATGGAGGCCACTGTGCTCTTAGGAACCTTGAGTGCTGCAGAAATTATTTTGTAACCTTGGCCAGATCTGTGCCTTGCCACAATTCTGTCTCTGAGCTCCTTGGACAGTTCCTTCGACCTCATGATTCTCATTTGCTCTGACATGCACTGTGAGCTGTAAGGTCTTATATAGACAGGTGTGTGCCTTTCCTAATCAAGTCCAATCAGTTTAATTAAACACAGCTGGACTCCAATGAAGGAGTAGAACCATCTCAAGGAGGATCAGAAGAAATGGACAGCATGTGAGTTAAATATGAGTGTCACAGCAAAGGGTCTGAATACTTATGACCATGTGATATTTCAGTTTTTCTTTTTTAATAAATTTGCACAAATTTCTACATTTCTGTTTTTTTCTGTCAAGATGGGGTGCTGAGTGTACATTAATGAGACATAAAATTAACTTTTTGATTTTAGTAAATGGCTGCAATGAAACAAAGAGTGAAAAATTTAAAGGGGTCTGAATACTTTCTGTACCCACTGTACATACTGATTGAGTGATTTATTTTTTTCCTTATTTCAGTTTTATATAAAAAAAAGATTGTTGTACATGAGAAGAGGAAAACAAACAGTAAAAGTTCATTCAACTTTACTTCTTCATCTGACTCTCTATACAACAGTATGTTCGCTATCTGTCGAAGTGTGGTCTGACACCTACTCTGAGGACAGAATAGTAACAGAGTATTTCACCCACAGACTATATAAAAGTGGACGTAGAAAAATTAGGCCGATGCAGAAGTGCCTTAAGCTGCAATACTACCGAGTGCCACTAGAGGTTCGCTCCAAAAAGCCTCTGGCTCCAAGACTCCTCCCATTCAACTTCTCTCATCAAATACAAAGTCAATAAAATGTCTCCAGGAGTTATCTCAGTGTTGTTAGCTAAAGTCACTCCTCCTTATTAGTTTTCTGGAGGTCCATCTGAAAATAATCCCTCATTCATTAGAAAATAAGCTTAAAAAAATACTTGTTTTTGGGGGCTTGTCTGTTTGATTGACAGGCCTGTGGTGCAGTCAGGTTACAGCTATCGGTGGGCGGGACGTAGTATTGTCAGGTTTCCAATCAGATCAGTCAGATCCACCGCTGGCTCCTCCCCCAGCTCATCCAAATATGGTCACTTCCTGCTCCAAACCGCTCCGATCTGGCAACATTCACATAACGGTCACAAACCAACGAGTGACCTCACTGATGTTTGATGATTGGTTCAATTATTTCTCTGTGCTATTATTTATATAATCTCCAACTAAATTATGGCGAATGCTGCAACATTAGAAAATGTTCTGCAGCAGTGATACAGCAGCTCTCCTGTCGAACGAATGAACTCTACGGTCAGTATCAAGTATCCTGCTGATATTACAAGATCATGCAAATAAATGCTTTCAAATCTAAAATTTAAACAGTTTGAGACCAGGTTGGCAGTTCAATCCCTGGTCTCTGTTGTCCACATGTCAAAGTGTCCTTGGGCAAGACATTGGTCCCTAAGTAGATCCCAAGAGCAGCCATTGGTATGTGCGTGCATGTGTGAATGGGTGACAGGAAAGCAGAACTTTTAAAGCAGTTTGTGAATCACTAAGGTTGATAAGTGTTCCACAAATGCAGACTATTTACTCTTTCATCATTAGGCTCCATCATGTGCAAGGATGTCAGGGCAACTCTGGATGTCATATTTGTTTCAGTTGGCACATCAACATAACAACATAATGAGGCCTTTTCAAACCTTAATTCAACCAAGACATTAAGAGATGTAATATCCTTCAGTGAAAAAAGGATATACATCTTCAGTTAGTATTGCATGTGAATGAAATGGCATTAAAATGACATTAAAGATAGACTTGTTCACGTGCACTGTCGGCTACTATACTCTTAGAACTTGTTTGACCTGGCTAAAACACGAGTGTGATTTTTCCCAGCAAAAACTGCGCTGCATCTTTACCGTCACCCCCCTTGTAGCACCTCAGCACCCAACTCGCCACATGTTGAGCCACCAAAATAGCAACTGCACTTTTACTAGCTTACAGGTCATGACTCAGCAGTCCATCTACATCTTAAGGACAAGGAAGATGGTTTGAAAGAGGAGTGAAATAAGCTATCTCCATCAAACTGGAAAAACCACCTGGGCTACAACACCACCAATCAGCTTTGTACAAAACACCAACTGGCTGCAGAGTGCCCTAAAAATCCTTTGATGGAGTTTTGGGGTTGGGACTGATTGGATTCCCTCATCGGTCCTAACTTCTCAACTTGCAACTGTGCTTACATAAAAACACAAATACGAATGAAAGTCCTTCAATCTCTTCCCCTTTTATGGGATTACAAAACCAAACACAGTTTACAGCCCCAAATATGTTGAATCCATCCTCCATACCACAGTATGTGAAGGTGTGATACCCCAGATCCTGCTCTACAGCTGCTGTCAGACTTTCAAACAAAGACCGATCATACCTTTTCCATCTGACAATCAGTTGTATGATTATTACTGTACAGTGTATGTAAACTGTGCACTGCTTATTCCTACACATTTTGTATATGCTTTTAAGATTGTCTTTTTGCTAAATCTTATTTTTGGGGAAGTAATTGAATATCTGTAAATTCTGAACATGTTACAAAAGTAAAAAAACAAAGATACCACACTGAAAAGACAACCTTCATAGATGGAGCAACTAACCGGTTATAGCAGACACAGTCAATGAAGCAGAAGTGAGCTCCTCTTTTACATTTGAAAATGAGCCTCTACATAAACATGTGCAGGCAACAGCAGCTTGATTTTCACACTTCGCCTGTGAATGGATTAGTTGGAGTGTTACTTAAGCTTGAGCTAACAGACCATGAAAAAGGTGGGTGGCCGAAGGGCAGGTTTGAGCACCACCATGATTTTAGAGCTGCTGGCCATTTCAAAGGGTGGCTAGCAATTCTGCAAGGTTCTCAACGGTACAATGAAAAAACAGCTGCAAATGCCACCAATACACTGAATATAGGACGAATATGAAATAGATTGATGATAACTTAGAATGACAGTGTGAGAGTTTTGGAAAGACAAACAGGCTACACAAATGTGCATTTTTAAGAGTTACTGTTCTTTTTTTTTTTTGTCTTTCCAAGAGAAAAAAAGGCTTCACTATTGAAGAATCTCTTCTCCAACAGTATCTCCAGGAAACCTTCTTAACCGAATAAACATAAAACTGTTTCTTATCCATTAAAAAAACAACAAAAAACAAAACAACCAATGGCAGAGTGGTTTCATACTGCCAAGTACTGCACTGCTCAAATTACTGGATAATAACTATTAGTCTTTGTGGCTCCGCCCAGAGAGAAATTTCTGTTCTTCCATTATGAAGAGTAGAATTGTTGTAAAATGCATTTAATCGTTATCTTCTGATATTTACAAGGTCAAATTGTGGGCATGTGGGCATGGGCTATAGCCTGAAAACATGTTGAAAAGTTTAAATCCTTTCATTGCATTAATAAATAATATATAAAATATTGGTTGTACACAAAAGAAAGAATCCATCTATAAAAAAAAAAAAGACATCTGCAATGGATGGTGCTATTGGTGGAACAGTTTGGATTATCAGATGGCAACGGGCTGCAACAGCTGGTTTATTAAAGGAACAGAGAGAAAGAAAAACTTTCCGAATGTAGATGTCTAGCTGCCCTGTTATTCAATATGACTCTGTCTTAACTGGGAACAATTATGTCCTATACTCTTTGAATTGCTAATATGCATGTTGAACAATGATCCACATTAAAATGGTCCTCACTAAGTGCCATTAATAGGTTTCTTGATTACCTGACAGCTGAATGGAGGAAAAACTATGGATGTCTTCCGAGTTTTCTGCTTCCTTGACAGCTTTGAATCTCTGAGTATTTCTTTATTTACACTTGAGATCAACAGAGCACATTAAAGAGCACATTTTCTGAAATGCCGGGTTGTTTTTCACACCCCATTCATTGCCTGGTACAATGCTGCTTTCTTCCCAACACCTTTGTTTACGTGGTTTGAGTTCACTGAGCACACTTATTTCCCAATGATGTGCTTTACACAGTTTGATGCAAGTTCACCTCGAGATGCCCTGTGTACCCACGATCCACTGGTTCAGATGGCTGCAAGGCTCTTTTGGGGCCGCCATCAAGCATTTTACATGATGACTCTTTGCTGGTAAAATGCTTCTTGATGGAAAAATATGAATATTTAGAGTGTTTTTCAATATCTCATGGATCTGTTCCTCTGTCTTCTCAGTATATACTAGAAATCGTTTACAGCAGTATTATATACACCACCCAGGATTTGTGAAGTTCCACTGTAAACACAGGTTCTAGATCTACCTGGCATCATTACAGTATCAGCCGACACAATGTAGCCATGGGAAGGTGAAAAACCCAAGGTGTCATAGAGTTTAAATCACACATTGGTCTTATTAACACTGAGGGGGTCCAAATAGAGACCCAAGTGCTTGTTGGTCAAAGCTCTACTTTTCCTGTTGAAGTAATCAAACAACAGTACTAACTGGTACCAGATGAACTCCAAATGCATATTGCCTGAAGAGATTACGAAAGACCCATTGAACCTCTTCACCACTGGCTCAGAGAAAAGCAAACTCTGTACAGTGTATTTACTGTCGTCACTATACTTTTTTTGCAGCACTATTCCGATTGCCTATGTGAAAAAGCAGATTTTACTTTTTTGTAACTGGATCCTAGTGGCTCCAAAAACCTCTTCAGTTTAAAGTTGTCCAATAGCAGACCAGTGGGCCCAAAACCAAGAATTATATCATCTCTTCACATACAGCACGGAGCAGTTTTTGTGGAGGTTTAAAAACGTTTAAACTGAACTTCAGACAAAGACACATGCAATGACACAAACTGATTTAAGTTCCACATTGAATGTAGGCTGATCCTACAGAGATGAACCTCTCATAACCTCTTATGTCTAAAAATTCTGAAATTATTCCTGGAGATTCTTGTAAAAAATCTAAAGTAAACCATCAAAACAACAAGAGTAATTGAATTATTAAATCATACTTTCTGTACAAGTCTGGCAAGCCATCACAAGGAACGGGATACTAATTGTCGTTGCTGATTTCATTTCTTGAAGTGGATGGAGACTGCCAGCCCCAAGTGGTTTTCATTTAATTGTGTTACGAAATACCACATCACACTGTCGTTAAACTCAACTGCAGGTGTACTTTCAGACACGTCAGCCAGTGGGAACGTGCCAAAGAAGTCAAATGATGACAGCTCACCATGTGTTGTACAGCCTGTTCTTGGAGCAGCACAGTTTTATAACTACAACATACACATCGTTGGAACAAGTTGAAGGGAACTGCCTGGTTTTCTTAATTTTCTTACCTTGACCATGAGAATGAGGAAACCCAGAATGGGTGATCCAGTGTTAAAGCTGAAAGAAGACACCACCACGTTCTATACACTTTGTTGTGTTGTACATTTAATTTGATATGAATAAAAGCAGAATTTTCCCATCGATCTACACTTATTACCTCAACAAAGTGACAGCATGTTAGAAATTCTTGCTGTTTTATCCAAAATCGAAACCTGAAAACTCCATTTTACCCAAAGTATTCAGATCCAGATCGGTGGTACTCCCAACTGTGGTCCTATGCATCCTGTTTGCTTTAATAGTCCTTGAGATGTGTCCAGAATATGATTGCTGTCTACAAACTGATGGAAGAACCAGCTGAAAGGAAAACCATCCCAGCAGCACTCCTTCAATCAGGTCTTTATGATTGAGCAGCTGGACTCAATCCACTTTAAGAAAAATGCCCATTACAGCCTGCTTGGAGTTTTCCAAGCTGTCTTTAGAGGACTCTTGAGAGCAGGAAGAAGATGATTCTTTGGTCTCATGAGTTGCTCTCTGGGAGGAAAGTACCAACACAGCTCTTCTTTATTTCACCATCAGTGAATCTGTGATCAACTTCGTGGTCTTTTGAAACAAATCCATGAATAATTACATCTAGTTTTAACTAGCCGCACCTGCTCAGCAAGGCTTGGCAGCTGTGAAACAGATTGACTAGACTGGGTCAAGCTTTGCTTCACTCTGTTATCATGGATTTCTGAATTCTACTTTTATAAAAAAAAAAAGAAGAAGAAAAAAAAAGCGCCCAGTCCCTGCTTATCATCGGGCATCCGTCCCCACAGTGAAACAAGGTGGTAGTAGCATCATGCTATGAAGGTGCTTGTCAGAAATAGGGACAGGGAGACTGAAAGGGAGAAGGAACAGAGCCAAATACAGAGAGGTCACTGAAGGAAACCTGCTCCATGGAGAATGGATGCAGACTGCAGCGACACTCCGTCTTTCAGCACAAACGTGAACCAAACTTACAGCCAAGACAACACGAGCGGCTTCAGGATGAGTGGCCTACAGAACGCCCAAACCTAAACCCCACCAGTATAAAGTGGGCAAAAAGTGAAGTTTGAAATATTACTTGCAAATATTTTTACTACACTGTACCAATGTATTTATGTACTGCATCAAGTATAGTGTATTATCTTGACATAATTATATTAAAAGTGGTGCTGACAGCAGATTCATAAAGAAAAGACGTACATAATGAAAATCGAATCATGTATTCAATACATTTTTGAAACTGTTTAGTTTGGGCTTTTCATTGATGGTTTCTTATTAGAAAATTAGTAGAACAATAACAACATCTGGTTGCAATATAAATGCAATGTACACTATGCTTCTTTACGGTAAATGGTCTGTACTTGTATAGCGCTTTATCACCTTTTGGTCTCAAAGCGCTTTAACATAGTTTTCCCATTCACCCACTAATGAGACAGATCACCATGCAAGGTGCTGCCATCAGGAGCACATTCACACACACCAATGGCTCACCATCGGAAGCAACTAAGGGTTCAGTGTCTTGCTCAAGGACACTTGGGCATGTGGACAGGAGGAGCTGGGGATCGATCCACCAACCTTCCGATTAGTGTTCAACCCATTCTACCGTCTGAGCCACAGCCTCCCAATGGCTTTATGGCTTCTCGCCCTCGATAGCCACAGCCGGAGACATCCCTAAGTTCTGCTCTTGTGAACACAAGATCTCAAGAATGCTTTAAGGAAATTTATTCAACCTTGGCAAAAACATTCACTTGATACCAAAAATTAACTGATTTTTTTTTTTTTTTTTGGGGGGGAAGCATCAAAGGTCAATTCTCAGACCTCAATTCTACATATTTAAGTGAACATGATATCTCGGGAACACCGAGATGGAACTTCTTTAAACGTGACACACTCATTCACTTGGCCTCAAGGATGAAGTAATTAGAGTTTGGTGGTCAAAGGTCAAGGTCACTGTCCCATCAAATTGGCCAATGACTACGATATTTCAGAAACATCTGGAGGGAATTGTTTTCTAATGTTTCACCAATTTTCAATTAGACTGATAAGATTTTTGTGTTTAAAGGTCACTATGACTTGACATCCATTTCCTACTATGAATGCAATATCTCAGGAACACCTTGAGATAATCTCTACAAATGTGGCACAAATATAATGTACATGCCAACCTGAGAGGGTAGTGGAGGGCTACAACTAACAGGCGATAATTCTATCTTCACAAACTAACAAGAATATTTTCTGATCAGGCCTCCGACATGAATAGAATATACTTATAATAACAATATTTCTAGCCATCTCAGTGTCTATGTTCATAATTTTGTTTAATAGTGTACTGTCACAGAGAGGGCACAGGAGCAGGTTTTACTCAGTGTCCTTGAAACACTCAGTGTCCTCCCTCACATGTAGGACAATGAGTGTAATGGGATCATACGTGACTGAAATAATGCAAAAGGCCTCAGTGCCACCGCTGTCGGTGTGTGTTGTCTTGTCGTGCAGCCCTAATGCAGACTGACAGGCCAACATGCATCTAATTTGGTACGCTGGAGGAGAACTGAGAGCCACTGGAAAGGAATGTACAATGACACATATAGAGCCTCATGGTTTTACGTACAAATTCAGTACATATTCAATTCTAGCTCACCAGAACAGACATGAGCTAATGTGGGCTTTCGATCAGACCCAAACACATCTAAAAAAAAATTATGATAACTTTTGATTTTCTAAATTTAATATTAGTTTTTTTATGTTTATTTTGTCACAATTTTGCCTTTTCCCCCCCCCACAAAGAACCAGGTAGCTTTGTTGTAACTGAGACTATATAAATATATGCTGCTACAAGACACTGATCTCGACACACTCGCTGAAGCACACATGCATGAGAACACCTACTTAGAAATGCGTGCTCATATGCATAGCAGCATCCAGCTGACTGTGAAAGACGCATGCTGTAGCTGCCACAGGGTTATGAGCTTGAACTTCAAATGGCCTCTTAGCCTCCATCTCTCCCATTTAGAGACATTTGACATGGGAATATGGTTATGTAATTTCAAAGAGAATAATAATTTTTAAAAAAATGCTCAAGGAGACAGGTTGTTTTTTTTCTGCAGTTGTGCTTAAGCTGTTTATTTAGGATGCGCTTCAACTAAACAAACTGAGTCAGCGTTGAATAAACACTAAACGTGATGGAGGTTCCTCCCTGACCACAGCTTTATAAAGTCTCACAGTGATGTACATTTATCCATTTAATTGCTAACTAAAGCATGTATTTAAAATGCTCAGAACAGTGGTGGCAGCTCTCAATTGGCTGGTTGTAACAGCACACTTTTAGGCAAATTAGTTTTTCCAGATACACATGGGTCAGAAATATTGACTGACAGTGGTTAAAAAGTACCAGCCAGCTGTGCCTGTTGATGAATATAGACCTCCTTAACATCTGGCATTACAATACGATCTGTTGGGTATGATCCCACCTGGACAGAAATACAGAAATATTACATTGGATTTGCCACACTGCAGGTGTTGTCTCTGGCACAGTTGGGAAATATTCGTACAAAAAACTCATTCAAAGGTCATCTTACTTCACCTCTTCTTGCTTTCTCAAGCTGACCGTTTCACAACAAAGCCTCTCCGAAGCAAAGGAAAATAAATGAAGCTGCTTCAGGAGACATTTGATAAAGTCCATAAGGTGTAAGAGAAGTCATGTAATCAGTAGGAAAAGCTGATTCACTCTAAATTAGTTTTGATTCTTACAGTAGAGGTCGTGTTAGTCACTTCATGATGCTCCAACTAGTCTGGGCAGTCTAGAGCTACTTTTGGCTGTGGCCGACTGTCATGTGATCTAACCTTGATCAGTTAGACAGGCAACTGTTAACTGTAAATAAAGACAAACGCTTACAACATACATTGTACTACACAAAGCTCTGTTGTTGAATCTGCACCTGTTCTTCTAAATGCAAAAACTGAAGTAAAAATAAACCAAAAATTGTTTCATATGTTAGAGGAGGACAACTTGGTTAAAGTAACATGAAGTCATTTCCAGTGTAAATGTAGAAGGAGGCAGTTAATACAGAACATATGTACTGTATATGGCCATCTTTAATCTGTCACTAATTAATCAAATTGAGAGTTCCTGTTAAAGATTTCGCTCAGTGATTTTAAGAAAAGCTTCTTATATTGTTCATCAGGACATTTACATTTTAAGAAACTGTAATTAAGAACTAATGATAACATTTCATTACTATTCAATTATTAAGAGGTATTACACTCATAATGCCTCAAAAGGCATGTTAATTAAAATAATTCCCATTTATATGCTCTATTGTACTAACACAAAGAATATAATTATAATTGAAAAATACTATTACATCGGATTATGGTTGCATTAGAAACCATTTAAGATCAGATACATTTTCTTAGCCTTCCCACTGGAGGGATTTTAAGACATAAATAAATAATTATATTACATGGCATTCAAAGGAACTAAACTAGCTGAAACATGAGTTCTAATACTGGCTGCATAGTCAGTTTTCTATCTTTTAGACAAGGGAAATGTATCCATCACATGACGGACGGCCACTACGTCAAACTATAGTAAAATTGTTAATTTGCAGGACTGGACACGAGTCTATACTCATCATTAGGTGCATGTCTGTGAAACCATCTTGCAATGTCACAACTAAAGAGCTTTTTTCCTATTTCTTACTGAAGCATTATAAATTTCCCCCAATTCCCCCAGATTGTCTCTAAAATATCCTTTAACACAAGAACACTGACAGCAGCGAGGCTCAGATGTAAACTGAGATCATTTGAAAGAACATCTCTGTGTCCTATTTTAATTGCATTAAATACAAATGTGAAAAAGAGCTGAGTAAAGTTAATACAAATCAGAGGGAGCCAATCACATCGCTGGTCCCACACCTCTGAAACACCTGAACCAGACATAGCAACATACAACAACAACAACTGCTCAACAAATGGAAAGATGAATCTCATGGCAATTAGTGCTCATTCTGCACTACTGATTGGTAGGTCACTACACAAACAATAGAAATGCTTAACAAAGAGGTTTGGTAAGTACAGGACAGTTTATCTAAAATCAAACATGAGTCAGAGGCACTGATTCAGGGTTAATGAGAAGTATTCCTGTAAAGGCAGTAACAGCAGGTCGAGCTTAAAGCGACCAGTGAGTTGTGTGTTGAGGTGTGTTGAGTGGCAGCAGACAGAGATAATGTTCTTACAGTAGATGTCTCTTCTCAGTGAAAAGTCAAAGAACCAGTTTCTTCCAAAATACCATCAACTAATTTTCCACAGCCTCAGTTAAAGGAACCTATGATTACTTCATGCCACACCTCCAACACGTATAAAACATACTCTAATCAGTCCCTCCAGAATCTTGCGATCGCAATAATTAACGCCAATTATACAACCAGTAGCTCCAGCCCAGAGATATGATTGGTCAACTGAACATTCGGAACAAATCATCATGACATCACACACCCTGCTCATCACAACAAATATCACTCCTCCTTCTCAATGGAAATATATAATTATAACTTAATTTCATATCAAATGTAACATAATGCAGTTTCTACTTGTTATAGGTATAGGTCTATTAAATGACCCATTTGGTGAAATCAGGTCTCTTTTGGTCCTTTTTGGTCACTCCGAGCACCCGTACTGTAACAACCCCGATAGCCGCACTCTTCAAATCCTGGCGGCGGCTAGCTGAACCGGTTTGGTTTTAACACGGTATGGTGCTAAAATGTTAAAAACACCTGAGTCCATGGATATCTTTGTTCATCAGATATCTTAGTTCCAACCAGACTGAGCTAGCTGAGCAGTTTAGTGTTTCTATGTGCTGTATTTATTCAGTTTGAGACTAGAAATCCTCTCTGTTGCTAGGTGGTTGCTAAGGGTCGGACTACTTCCTGGAGTAGTAAACATTGCATACGTTACATAAAAGTCTACTGACGCAACTGATTGTTTTCCAGTTTTTAGTCATACCCCATGTGTTGCCATGGAAACGGAGATCACACAAACAAAAAGTTTTATATTTTAACAGTGAACTGTGAATACATTTTGATTACGTTTTATTTAGTTGGTAACTTGTTGAATAATCACAATTTTGCACTCGAGAGTGTCCTTTAATGGGATTATTGGCATGACAGTGCTGCGGTCAGGACCGAGGCATTTTCGAAAGCATACCCTCTGTGTAATATTGCTTAATTCAAAAGAACTTCACAATGTTTGCTTGAGCTGGCAATCTTTTTTAAATCCCCGCGATTTCAATTTGTCTAGCGATGTAGTCATATTTTATTTGGTCACAGACTGTCTATTCTGTAAAGCTGTAATTTTTATGATTTTTTTTTTGTAACTTTTATCGCCATGGTTTTCTAACTGCAATTTTTTTTTTAGAAAATCCACATCAAAATCAAGCATTTTTGATCGCAACAATCATCAAAACAAATCTGTGAAATCCTAGAGGGACTGTCTATTAGTGTCTCAACCAAAGTTCACAGCAGGTTTATGTTGGCCGTTGGCCTTCAGAGATTCATCCTCCCTGAAGATGTAAAAGAAACCAACAGATCAAGCGTGTTCTACCTTTCAGTTGTCCTGGAGGACGACTGCTGTACTTTTTATTCTTCATAATTGTGTTCATTTTTTTTCTTTGACATCTTTGTCTGGTGATCTTTTCTGTCATTCCGCTTGTCTTCTTTGTTATATTCTGTTTTTATTATTTTCATCGTCCTTGTTATCTAGAGTCAACAACAATATAAACACAATATTTATTTTTCTCTCCCATTTTCCAAGTAAAAGATTTTAGCCTCATTCCATGCACAAAAAATATGTATTTCTCCACAATTGCTTATAAATGTGTGGATATCGTTGAAGTCAGTATGCCTGTTGCATGCTTTCTCAAAACTTGTGACATCTGTGGCATCGTGTTGTGTGATAAAACTGCACATTTTAGAGTGGTAGACCACTCTAAAATTAAGGTTTATGGACTAGAGTCCAGGGCACAATGCTGCTGTTTAATCAGCATCTTAACATGTTACAGCTGTCATGTGTCATGTGTCATGTTCTGTCTAAAATACTTTTAACTGATTTGTGAACAAAATTTGAGATAAATAAAGCTTTTGTGTGCTTTTATTTCAACTCAAAAAACAAGTGTTGCTTTATATTTCTGTTGAATGTATATTGACCTACATACTGTATACTCAAATTACAGCCATGATGACGCACTTTATTGTAGTATCAGACATTTGTTTCTTCAGAACAAATACATTTGAGTCTGTATTTAACTTTAAGTCAGATTACAATTGATCGTTCAACCTTGATTCTGAGAAATGTAATAATAATTCGCACCAGGACATACAGTTGAAGGAAATACAATTCTGACTGGATTGCTTTCTATGTTGGTAATGACTATATTTTGTTAATCAAAACATTTGGTAAGTCATATATGTGGATATTGAACAGATCAGTCATATGTTGACTGACAGCATATTTAGTTTTTGACCAAACTTGAGTTAACCAATGCTCAAATCTTAAGTGCCCAGATGTAACCATGGATGCTAAATTTGATATAAACACTCATCTATTGTGTGGGTTGTGTGCTCTGTATCCCCACCCTCCACCTGCTCCTCCTTACACAGTTCATAAATTCCCTGTAGATGTAATCCAGCCAGCCATCACACTGCCATCACAATGTAACTGGGAAAACTATTCAGTAACAGGTAGATAGGTGGGTATTACTGGCTTAATCAAAACTAAATAAATACATTCCTTTTTTTATATATGCAGAATACATTTTACCATCAATCAGAATTAAGGTGGTAGTTTTACCAGATGAGCAGTACAAGGATTTACTGAGAATAGAAGTTAACATATGATTTGTTTTTCATTCAGAAAGATGGACTCATAGTATTTAGAATGATTGAGAAATCACAAATTTGACTCTAAAAATATCCCCTTGTTACTTAAAAAATAAATAAAACATGAACTAAGAAATATCTGTAAAAAGCCCCCAGATAACACCCCGTTTCATTTCCATCCTCTCCTTCACAGGTTCAAGTTTGGCTTGGCACAATTTTTGGCACCGTCTGTTCCTGAGGTGGTAAATGATACCAATACTAAACCCTGTAATCCAGCTGATTGGACTGAACATCTGCTAAGGGTGTAATGTCTGTCTGTCTGTCTGTCTGTCTGTGTGTGTGTGTGTGTGTGTGTGTGTGTGTGTGTGTGTGTGTGTGTGTGTGTGTGTGTGTGTGTGTGTGTGTGTGTGTGTGTGTGTGTTTGAGAGAATCTGGAGCTGCTGAGGCAGACTAAATAGGAGATATAGAGGGAAACCTTCATTTCCCAATAAACTGATCTGAATGACACACAAAGAGCAAGATAGAGACAACAGTGAGGAAGAGGAAGAGTCATGAAGATCGATGACTAACTCGAAACCCTTAAATGAGTTGACCTACTGTGGCTGTGGTGGTTTCAGGTCTTAGCTAATCACAATGGTTAGTCTCCTGTTTAAGAGAGACTGAACGCCACTCTGATGAGAGAATCGGATTAAGACGGGGAGACAGAGGATTAGGAGAAAGAGGACTTGATGGCAGAGGAAAGGACAAAAAGTCAAACGGGAAAAAAAACAGAATCTGGCATCATGAGGGTTGAAAGAATGAGTGAGAAATGAAGGACGGGGGAACTTTAATGTATACCATTTCTGTTTATGGTGCTGGATTGTAGAGCAGTAGGAACATAATCAGACTTTCAGAAAAAAACATGAAGCCTTATTTAAATACCCGGCACCAATTTGCAATTTTCATTTTGGTGTCAATATTGAGGTGAACGTGCACCTGTGCAGCTGGTGAGGAGTATTTTTGTGTCTTCAGTGGGCAAAAGTGCACATGAACAGACCTGTCCAACATCCCATAGACAGGTTTGGTGGATATTGTACGCATTTCATCCCACGAATAGAACTCAATAAAAACAAGAATATTTTGATGCAACCTTCTGTTTCAGTTAATCATATCAAATGAAGCTGACTGTTGTCTATTTAATTGGATGTGAATCAGACAGTTGACGCACGTTACGATGCAGCCGCCTTAAAATATTAAAGACACTCAGGTTAACTACAAATACATTGCAATTAGATTACACATAAAGGGGAACCAATTATTGATTGGAAAGGAAATTAAGAACGTTTTAAGTGCCGGGAGTTTTAAGTGTTTGTAATTTACGTCTGTCACTCACCTGCACCAGATTTCACGATACTCAATGAATTTTCTTTGTTCACTTTGACATTTAATTATTGCCGATGTTTGAGTTTTAAGATGCAGGTTTTTGTCTTCTACCATTGAACCTCTTCCTACACTGAGCAGCGGTTCTCATAATACCAGTGAAGAGTTATTTATACTCATAGTTACATCTTCACATGCCGATTTAACATCAGCCAGTGGAGGCCGCCATTAACAGAACCTCCCAAACAAGTCTGTCATTTTCTTCCAGCGTAAAGTTTTACTGGCGGTGCCGGTCTGCTCCTCCTTTAGTCAATAGAAACTGACAGTCTGCTGCGTCACAGCAGTTTTAAAAGGATTGAGAGGAGCGGATTTTATTGGCCATAGCTGAAGTCAGCTGTGACACCTTGTCTTTTTATTTATTTCCTCCTACTTCACCGCTGTGACACGCCGCGCCAGAGTTGTGACTACAGTTGTGTTCACCTGATACCAAACAAGTTGGCCACACCTACATGAGCTCATGGCACATCGACGCTGTACCTAAACCAAATATGATAGGACCCCACGTGTAAATTAAAACCTTATTTTGACAAGGTATTTACATGCCATCAGTATATGGATATGTGATTTGGATATTAATAAATTACAACCCCATTTTCAAAAAAGTTAGGACGCTGTGTAGAATATAAATAAAAACAGAATGCAATGATTTGCAAATCACATAAACCAATATTGTATTAAAAATAGACCAAAGAAAATATATATTTAATGTTAAAGCTGATAATTTATATTGTGTGAATAATGTGTTCCCATTTTTAATTTGATTCCAGCAACACGTCTTACACAGTGTCTCAACTTTTATGGAAATACTTTTTTTGTGGGCGGCACGGTGGTGCAGTGGTTAGCATTGTCGCCTCACAGCAAAAAGGTTCCGGGTTCGAATCCGGTCCTGGGCCTTTCTGTGCGGAGTTTGCATGTTCTCCCTGTGCTTGTGTGGGTTCTCCGGCTTCCTCCCATCATCCAAAAACATGCACCTCAGGTCAGGTTACCTGGCACCGCACTAGTGGCAGCCTGTTGCAGCAGCTCCCCCCTGAGAGCCTCCCTGCTGTAGTGAAGACATTTCCCCTCGGGGATTAATAGAGTACTATAAAATAAAAAATGGGGTTGTAGTTTGTCAATTTACAAGCTCACCGGTACGGAGTGGTCATAGAAAATTCAAACATGTGCACGAGATACAAAATTGTGGCCATGAGCACACAAGATAAGTTTATATAGAGACAGCACAGAAGAACGGAAAGACAATAAAACAATATTGGAAATGTTTGAAATAACAATAAAAGCAAGACTACATGGAAAATAATATATTTTCGTAAATGGCAACTATAATTTAAACATATTAAACAAATTCTCTGATATTCCAGGACTTAGCCCAAAGAAATGATAAAATTCCTTGACTTTCGCCGTCTGGAAAATAGTTTTCTAAATTCCCTGATATTCCCTGAATTGAAAGGAACCCTGTCTGCAGAAAGATGGTTTCTTAACTAAACAGCAACTGAATAAAACCCATTATTACCCCCTGCAAAAAATCAAAATGATTCTTTTAGAAAACATGAATGCCAAACCGAAGATGAGTGCAGAATGGGGAACCCATGTGACCTGGGTGGACACGCACAATATGAATAAGTGGATGAGGGAAGATTTCAGAGGATACAATATTTACCTCATCTTCTACCTTTCTGAGCTTTCTACATATCCTGTTTAATGATAAGAATTTTGTGAATCAAAGCTGCACGGGATTTCAGATAAGACAAATCCAGGTGTCATCTGAGCTGATAAAAGTGTACATTGTGAGTTTAAGCCTAAAAACTGGCTCAGGCATGATGAAACATGTGGCAACAACTTTTTGTGAGCGCAGTCAGTCAGACATGAGGCTGCTGCAGAGTAGAAGTTAGTTCAGCAGGTGTTGACGTGCATCAGGATGGCATCAGGGAGAAGACAGCTTCGTCTCCAGCAGGGAAGTTTCAAGGAGGAATAATGTGATGTCTGAACCATCAAACACAGTCTCATCAAGGCAGAGATGTGTGATAAGGGCTGGTGTATTGTGGGTCATTTCAGTGCAGTTTACAGTAGTACACTATTTATAATACGACAGTGCTGCGATATTTTCATTATACTTTAGTGGTCATCTGTGGGCGCAGATACAGTCAAGAAAAATTATGAAACAAGAAATGCTGCACCACCAAGTTGCATAAAAACTGGATCAGATGCACTGCAGCCAAACCCAGTTTTAAAAAGGAAACGCCATGAGAAGTAAAAACAACAAAGACTTGGTTCTTCTTATGAGAATTTTCAAAAAACTGTCCTTTGTGGCAAAGAGCTCATATTTGTCCAAAAAAAATGTTACATCGAGTCATGCTATTGAATTTGGTGACATGTTTCTTCATTATGGTCAACACAGACAGGTACTAGAGTGGATTTTAACTCCACCATCCGACTGACGCTTTTATCCAAACCGACTTACAAGTACATTTCAACCATGAGGGTACAAATTCAGAACAACAGCAACAATCAAGAAAGTAAAATTGTCTTCAAGATAGCCAAACTTCAAAGTGCTATAAGTAAGTGCCATTTTAAGTGCTACTATTCAAGGTAAAGTCAGAAGAGGTGTGTTTTTAGTTTGCAGCAGAAGATGTATAGACTTTCCGCTGTCCTGATGTCATTGGGGAGCTCATTCCACCATTTAGGAGCCAGGACAGCAAACAGCCGTGATTTTGTAGAGTGTTTAGCTCGCAGTGAGGGAGCGACCAGCCGATTGGTAGATGCAGAGCGGAGTGAACGGGCTGGGATGTAAGGTTGGACCATGTCCTGGATGTAGACTGGACCCGATCTGTTCGTAGCACGATATGCAAGTACCAATGTTTTGAAATGGATGCGGGCAGCTACTGGTAACCAGTGAAGGGAGCGGAGGAGCGTTGTAGAGTGAGTGAATTTGTTGGCGCACCAAATATTGAAATAAATCCACAGTCTAAAATTGTCCCCTAAAAAGCAGAAATGTGAAATGTTTATGGAAGCGTTAAGTGACCAAGCAGTTTGAGGAAACTAGAATGCTGAATCTATAACTGGAGAAATTTTCATAGTAGTTCAACTTTCATGAAAGAATGTCTTTCGGGTTGAGAGCCAGAGTAAACTAACGTATTGTTTGGTTTGGTGGCATACCTCAACAGTAATGACACCAGACTTTTAGCTATGTTGTACAATAAAACATTAAATCTAAAGAAAATTTAAGGGCACAAACAACGGTTTTGATGCAAACTCTTATCCCACATAACAAAGCATCGCAGAAAGGACAGAGGTAAAGAGTTCCTGCTTTCAGTTCATAACTACTAAATAAAAAGTATTCAAGAAGACAAAATAAATCATGTAATAAATCATGTTATGACACAGCATCTTTTCCAGATATTTGTGAACAAATACCGGAGTAAAGGTGTAATGTTTACATTTAAAAATTTAAATTAGACTCGCAATGTACAACATATCTGTGACAAATAAAGGCATTATGCTCATTTATTTATTTAGTTTTTTTAAGAAGAACTATGTAATCGGTTCTACTTATTCTATTACATGTATGGTATGTACAGCATGTATACTGGCACAGTCTGCAGCGGTGTCTGCAGGCCTCACCTCTCACAGCAACAGGCACAGTTCAGTCATACAGAGGCACAATCCACAGATCAATCAGTACAGACAGAGACCATCCATCTCTCTTCTGGACAACACTGGAGAACAACTGGCTTAAAATCCAGGATTGAAAGGAGAACCTGCTGTTTGACAAGTGATCCTTGTGAAATGTAGGTCAGGAGCATCAAAGAGATGAGAAGGAGGACAAATGGTCCAAATAATCGCATCTGTACACCCAAATTTTCAAGGTCAAATGCGTCCTCAAGCTGCTGACTTAAAGCCAAAAAGCTACTGTAAATCTGTCCAATAAAAGTAAGTTTTACAGTCAGAAACACTTGTGTTCTTGCTATGAAAATGCTTAGACATGAATGAAGAGAGGAAATAAAGTTTTGTTTATAAAGAAATGTTTTTACCCTGCGTTGAGAGACAAATTCATGCTCAAGCAAGAAAGTCATGTGTCAGGTATCCTATCTGAAGCCTTATGGCTCTTTCCCTCAGAGAGCCATAATGAAATGCTGTAAACACCACCGTCTGAGAAAAGTGGCAAAAAGGAGAAAACAGATTGTTTCTAGTTACATCTTTTAAATATACGAAGACATTAAAATAACATATTGACAAACTGCCATGCTGCTCACAACACAATAACTTAATTTGTACAACCCCAATTCCAAGGAAGGTGGGACGCTGTATAAAATGTGAACAAAAATAGAATGCAATGGGTGGCAAGTCACAAAAAAATATATTTTATTGGAAATAGACCAAAGACAGCATATCAAATGTTGAAAATTATAAATTGCATTGTTTTATGAAATATTTGCTCATTTTGAATTTGATGGCAGCAACACATCTCAAAATAGTTGAACAGGGTCATGTTTACCACTGTGCTGCATCACCTGTTCTTTTGACAACACTGTAAACATTTGGGAACTAAGGAGACCAGTTTCTGGAGTTTTGAAAGTGAAAAGTTGTCCTATTATTGCATAAGATATAATTGTAGCTGCTCAACTGTTCAGGGTCTCCTTTGTCATATTTTTCATTTAAGGATGCGCACATTTTATAATAATTTGTGACAGGTCTGGACGGCAAGAGGCCAGTTTATCAGCGGACTCTTCTACTACGGAGCCATGCTGTTGGAATACGTGCAGAATGTGGTTGGACATTATTTTGCTGTAATAATTAAGACCTTTCCTGAAAGAGATGTTGTCTGGATGGCAGCATATGTTGCCAATATATATGTCCAATATATCATTCAGCATTAATGCTTCCTTCCAGATGTTCAAGCTACCAATGCCATGTGCACTAATGCATACCTGTCCCATCACAGATGCTGGCTTTTGAACTGAGTGCTGATAACAAGCTGGATGGTCCCTCTCCTCTTTACCCTGGAGGATGCAGTGTCCATGATTTCCAAAAAGAATCTCAGATTGTGATCGATCAGACCAGAAGGACAGTTTTCCACTTCACCTCAGTCCATTTGCAATGATCTCGGTCCAAAGAAGGCGGCGGTGCTTCTGGATCATGTTTCTATCTGGTTTCTTCTTTGGAGAGTTTTAACCTGCATTTGTGGACGCAGCAATGAACTGTGTTCACAGACGATGGTTTTCAGAGTGTTCCTGAGCCCATGCAGTGATTTCCACTCATGAATCATGTCTGTTTTTAATGCAGTGCTGCCCGAGGGCCCGAAGATCACCACCATCCAATAGTGGTTTTCAGTGTTCAGAGATTTCTCCAGATTCTCTGAATCTTTTAATGATATTATGAACCGTAGACGATGAAATCCACAAATTATTTGTAGTTTTACGTTGAGGAACATTATTCTTAGATTGTTTCACTATTTTCCCACACAGTCTTTCACAGAGTGGTGAACCTCTCCTCATCTTTACCGCTGAGAGTCTCTGCCTATCTGAAATTATTTATTTTTTTATACCCAATCATGTTGCTGATCAGTTGTCATGGTAACCTGATTAGTTGTCAGATATTTGACCAGTTTTTTTTTTTTTTTAGCTTTACACAACTTTTCCAGTCCTTTGTTGACCCTCTCCCAACTTTTTAGAGACATGTCGCTACCATCAAAAATAAAAACAAGCACATATTTCTCAAAACAATACAATTTCTCCGTTTCAACATTTGATATGCTGTCTTTTGTCTATTTGCTATTAAATATGGGTTTATGGGATTTGCAAAAAATTGCTTTTTGTTTTTATTTACATTTTACACTGTTCCAACTTTTTCAGAAACGGGGTTGTACTTTTATAGCAGTTGACTGACTCAAAAGATGACTAAAGAAAAGACATTTTCATGTTCTAGTCTGCAGCCATTAGCAATGACTCAGAGGACATTACAGAGACTTCTGATAAATATCATGTCATGAAAAGACTGGTGGCAGTTTTCTGGACAATCAGTATCTGCATAACTAAATAATAAATAAACGCTGGCCATACAGAAAAAGCTGCTGATCACCTTTTCCAAGAATGTTAACTTGGTTAAACAGCTCATCCACCAGTAAGTCAGCTCTGCTAAATCAACACTACATGATGGTCTGTTTACAGGGATATCTGTTGACAGACCAACAGGCAAATAAGGGAAAACAAATATTAAAAACATGAACATTAAAAGGTTCCTCAGGAAGTATAAGAAGTGGTGCATTCACAACAGTATGGAAGAGGAAAGTGAAAACATTGTTGTCTGTGGTTCTTAAAGTTGTTCTGCAGAGGAGTAGGAATGGAGGTCAGAGGTCGATAGTTCAGCACTGGACAAGCCTTCTCAACTGGGTCTAGATCAGGGGACTATAACCTTTTTCTTTTTTTTAACCAGAGAGCTACTTTGACAAAATTCTAAGTGTCCGAGATCTACTCATGTTTAATAACATTTATTCACATAGCTGAGCTACACCCAAACCAGCTGAATCTGCTTCTTTTATGTGAATGAAAAAGCAAATTGATACTCAACCCACACATTTTGTATCACAGCAGCTTCAATTCAGCAGCAGGTGCATGTTTTTATTAGGGCCCGAGGACCGAGAATCGGTGCGAAAGCCCTATTGTATTTCGTAAAGATGTTCTTCTTCTTGGTCATTCTTATCCTTACGTAAAGTGATTTGCCTTTTTGGAGGCTTTATCATATTCAAAAACTCATGAAAGTGGAAACACATTTGTCTCCCGGTGAAAAATTTCGTATTCTAGTGGAGTCGCGAGTTGGCGTGGCCAAACGGCTCGAGAGCGCCCCCTAAAGAGATGCCTCGGTGGCCACATTTACCTAAATTCACGAAAGCCAGTGGACACGTGTATCACACCGAGACGCACAAAAAAGTTACATTGCACTGTTACGTCAACTTGACAGGAAGTCCACCATTTTGAATTTAGGCGCCATTTTGGGCGATTCTGACACATTGTACTTTGTCGAACTCCTCCGAGGGATTTTGTCGGACCGACTTCAATTTAGATTCTGTGGATAGATAACATGTTTGGGATTAAAAGTTATCAAAATAATTAGTTTTCATTGATGTGTGTGCCTGTGAGAGGCGGCCATTTTGAGCGGCTCACCATTAAACTAGGAGTTGCTTTAAATCTTATGTACATGGACCGACCTTCTCCAAACATCACAGGTATGATAACAGCCCTGCCCTGAAGACCCCTGTGGGGTAATATTCGCTCATAGCGCCCCCTGTTGGCCACTGGAAAAAACACTTTTCATACTTTCACATTCTACGTCGAGCTGTTTGATCCCATGAACCTAAAGTCGGGTCACAATAACCTAAACATGTAGTTGATGATATATTGAGACATTTGTTCGACTTTTGTCAATGGGCGTCGCCGTGACGATGCGGCAAAGTTTGATGTCTCGCCGTGACAGGAAGTTGATGTTTAAGGTTTTAAGGATGCTTGAAACCTGACGAAACGTGTGACATACATCCAGAGGATGTTTGCTTCTCCACACCTCTGATTTTCACGATTATTGTATGACTACAGGATAACTAACTTCTGTTACATCGTTGGTTTGTGAACATTATGACAAAATCAAGTTCAGATTCTATCTGTTGCCATCTTGCTAGTTCGGAGCGGTTTGGAGCAGGAAGTGACCATATTTGGACAATCTGGGGGAGGAGCCAACGGTGGATCTGATTGGAAACCTAACGATACTACGTCCCGCCCACCGATACCTGTAACCTGACTGCACCACAAGCCTGTCAATCAAACAGACACGCCCCCAAAAACAGGTCTTTTTGAAGGGATTATTTTGAGATGGACCTCCAGAAAACTAATAAGAATGAGTGACTTTAGCTAACAACACCAACTGATGGAGACATTTTATTGACTTTGTATTTGAAGAGAGAAGTTGAATGGGAGTCTATGGAGCTGCAGGCTTTTTTGGAGCTGACCTCTAGAGGCACTCGGTGGTATTGCAGCTTAAGACACTTCTGGATCTACCTCATTTTTCAGACCTGAAGCTACGAAATCTTTTATAAACAGTCTGAGACAGACCAGTTTATTTACTATAAAAATATACTGCTCAGTCTTTGACATGCACTCTTCAATATCTCTGAGGCTCCATGCAAAGTTTCCTTTTGTAACCTAGTAAAATTCATACTATATCCTGGTAAAATAAAGCAGCCGGGACCTCGAGAGACTGACAGTCCTGCGCTAATGCTTCAAATTTAGTCCCGTAATGATTTATTGATGTTAACAGCCCATCATCACCTACTTCCTGCTCCCCTCCCACCCCTGTGTCCTCCATCCACTCCACATAATGTATTCGTATTCCCTCTCATCCTCATTCAGTCCCATCTTCAAGTTTGCAAATGGAATTACCTAGAGTAAGATCTGTCAGATGGAGATTTGAACCCACGCATGCACTCCGGTGTGTGTTGGTGTGCTTCAGCATGTGTGACTGCTCCCTGGCATTATCACCATTTCAGGCAGCATAGCACATTTTGCCTTGAGAGCTGTGCTGTGGAGAGCTGGATGCAGATGTAATATCCTTCTATCATTCCTCATCAGCTTCTGACTTCCACGACAGTTGGAGGCACTGACAGGTATCTACTATCACTTAGTAAGACTCCATTTACTGTGTTTTACAACCCAGACTTGCGGGATGAGAAATACCATATGAAATGGACCAAATGCCACTGTAAATTGGTGTAATAAAACGGTATTTCTGCTGCAAAAACCAATCATAAATCAAGCCTCCATGTGCTCCTCCAGAACTGGTGTGGTGAAATTGGTGCCAAGTTCAAAGCACTTTGTCAAATATGCATTAAATGACATGTTTAGTGATGTATGTGGAATATGTAATCTGTAATGTTATCTGCTCCATTGACAGTTGTTCAGCAGGATCCCGGCTCACACCGTGGGCTGGAAAACATCCCTGTAAACAGTCCCTCACACCGATTTATTGTCACATGTGACAGGTTAAACGGAATTAAAGTCATTTGACAATGATACCAATTGAAAATCTAATATACAGACCATCAGAGAAATATATCTCAAGGCCTCGTCGAGTTTTTAAAATTACGTGATATTCCCTGAAATTCCCTGACCTATGGGAACCATGATGCTGGTACGAGTCAGTCCATTAGCATGTTCTCTAATGAAACAATAATTTTACAGACTTTATCGAGTAAAATAACACATTTTGAGAGATCATTTTTGCAGAGGACATCAAGTAGAAATGTAAGGTGCAAGTGAAAACTGGGGGGGATGTTTTGTGATGACAGCTATTTTGTACTCAGAATTGTTAAGATGATTTGTTATTAGTAAACGACCTAAATCGCGTCAATAAAGTAGTTTATTGTGGAAGCTTTTTGTTGATTCATGTCCACCCGGTCTAACTAGCATCCCTAAAGTGTTTTTTCCTTATAAAATGAAAAGTGCTGCAGTAGCTTACTTACTCATCCTATATTTTTAAATATTTATTGTTCCAAAATATGATCAAATCAGGTAAGTAATTTGATGCTACATCGTTGTTATGATCACATAATATTTGAGAAAATCAAACTGTAAGTCGGTGTCTACTCAAATAAGCTACTGGTTGAGGAATGTGTTGAGTATCAGTTTGTTATTAATAGAAGCTGATTCAGCTAGTTTGGTGGAGCTCTAACCCTTACATTACCTGAGAATGTAGTAAATTTTACTGAAAATTAGCATGCTATAACTAAAATAAAATAACAAAATTTAAAACGCTACTCTTTAATTTGCTTCATATTTTTTCATATATATATATATATATATAATATAATATATAAAATATATAAAAAATATAATATATAAATATAAATATATATATATATTTTTTTTTTTCAAAACAGAATTCATATTCAGAAACAGATCTAAAAAGGAAAGACACCTTTCTGACTGACAAAATTTAGCTGCACCAAATTTACAGCTCGTAATCTTTACTGTTATGATTTTACGCTAGTCAAGAAATCAGGAGAGTAAGCGCAAGCACAATGAGAGCCCCAAATTGGACGTCTCATCTCTAAACTCTAAAACTCTCCCATGACAGGACAAGGGGTTGTTTTGAATTGTATCTTTTTCTGTTTCTGTTTCTATCTCTTGTTCTCTCAGCAAGATATGAGGCTACAACGGGATATCTGAGGGTAACAGTCAAATTAAAAAACAGCTTTATGACTGAAACAACAGAGAGCACATTGAGCAGGTGAGACAAAGCAAAGACTGAATATCTGTTTGCTTTTTATCACAGAGGAAGAAGTGAAATGATGAAAACAGTTATTTTGAGCTGCTCTCCTAAACATGACCACTGTAATGGAGGAGGTCAAAGTGTCTGCTGCCACAGGGGTTCAAATCTACAATCAGATAATTGTAGCTGTTCCTGATCTATTGGGAGACAAGAATTGAAGCCAGAGAAGCATCATTTGTAGACAGATTTACACACACCAGTCACTTTGCAGAGCTTCCTCCTACTCCATTATGTTTCAGGCAGCATTGCTGTTCAGGTTAAGGACCAGACACGCTGCAGCCCTCGTCCTTACTTTTTTGGAGGATTGTAATTGTCTGCAGAGAGTTACAGTAATTGGTCCAAACCGAGAACATGCCAAAGTCAAGATGGAGATCTCGCTGACTGTTCATTTCTGGCTCTCCCCACCTGAACCTGGATGTGCCCTGAGCCAAGGTACAACAAAGATGAGGGGATGTGAGATATTCCTCTCACACCTCAGTGGCCTATCTCAGTACTTTTCCAGGTCCCCAAAGCAACTGCCCAATGACACGTGTCGGAGATGACTCACACGTGTAGCACCAACAAGACAAAGTTTTACTGCCACATTTCTGCACACATTGCTAAAAATACAGCGAAGTAGCTTTTTGAGTGCATTTCACACCATCACAATGAATGGTTTTAATGATATGATAGCTCACCTGGTGAACTGTCAAGTCAAGTCTTTCTAGTCACAACAGGAATATTTGCCTTTATCAATTTTGATGCACAAAGCAGGGGTTAACTTTCAGATTATAAACACTAATATGCACCCACTTATAACAATTAACATCTAAAACAACAAAATTTGTAAAACTAACTCCGTGAAATTATCCCAGGAGGTGATTAATCTCAGGGTGGTGATGGTGCATCATGAGGAGAACGTTTTTGGAAAGTAAGGAAAAAAAGAAAAAAAAAAAAAAGAAAAACAGATGTTAAACGAGAAAACAAATCTGTAATGAACTTCATGAACAGCGTAGCACTACACAACATCTGCTGGTTTCCCAACACATTACCAGCACTACAACTCTGTTTACTCAGCGTATGAGGATGAATGAATACAGGTCCAAACACGGTAGATCACGTAGAGTGGTCTGTGGTTGGGACCATATGTATCTGCTTTGATAAATTACATCCATGACTTCAGAACACACTGCTGGTCTCAGACTCCTGTAACGTTGTTACACCAAATAAACAGAAGGGCCTTGATCTGGGTTTATACTACAACTTTGACAATAACATTTGAACATAAATGAAAGAACATTCCAATGGCTTCTTCTCCTTCAATGCTGATGACAACCAGCTATTTGGACCACTCCACCCTCCACTCAGCCAGATGCATGCATCGCTGCTTGCCTGACAACCATCTCAGATGGCTGTCGAAGCACCACCTAAAATCTAACCGTGGACAAGAGTGAGGCTGCGTTCATCTTAACAAAAGGATACCTGCTTGTCCAACAGCATTGATGATGCTGCGGTGACACCAACTACGCAGTCAGGAACCTGCGTTTCACCGTAAAGCAACAAACTGTGGCAGTCAGCAAATATGGCTGAGATACTGGAGCAGAGTGACTGTCTTAAAGCGCACCTTGTCCCCACCGAGACATATACAATAAAACTTTGGAGTCCCGAACAAACTGCATAAAAAAAAGATAACAATGCACGTAAGTTAGTGTCATCTTGATCTTTTCATTGTGGGTTTTGAGTAGCTCAAATTTGTGTCATCGGTTTCAAGCAGAAAAACACGGACAATTATGTTGCCAGGTAGAATACATCACAACTAAACAGTGTCACTATTTCATCACAATGACAAACCGCAAGACATTTCTTTTACATAAATGTCTCCACGTTATTAAAAATACATTTTCATATCAACGAGAGGTCACCATAACGCAGGAGGAGTGGCGTGTTCTCGCACAAGAAAATGTAATTAAAGTTTGTTTGCATGCATGTCAGAGACGGAGGTCATTTAAATTACTGTTAATGTAAATTACTGTTGCTTTACTGGACATTTGGCAATCATGTAACATGTATGAATCACATTATATACCTATTATATATCTATTATATATATATATTCACAGTGAAAATGGAGGTTGGTCGTTGCAAGCAAATATACATTCCATATTTTGAAGGGAAATGTCCTGCAGGTAAAATAAATTAAATACATCTAATGAGACCAAAACTCATGAAGCTAGGCATGTAGCTGTGGTCATGCTGTTAAGAACAGTGTAACTGTGAAGCAATGACTGCAAAATGCAAATCATTAAATAGGGAATTTCATTGACCTGTTTGAGCTTTTTTATTCTCATTTATCTAAACATCTGGAAGAAGCACCTGCAGTATACTAAAAAGTCCTAAATATGTGTACGTAATGCCTACGTAAAAAAGGTTTTACTATTTATCACTGTATCACTATTTAATATTCCAAACTACATCTGTCATCAAAATTTTAATCTGCCATCATAATTTCTCATCTGCAGCTGAGTGCTCCTTGTTATGGCTGAAAGTGAGGAAGCTTAACAAACACCACTCATGTCCTCTTCTGATGGACGAGTTATTCAGTGAAACTTTAATTAACTCTGTACGTCTCTTTGTTACTTCTTTCTGTCTCTCTCAGCTTCCCCGAATTCAAAGTGAAGAATTTAGTCGTACAGGACTGTTGATTACTCACTGATTCATGAACACTTCAGACTAAACGCTATCGAGTTGATATTAATATTTGCATACAAGACGTTCCCTAACAGACTCCTGCAATATTGATGTATGAAAACTGTTTAAATTCAACCTGGGTTTTGCCTCTCCTCCTAAATAAAGTCAGCGCTGTGCTTTTCGACCCCCTACTACCTATTATTTTCAGGCTGTGAAGACCCCTCCAGGGCGGATAAACGTCATGAAGATCTCTCGCGCTAATTAAGCTCAAAGTTGCCGTCCGCAGCCAGAAGTTTCAGATTTGAGTGGGCCGACTTAACTGAGGCTAAATCTCTATTTCCAACCCAAGGTACTGCAACAAACATCCATACTGCATTTTTAATGGAAGTATGGGGGCATGCATAATTTGCAAGCTCTGTGATATATACAGTGGGTACGGAAAGTATTCAGACCCCATTACATTTTTCACTCTTTGTTTCATTGCAGCCATTTGCTAAAATCAAAAAAGTTCATTTTATTTCTCATTAATGTACACTCAGCACCCCATGTTGACAGAAAAAAACAGAAATGTTGAAATTTGTGCAAATTTATTAAAAAAGAAAAACTGAAATATCACATGGTCATAATTATTCAGACCCTTTGCTCAGTATTGAGTAGAAGCACCCTTTTGAGCGAGTACAGCCATGAGTCTTCTTGGGAATGATGCAACAAGCTTTTCACACCTGGATTTGGGGATCCTCTGCCATTCTTCCTTGCAGATCCTCTCCAGTTCCGTCAGGTTGGATGGTGAACGTTGGTGGACAGCCATTTTCAGGTCTCTCCAGAGATGCTCCATTGGGTTTAGGTCAGGGCTCTGGCTGGGCCAGTCAAGAATGGTCACAGAGTTGTTCCGAAGCCACTCCTTTGTTATTTTAGCTGTGTGCTTAGGGTCGTTGTCTTGTTGGAAGGTGAACCTTCGGCCCAGTCTGAGGTCCAGAGCACTCTGGAAGAGGTTTTCTTCCAGGATATCTCTGTACTCGGCCGCATTCATCTTTCCTTCAATTGCAACCAGTCGTCCTGTCCCTGCAGCTGAAAAACACCCCCATAGCATGATGCTGCCACCACCATGTTTCACTGTTGGGATTGTATTGGGCAGGTGATGAGCAGTGCCTGGTTTTCTCCACACATACCGCTTAGAATTAATGCCAACAAGTTCAATCTTGGTCTCATCAGACCAGAGAATCTTATTTCTCATAGTCTGGGAGTCCTTCATGTGTTTTTTGGCAAACTCTGTGCGGGCTTTCATATGTCTTGCACTGAGGAGAAGCTCCCGTCGGGCCACTCTGCCATAAAGCCCCGACTGGTGGAGGGCTGCAGTGATAGTTGACTTTGTGGAACTTTCTCCCATCTCCCTACTGCATCTCTGGAGCTCAGCCACAGTGATCTTTGGGTTCTTCTTTACCTCTCTCACCAAGGCTCTTCTCCCACGATTGCTCAGTTTGGCTGGACGGCCAGGTCTAGGAAGAGTTCTGGTCGTCCCAAACTTCTTCCATTTAAGGATTATGGAGGCCACTGTGCTCTTAGGAACCTTGAGTGCTGCAGAAATTATTTTGTAACCTTGGCCAGATCTGTGCCTTGCCACAATTCTGTCTCTGAGCTCCTTGGACAGTTCCTTCGACCTCATGATTCTCATTTGCTCTGACATGCACTGTGAGCTGTAAGGTCTTATATAGACAGGTGTGTGCCTTTCCTAATCAAGTCCAATCAGTTTAATTAAACACAGCTGGACTCCAATGAAGGAGTAGAACCATCTCAAGGAGGATCAGAAGGAATGGACAGCATGTGAGTTAAATATGAGTGTCACAGCAAAGGGTCTGAATACTTATGACCATGTGATATTTCAGTTTTTCTTTTTTAATAAATTTGCACAAATTTAGACATTTCTGTTTTTTTTCTGTCAAGATGGGGTGCTGAGTGTACATTAATGAGAAATAAAATGAACTTTTTTGATTTTAGAAAATGGCTGCAATGAAACAAAGAGTGAAAAATGTAAAGGGGTCTGAATACTTTCCGTACCCACTGTATTTGTGCTTGTAAAAAGACATAATCCATATTGTAATGTGTCAAACTCAGTTTGTAAATGATCCTAAAATCCAAATGACACTGTAAATCTTCTCGGCTGCAGATGGTTGTTTTTACGTCCAACAAACCAGAAGTGGACACACTGTCAGCGCTGAAGATGCCATTATTTATCTTACTAAAACATGCAAGACGATACTTTTCCTCAATATATGATAAACCAAATTATTTGTGTGTCTTTTACCACAGGAAGGTTTTACTTCGAGGAAAGAAACAATTTGTAACTGTATTCACATACCGGAGCATAAAGTTCAAGTACGGCAACGAGAATACCATCGGAAAATAGGAGGTTGGCATTTGACAACATGGGAGCAGTGGAGGTAAAATAAAGTGGGTGATTTGGTTTGGACGTACCTCTTCTACTTTACTCTGCTCAAAGGCAAACTCCACGGTGGGCACAGCCAAGCGGTTGGCAAAGAAAGTCACGTCTCCGGGCAGCTGCAGCGAGCTGACGTTGGGTCCGGGGCAGTTCCCCCCGCGGATGCAACTCAGCAACTGTCTCTGACAAAAAAGAGCAAAGAGGGAGAGAAAGAAGTAAACAGTTGGCCAAGAGACATCCATCGGTGGAAGAATAGGAAGATGGGCTGTAATTACAAAAAAAAAAAAAGAAAGGTCTGAAGGCTTGGGACAAAGACGCTGTCTGCCGGTGAAGACAAATCTTCAAATTTTGGTGTGAATATTTTAAGTTAGAGCCGCCACACAGCAGGCATGAAACATGACTTGTGATCTAGATAATACACCCTGCGTCCATTATTCCAGCGTACTGTTCACTAAACTAGGCAGGAAAAGATCTGTGATCATATATGAATAGAATCAAAGCAGAAACCTAATGTGGAACTTGGAATTTCCCAAGAACTCTTTCCAATATTTGCTGGACGTATCTCGTAAAAGTATGGGAAGCCTAAATATATGTTTCAAATTTTGCAATGGTCAAAAACTATGATATGTACTGAAACACAATCATCTTTTCTTCTCCTTAATACAGCCATGCAGCTGTAGGAGCTAAAGAAAGAAGTCTGATTAGTCATTTTTGTGGTATGTCAACTGTTAGGTGGTGGAGTTTATCTTTTTCCAGGACCCAAATGCAAGCACACAGACTCGAGGTATCAGTTCCAAAAATACTGTCTTTATTGTCCCAAAAAATAAACAAACAAAAACTACAAACCAAAAGGGTGGCACCGAGCGTGTCCACCTTACGTCCAGTCGGGAGGGCAACTCAACCGACAGCTCCTGCGGGGACACGGGTAACAGGGCAACCGGCAGACCAGCGGAAGGGACGGCGTCAACAATCCCCCTAGCCGGGAGGGCAACTCCACCGACTAGTGATTTTGACCGGGAATATCCGCAGGAGACACAGAGGCCGGAGGAACGGGAACAGGAACAGGACTGACCGGGAGCTGACGGGGAGCAGACGGAAGACGGACGGGCAGCAGACGGAAGACGGACGGGTGGCTAACAAAAACACACAATGAACCGACAACCAGAGTTGTGCAGGGGCAGGTTACATATAGTCTGGGGAGGTGATCAGGGAGATGCAGCACACCTGCAGGTGGTGATCAGGGATGAGTGGCTGCATCTGCTGGGACTGGTGAGGGGCGTGGCCACGGGAGGTGAGTGGCGTGGCCACAGACAAAGACAGGGGACACAGGAGGAGAGGTGATCGGGGCAAAATGGAGGACAAAACTGAACTCCTGACAGTACCCCCCCCTCAAAGGGAGCCTCTCGGCGACCAAACTGGACCGGACCGGGTGGGAGGAGGGGGGACCGGAGGAGGGACAGAGGACCACACTAACACAAGACCTGAGACAGGAAACCTAGGTGGACGGAAGAAGGCCACGGGGCAGGGAGGCCTGGGGTGACCGCGCCGGAGGACGGCCACGGGGCAGGTCAGGTTCAGGTGACCGCTCCGGAGGACGGCCACGGGGCAGGACGGACTGGGGTGACCGCGCCGGAGGACGGCCACGGGCCAGGACAGGTTCAGGTGACCGCTCCGGAGGACGGCCACGGGGCAGGGCGGACTGGGGTGACCGCTCCGGAGGACGGCCACGGGGCAGGGCGGACTGGGGTGACCGCTCCGGAGGACGGCCACGGGGCAGGACAGGTTCGGGGAATCTCTCCGGAGGATGGCCACGGGGCAGGGCGGACTGGGGTGACCGCTCCGGAGGACGGCCACGGGGCAGGACAGGTTCAGGGGATCTCTCCGGAGGACGGCCACGGGGCAGGGCAGACTGGGGTGACCGCTCCGGAGGACGGCCACGGGGCAGGACAGGTTCAGGGGATCTCTCCGGAGGACGGCCACGGGGCAGGACGGACTGGACTGACGGCTACACGTCCAGAGATTAAGGGCGCAGCAGGACCGGATGGCCGGTGACCCCGGCGTCGCCGCCTCCTTCTGGGGGGGTCCCAGAAGGCCAGGCGGGTTCCCTCAAACCCAGTCCGGGGTTCAGCGGAAACCGTGTCATTCAGGCGGGCCTGATTGGAAAAATATTGAAATAAAGTCAGGTATTTTGGATTCGAGTCTGTGGCTGCTGGGTCCCTCCGTGGTCGGTTCATTCTGTTAGGTGGTGGAGTTTATCTTTTTCCAGGACCCAAATGCAAGCACACAGACTCGAGGTATCAGTTCCAAAAATACTGTCTTTATTGTCCCAAAAAATAAACAAACAAAAACTACAAACCAAAAGGGTGGCACCGAGCGTGTCCACCTTACGTCCAGTCGGGAGGGCAACTCAACCGACAGCTCCTGCGGGGACACGGGTAACAGGGCAACCGGCAGACCAGCGGAAGGGACGGCGTCAACAATCCCCCTAGCCGGGAGGGCAACTCCACCGACTAGTGATTTTGACCGGGAATATCCGCAGGAGACACAGAGGCCGGAGGAACGGGAACAGGAACAGGACTGACCGGGAGCTGACGGGGAGCAGACGGAAGACGGACGGGCAGCAGACGGAAGACGGACGGGTGGCTAACAAAAACACACAATGAACCGACAACCAGAGTTGTGCAGGGGCAGGTTACATATAGTCTGGGGAGGTGATCAGGGAGATGCAGCACACCTGCAGGTGGTGATCAGGGATGAGTGGCTGCATCTGCTGGGACTGGTGAGGGGGCGTGGCCACGGGAGGTGAGTGGCGTGGCCACAGACAAAGACAGGGGACACAGGAGGAGAGGTGATCGGGGCAAAATGGAGGACAAAACTGAACTCCTGACATCAACAAGATCATTTTCCAGCTCCATCTTGAAATGACAGTTTACAGGAATGGCCTCCAAACAGAGAGCCATGTAGCATAACACATTGTCTGCAGAGGACTGTGCTGATATTAACAATTACTGTCCAAGAATGATTTGGATCCTCACAAACAGAAAGAGTTGTACTTTTCTTTATAAACTCAACTCCACTTAAAGTGGTGGGAAGATATACTGCAGAACAGAGGCTTATCTTTCATTTGTGTATTTATGTTAAACATGAAACATACGATATCTTATAGAATTTTCAGTAATCAAGCACCACATAATATAACCAGAAATATATATATAATTATGGAAATTAAAATAACGTTTATGAATATGGATCATTTACTTTGTGTAAAATAAATATATATATATGTATATACATATATATACATATATATATATATATTATTTTCAAAAAAATATAGACATCCTGCCAAGCACCATCCATCAGTGAGGTCATCCTTTGGTTTGTGAACCAGTTCCGATTCTGTCCGTCACCATTTTACTAGTTCAGAGCGGTTTGGAGCAGGAAATGACCATATTTGGACAAGCTGGGGGAGGAGCCAGCGGTGGATCTGACTAATCTGATTTGGAAACCTGACAATACTACGTTCCGCCCACCGATAGTTGTAACCTGACATATATATATATATATATATATATATATGCGCATCCTCCCAGGAGAGATCACAGAAAACCTTCAACCCTGGTTTCATCTTGAAAACTGTGAAAACAATAAGAAATCCTTTTACATACAAATAAGTAGCATTAGATGTTTTTCACGATACAAATTAGAAATTAGCTTCAGGTAACCAAAATGCAACTTTGATATTCAATGACCATTACAGTGGGTACGGAAAGTATTCAGACCCCTTTACATTTTTCACTCTTTGTTTCATTGCAGCCATTTGCTAAATTCAAAAAAGTTATTTTATTTCTCATTAATGTACACTCAGCACCCCATGTTGACAGAAAAAAACAGAAATGTCGAAATTTTTGCAAATTTATTAAAAAAGAAAAACTGAAATATCACATGGTCATAAGTATTCAGACCCTTTGCTCAGTATTGAGTAGAAGCACCCTTTTGAGCGAGTACAGCCATGAGTCTTCTTGGGAATGATGCAACAAGCTTTTCACACCTGGATTTGGGGATCCTCTGCCATTCTTCCTTACAGATCCTCTCCAGTTCCGTCAGGTTGGATGGTGAACGTTGGTGGACAGCCATTTTCAGGTCTCTCCAGAGATGCTCAATTGGGTTTAGGTCAGGGCTCTGGCTGGGCCAGTCAAGAATGGTCACAGAGTTGTTCCGAAGCCACTCCTTTGTTATTTTAGCTGTGTGCTTAGGGTCGTTGTCTTGTTGGAAGGTGAACCTTCGGCCCAGTCTGAGGTCCAGAGCACTCTGGAAGAGGTTTTCTTCCAGGATATCTCTGTACTCGGCCGCATTCATCTTTCCTTCAATTGCAACCAGTCGTCCTGTCCCTGCAGCTGAAAAACACCCCCATAGCATGATGCTGCCACCACCGTGTTTCACTGTTGGGATTGTATTGGGCAGGTGATGAGCAGTGCCTGGTTTTCTCCACACATACCGCTTAGAATTAATGCCAACAAGTTCAATCTTGGTCTTATCAGACCAGAGAATCTTATTTCTCATAGTCTGGGAGTCCTTCATGTGTTTTTTGGCAAACTCTATGCGGGCTTTCATATGTCTTGCACTGAGGAGAGGCTTCCGTCGGGCCAGTCTGCCATAAAGCCCCGACTGGTGGAGGGCTGCAGTGATAGTTGACTTTGTGGAACTTTCTCCCATCTCCCTACTGCATCTCTGGAGCTCAGCCACAGTGATCTTTGGGTTCTTCTTTACCTCTCTCACCAAGGCTCTTCTCCCACGATTGCTCAGTTTGGCTGGACGGCCAGGTCTAAGAAGAGTTCTGGTCGTCCCAAACTTCTTCCATTTAAGGATTATGGAGGCCACTGTGCTCTTAGGAACCTTGAGTGCTGCAGAAATTATTTTGTAACCTTGGCCAGATCTGTGCCTTGCCACAATTCTGTCTCTGAGCTCCTTGGACAGTTCCTTCGACCTCATGATTCTCATTTGCTCTGACATGCACTGTGAGCTGTAAGGTCTTATATAGATAGGTGTGTGCCTTTCCTAATCAAGTCCAATCAGTTTAATTAAACACAGCTGGACTCCAATGAAGGAGTAGAACCATCTCAAGGAGGATCAGAAGAAATGGACAGCATGTGAGTTAAATATGAGTGTCACAGCAAAGGGTCTGAATACTTATGACCATGTGATATTTCAGTTTTTCTTTTTTAATAAATTTGCACACATTTCTACATTTCTGTTTTTTTCTGTCAAGATGGGGTGCTGAGTGTACATTAATGAGAAATAAAATGAACTTTTTTGATTTTAGCAAATGGCTGCAATGAAACAAAGAGTGAAAAATTTAAAGGGGTCTGAATACTTTCCGTACCCACTAAGTCCTATATGCATCTGAAGAAAAGGCTCATTTATACTTGATTTGCTTTATGGACCTCTACCCTATAATTTCGTTGATCCAGTGAAAGAGAAAGGATAAAATGAAAACACCACTTTATGTACATCAGAACCATCATGGATGAGTCTTTATTGTGCAAAATACAGTGCAGTGATTAGAGAAGTGGGATGAGGTGACAGTGTTATTGTGGCACTATTCACAATTGCACTATTCAAACTTTTGCCGCAGCAACACGCGGCTCGTCACCTGGGTTGACTGCTCCATGGTGGTATACCTAATTGAACACACAACACAGCTGCTGTTACAGAAATTGTCGAGACGAGAGTGGATAGTGGAAGAAAACAGAATGCAGCAGTCAATCAACGGGAGGCTTATCTCAGCTGTCCACTTCCTCTGAGCCTGCTATGATGTCGCTATGTTCTCCTGTCACACTGCATTTAATTAGAGTTTCCTTTTATCAAGGTCTGTCAAGGGGAGAGAGCTCTGGCGTCCAATCATCCCCAATACTGTCACAGACACACTGCCGTCAACCTTTTCTGTTGTATTTTCTATAAAGGCCGATGTGCTCTCAACATGAACTCCTTCTGTCACACGTTCACTCTCCTGAACTGAATTAAGGCCACAAAATAAAACCTCTAACTGACTCTGTGAATTTAGTCTTTAGTCACACAAAACCACAGGAAATACTAAATAAACATTTACCTAGACATCAATATTTCATTACCTACTTATTGCTAATTGTAGGAGTTAACAGGCTGACAATAAATGTTTGTTCAACTTAAAAGGTGATTGAGATTCAGAATAAGGAACACAAAGGACAGACTTACATATCGCTTGGTGTAAACAGCTTTCATTTTTAAGCAGTTTATTAGTTGGGAAGTCAAGCAGAGTTGTATGTGAAGTCTTTAAAGCAACAATAGATTTCGGATTCCTTCTTTGTTCAGAGGAAGTTAATTAGCCACTCACAGCCACCATGGCTCAGAGAAGTCAGACTTTATCAACAGAAAATACATAGCAGAATGTCTTACAGCACAGGAAGTCCAGTTTGATTGACAGCTGATCTCTGGTTGCAGTGCTAATGCACACCAATGACTTAACATGGTCACATTAACCTCCTCGGGGTGTCCGGGGCAAAAAAATAGGCCCCCATTGACCCATAGGTCAATTTCATTTAATCCACTGGCAGCCACAAACCAGCCAGTGAAATAATTAGTTGATTACTCAACAGACAGAATTAATTGGCAACAATTTTGATATTTAATTAATTGTTTACAGTACTTTTTCTTTGCTGGATTAATATCACCTTATTGGCAATACACAAAAATTGAAGTTAAATTAGTTATTTTAAAACGGAAGTATGAAGAAAACAAGAAAAGTGAACGTATGCGCCCCCACACTGTCCAGAACAGCTTTACTGTCTGTAGACTCGAGTCAAATAAAGCCACTGATTTGCTGAGGTTTTATGTGTGCCACCTTGAACTGTCACATGATCAAAGGTCCATGTGTGTTATTTCCACTGTTACACCAATCAGCTATGATAATAAAAGGAATTGTGTTTACAAAATACTAGGAACACCTCTCAGTATAACTCATATATATATATATATATATATATATATATATATATATATATGCAACATTAAAACCACTGGCAGGTAAAGATTTAATTATAATACAGTATATAATATATATAGTTATATATATTTAGTTATATATATCTATATCTCTCTATATATATATACAATATATATAACTATATATAAATTTAAAAAAAATATATATATACAGTATATATATCTATCTCTCTCTCTCTCTATACAGTGAACCCTCGCTATAACGCGGTTCACCTTTCACGGTCTCGCTGCTTCACGGATTTGCATCGTGCATTGTGTTCTGCATTCTGATTGGCTAAACAGTCTCTCCGCTTCTTCTCTACCTGTTTGTCAATAACGTTGCGGTTTAATATGTACACGTACGTAAAACAGCTTGCCAAATTAAAAATAATCGATGGTGGCATGTCGGTTTATAAGAATCTTTTTGCCCAGAAGAAAAAAGAGCGACAACAACTACCGATAACTATGTTCTTCTCTCGAAAAACCACACCTGCACCGCCGGCTTTAGAAGAAAGAACCGCTGCAGAGCGGAGTCAGGATGCAGCGGCTCAGTCAGAAGAGCAGTGAAATACACGAGTCACTATTTGTCCTACTGTACTTTGTATTTTTTTTCATCATCATTTTTCATTTTCTCCCGTTCTAATCCAATGACTCGGGTCGCAGTGGGGCGGTGCCGATCTCAGCAATTTGAAGCCTTCAGTTCGTATTGATGATTCAAGTGATTATTTTACAGTACAGTAGTTATTTGTAAAAAAAAAACATTTATACGGTACTTTTATTTGTTAAACAAATGCTTGGGCCTGTAAAAAGGTTTTGTTCTTTGGTTTCAATGTATTATGGAGTATTTCATTGTATAATAATTGTAAAAAAAATAAAGGTTACTACTTCACGGATTTCGCCTATCACGGTTTCTATTTGGAACGTAACCCCCGCGAAAAACGAGGGTTCACTGTATATATATATTTGAGGGCGGCACGGTGGTGCAGTGGTTAGCACTGCCACCTCACAGCAAAAAAGGTTCGGGGTTCGAATCCGGTCCTGGGCCTTTCTGTGCGGAGTTTGCATGTTCTCCCTGTGCTTGCGTGGGTTCTCTCCGGGTTCTCCGGCTTCCTCCCATCATCCAAAAACATGCACCTCAGGTCAGGTTACCTGGCGCCGCGCTAGTTGCAGCCTGCTGCAGCAGCTCCCCCCTGAGAGCCCCCCTGCTGTAGTGAAGACATTTCCCCTCGGGGATTAATAAAGTGTATAAAATCAAAAAAAAAATATATCTATATATATATATATCTATATATATACACACATATATATATATACACTGCTCAAAAAAATAAAGGGAACACCTAAACAACACAATGTAACTCCAAGTCAATCACACTTCTGGGAAATCAACTTCTCCAGTTAGGAAGCAACACTGATTGTGAATCAATTTCACCTGCTGTTGTGCAAATGGAACAGACAACAGGTGGAAATGAGGCAATTATCAAGACAACCCTATAAAGGAACGGTTCTGCAGGTGGTGACCACAGACCGTTTCTCTGTCCTCATCCTTTCTGGATGATTTTTGGTCACTTTTGCATTTTGCCAGTGTCCTCACCACTAGAGGTAGCATGAGGCGGTGTCTACAACCCACAGAAGTTGCTCAGGTAGTGCAGCTCATCCAGGATGGCACATCAATTACTGGTTGGCAGCTTCGCCATTGGTGCCCTGTGGTCTTCACAGATGAGAGCAGGTTTACACTGAGCACATGTGACAGACGTGACAGGTCTGGAGATGCCATGGAGAACGTTCTGCTGCCTGCAACATCCTCCAGCGTGACCGGTTTGGCGGTGGGTCAGCGACGGTCTGGGGAGGCATTTCTTCAGAGGGCCGCACAGCCCTCCGTGTGCTAGCCAGAGGTACCCTGACTGCCATTATGTACCAGGATGAGATCCTCAGACCCATTGAAGACCATATGCCGGTGCAGTGGGCCCTGGGTTCCTTCTGATGCAGGACAATGCTCGGCCTCATGTGGCTGGAGTGTGTCAGCGGTTCCTGCATGATGAAGGCATTGATGCTATGAACTGGCCCGCCCGTTCCCCAGACCTGAATCCAATCCAGCACATCCGGGATATCGCGTCTCGTTCCGTCCACCGACGCCACGTCCACCGCAGACTGTCCGGGAGTGGACCGATGCTTTGATCCAGGTCTGGGAGGAGATCCCTCAGGAGAACATCCGTGGTCTCATCAGGAGCATGCCCAGGCGTTGTAGGGAGTGATACAGGCACGTGGAGGACACACACACTGCTGAGTCTCATTTTGACTTGTCTTGAGGAATCTCCACAGAAGTTGGATCAGCCTGTGATCTGATTTTTCCACTTTTATTTTGAGTATGATTCTGAATCCAGACCTCCATGGATAATGATTTTGATTTCTATTGATCATTCGTATGTTATTTTGTTCTCAACACATTCCACTGTGTAATGAATACATATTTTCAACTGGAATATTTCATTCATTGAGCTCTAGGATGTGTGTTTAAGTGTTCCCTTTATTTTTTTCAAGCAGTGTATTAATGGGCTTTATTTTTCTCATGATTTTTCCTGGACTGGTGGTGGTTACTTCAGAATTGGACCCAATATTCATTGGACTGCCTAAGGTAAGTCATATTTCTACAATAGAGTGCTACAATGTTATCTACACAGTAATGCAGTACAGTATCAGAGGAAATTTAATTACTTTGTGCAGCTGTTGGTTTTATTATGTCCTGTGTCCACCCACTGCTCAGTATCTTCCTCTGATCAGGCCCAACACAAGCAACAGTTGTAGCTATCCTCACCTCTGCATTTGTTGGTTGGGCATTTTACTGAAAGACTGCTGCTGAACCAATATATTAAACGAACTTCATTTGAACTCAATTTGCATGAATGCCTGAGAGTAGAAAAGGCACTACTGCCACTAAGCAATCCAATTTGTGAGCAACTATATGACATTGGACAAGCATGTACTGTTCTCCTTGTATTCGTGAGTGCACAAGTTAAAACCAGTAGTTTCTTGCAGGGCTTAGGAAAAGACTTACAGGGCCAGTCTCTATAGATTGAGCCAAACTGAAGATCAAAAGTAGTGATCAGTGGAAACTGTTCTCTCTCTACACATAAATGGGCCACAGTCCATCTAAATGGTCCCCAAATAGACCATATAGATACAGAAATTACAAATATCCAAACTTGTAGTGTTACGTTGCTTTTTCACAAAGAAAAGGCCCCGATATCCTCCATCCTTTTTAAAAAAAAATTAACCATTGTTTAAATAAAAATAGGCCAAAGACATATAAAATTTTGAAATAGACAAATGTTATTGTTTTATGGAAATAAGCTGTGGCAGGGGAAACAAACGACTGGTGGAACATTTCACAACTAATCAGGTTGTGAAAAGGTTGGTAACATGACTGGGTATAAAAACGACATCCAGAGAGGCAGAGTCTCTCAGCAGTGACGATGGGGAGGGGTTCACTACTTGGGGAAAGACTGTGTGGGCAAATAATGCAACCGTTTAAAAATCATTTTTCCAAATTCAAAACTGTAAAGAATTTGGGGATTTCATTATTTACGATTCATTAATATCAATAAAAGGTTCAGAGAATCTGGAGAAATTTCTGTCGGAGACGGACAAAGTTTGAAAACAAATATCAGGCAGCACTACATTAAAAACAGACACTATTCTGTAGTGGAAATCACTGCATGGGCTCAGGAATATTTCTGAAAACCATCGTCTGTTAACACAGTTCATCGCTCCATCCAGAAATGCAGGTTAAAACCCTCCAAAGAAGAAACCAGATAGAAACATGATCTAGAAACACCGCCCCCTTCTCTGGACCCGAGGTCATTTAAGATGGACTGAGGTGAAGTGGAAAACTATCCTGTGGTCTGATCGATCACAATCTGGGACTCTGTTTGGAAATCATGGACGCTGCATCCTCCAGGTTAAAGAGGAGCGGGACCATCCAGTTTGCCGTAAGTGCACAATTTAAAAGCCAGCATCTGTGATAGTATGGTGTCTTTTTCAGAAAAGGCCTGATTATTTTAGCAAAATAATGCTAAACATATTGGCACGTATTACGACAGCATGGCTCCATAGATTAAGAGTCCGGGAGCTGAACTGGCCTGCCTGCAGTCCAGACCTGTTCCCTTTCAAAAACATTTGGAGCATATGCCACACATGTACGCTAGAAACATGATGGCAACCTCCTAACAACAAGAAACACGTTGTTGTGTCTGGCTGAAAAAGAGTCAAAAGGAGAAAACACTGTGTGCAGCTACATAGTTGGAAAAGAGCTTGGATGTGGAATAACGTTCAAACTTCCTGAAAGTTAAAGGATGCACAAAACTGTCCAGTTTAGAGTCCTTGAACAGACACACTCAGTGATACCGAAACCTACATCAACATGATGTGACTGCTAAGAACCTCGGGGACACTCGACAGTCAACGCTCTTTTACTGCCAACATCACTGCAACAACACGTTCCTGTAGATACATGCTGCACAACATCAAGAGAAGACGTCCTCTTCTCACTCAGAAGGCACCGCAGGTTCTGGTCCAGGTTCTGGTCATCTCACGCTTAGACTACTGTAACGCCCTCCTGGCAGGTCTACGTGCTAATGCCATTCGTCCTCTGCAGCTCATCCAGAATGCCGCAGCTCGACTAGTCTTTAACCTCCTAAATTCACTCTCACTACTCCGCTCCTCCTCCTCCTCCTCCTCTGCAGCTCCCTTCACTGGTTACCAGTAGCCGCCCACATCCGTTTCAAAACATTGGTACTTGCGTACCGTGCTGTGAACAGATCAGGTCCAGTCTACATCCAGGACATGGTCCAATCTTACATCCCAGCCCGTTCACTCTGCTCTGCATCTACCAATCGGCTTGTTGCTCCCTCACTGCGAGCTAAACACTCTACAAAATCACGGCTGTTTGCTGTCCTGGCTCCTAAATGGTGAATGAGCTCCCCACCGACATCAGGACAGCAGAAAGTCTATACATCTTCTGCCGCAAACTAAAAACACACCTCTTCAGACTTTACCTTGAATAGTACCACTTAAAATGGCACTTACTTATAGCACTTTGAAGTTTGGCATTCTTGAAGAAAATTGTACTTTCTTGATTGTTGTTGTTCTGAATTTGTACCCTCATGGTTGAAATGTACTTATTATAAGTCGCTTTGGATAAAAGCGTCAGCTAAATGAAATGTAATGTAACATGCTGATTTAGAAACAATGAACTGGTCTTGAGGGCAGAGAAATTTAAATCTACTCCTCCATGACTTTACAATGCTGAGGGCTCACAAGGACGTTGGAATAGTTTGCGTGTCTATGCAGTGTATAGTTTTAGAGGGCGATTATCTAACTGGTTTGGTTTCAGGATATGCAGCTGCAGCACAGTAGGTCTTCAGGTTTGAGAACCGTGTCCAGCCTATACAGTGCATCCGGAAAGCATTCACGGCGCTTCACTTTTTCCACATTTTGTTATGTTACAGCCTTATTCCAAAATGGATTAAAAATAATTTGTTTCCTCAAGATTCTACACACAATACCCCATAAAAATAACATGAAAAAAGTTTTTTTGAATTTTTAACCAATCTATTAAAAATAGAAAATGAAAAAAAAATCACTTGTACATAAGTATTCACAGCCTTTGCCATTACACTCAAAATTGAGCTCAGGTGCTTCCTGTTTCCACTGATCATCCTTGAGATGTTTCTACAACTTGATTGGAGTCCACCGGTGGTAAATTCAGTTGATTGGACATGATTTGGAAAGGCACACACCGTCTATATAAGGTCCCACAGTTGACAGTGCATGTCAGAGCACAAACCAAGCCATGAAGTCCAAGGAATTGTCTGTAGACCTCAGACAGGATTGTATGGAGGCTCAGATCTGGGGAAGGGTACAGAAACATTTCTGCAGCATTGAAGGTCCCAATGAGCACAGTGGCCTCCATCATCCGTAAATGGAAGAAGTTTGGAACCACCAGGACTCTTCCTAGAGTTGGCCGCTGAGCGATTGGGGGCGAAGGGCCTTAGTCAGGGAGGTGACCAAGAACCCGATGGTCACTCTAACAGAGCTCCAGCGTTGCTCTGTGAAGAGAGGAGAACCTTCCAGAAGGACAACCATCTCTGCAGCACTCCACCAAGCAGGTCTCTATGGTAGAGTAGCCAGACAGAAGCCACTCCTCAGTAAAAGGCTCATGACAGCCCACCTGGAGTTTGACAAAAGGCACCTGAAGGACTCTCAGACCATGAGAAACAAAATTCTCTGGTCTGATGAAACAAAGATTGAACTCTTTGGCCTGAATGCCAAGCGTCATGTTTGGAGAAAACCAGGCACCGCTCATCACCTGACCAACACCATCCCTACAGTGAAGCATGGTGGCGGCAGCATCATGCTGTGGGGATGTTTTTCAGCAGCAGTAACTGGTAGACTAATCAGGATGGAGAGAAAGATGAATGCAGCGATGTACAGAGACATCCTTGATTAAAACCTGCTCCAGAGCGCTCTGGACCTCAGACTGGGGCGAAGGTTCATCTTCCAACAGGACAACGACTCGAAGCACACAGCCAAGATAACAAAGGAGTGGCTTCGGGACAACTCTGTGAATGTCCTTGAGTGTCCCAGCCAGAGCCCAGACTTTAACCCGATTGAACATCTCTGGAGAGATCTGAAGATGAAGAATTGCTGCCAAAGGCGCTTCAACAAAGTGTTGAGCAAAGGCTGTGAATACTTATGTAGTGTCATATTTTCATTCTTTATTTTTAATAGATTTGGAAAAATTATAAACAAACTTTTTTCACTTTGTCATTATGGGGTATTGTGTGTAGAATTTTCAGAAAAAAAAAATAATTGAATCCATTTTGGAATAAGGCTGTAACATTACAAAATGTTGAAAAAGTGAACCGCTGTAAATACTTTCCAGATGCACTGTATAAAAGAATGCATTTGACTTTTGCTTCTATCTTACATTCTGTACACCAAAGGGAAAACACAAAATAGATTGCTGTGCTGGATGAGAACCTGCTTTAACCTGTTCTCACCTTTGCTTTCATGAAGCTAAGATTTAAAAAAATATATATATATTCACCCACTTTCTTGAGTCTCAGGTGACCTGAGGTTATGGCATTTACTCAGCACTTTTATGGTCTGTGAAGTCTTTCAATTTCAGCAATAAAAAAAATGGAAAAAGAGAAAAAATACCTCAATTTAAGCCACAAAGCAGGATTACATAGAGAGATAGACTATCATCCCATCAGATCGAGACAAGATTTAAAGTCAAGCCGTGTACCTCTTTCTCCTTTTCTCTCTTATAAGCAGTCATAGTGCATTAGAAGAGTGTCAGAGGGGGAAAGAGAAACCGAGACAGTCAGGATGAGAGAAGAGTCCTTTAGAGAAGGAATAGTAAAAACAAGAGGTATAAAACGGAGATGCGATGCGAGGACAGACAGAATAAGCAAATGAACCAGGAGGGAGAGAATGAGCAAGAGCAGAGAGAATGGGTAATTTCAGCCTGTGGTGCCACACAGAATCAATATTTCATTTCTTTGTCTGCTATGATAAGGAGAGAGTGAAATCATTTTGAGAGATCAGCTTACCACTCAATACAACTCTGTACAAAATCATATAGAATAGATAGAATGGCTTGCTGGATTTTGACATGAAAGCTTGGAACTGGATAATCTAGATGATATTGCCTGAATGAGGCTGTGTTAGAGTTATGGTTATTATTTATTTTTGATTTAACAATAAAAACGCAATATAAAACACAAAGCTCTGCATGCCCACAGGCCAAGACAGCGGTACATAGATGAACTCACTCCAACTAGCAACAACCACAGCTTGAAACTGCAGCCAATGTGGAAGTACCTTGAAATGCAACACTGCTGAAGGTTGCTACTGTAAATATAATTTTAAAATAATCTCTGGCTCAAACAGACATCTACCCTTCTCCAGACTTCAATTCAGAGCCAAAGCAAACCAGAGGGTGATGTCATCTTTCTATACACTATCGGTCACTTATAAAACTAACTGAACCAATTAATGTTTGAAAAAAAAAATCCTTCCTCCCAGTGGTCATTAAAGAACATGTGACCCCGACAGTTTGTTCATTCAGTCTATATCAGCATTGGGACACATCAAATAAGCAGAGAACGGTGGCGAACCATAATCAGAATGCAACGTGCTGCAACAACAAAGTGACACAAGCAATTTAGCATTATGTGAGTGATGATAATAATTTAATTCCAGACTGTGGTCTTTGGAAAAGCCATTTGCAGCTGTTGAACTAAAAGCACATCCCAGCTATACAGAAATGAGTTACAGAGATGATGGACAAAGAGAGAATGAGGAATAAAGATACAAACACAGACTGGATCCAAGTGGTTGAAGAGTAAGCTTTTTCTGACCTCATACAAAGTGTCAAAGTTTACCATCAAGCAAAGATGTAACATAGTGTTGGGTGAAAACAACCATACGGCTACAACAAAAGATCTGCGGGAAATGGAAATTTAGGTTGTGCAAGAGCACAGATATTTCATATAGGCCTTCCTCACGAGTTATTAAAACAGTTTACAGGACAAGTAAGGTGATTGTAAGTACCACAATTGAACTTCAAATCTAATTGTTTAATATTTAATTTCTGGGTTAAACTCTGATGTTGTCAACGATTCACCATGGAAACACTGAACCATACGAACAATTTTACATACATCAACATTCATACGTTTCTTTGCATTGATCATTTGTAGGTAAATGTGGCTTCGACTTTTTTACGCAAGTACACGATAGCTTGTTTTATACACGAGACCTCTTCAGCTTTGACCTTTGATCGCCAAAAACGAATTACATTTCATGACATTACATTTCATTTAGCTGACGCTTTTATCCAAAGCGACTTACAATAAGTGCATTTCAACCACAAGGGTACAAAACCCAGAACAACAGGAATCAAGAAAATACAATTTATTCAAGAAATCCAAACTACAAAGTTCTATCAGTAAGTTCTATTTTAAGATACTAAAGTTCTACTGTTCAAGGTAAAGTCAGAAGAGATGTGTTTTTAGTTTGCGGTGGAAGATGTTCAGAGTTTTCGCTGTCCTGATGTCGGTGGGGAGCTCATTCCACCATTTAGGAGCCAGGACAGAAAACAGTCGTGATTTTGTAGAGTGTTTAGCTCGCAGCGAGGGAGCAACAAGCTGATTGGTAGGAGCAGAGCGGAGGGAGGGGCTGGGATGTAAGATTGGACCATGTCCTGGATGTAGACTGGACCTGATCTGTTCACAGCACGGTACGCAAGTACCAATGTTTTGAAACGGATGTGGGCGGCTACTGGTAACCACTGAAGGGAGCGGAAGAGGAGGAGGAGGATGAGGAGTGGAGGAGGAGGAGGAAGAGGAAGAGGAGGAGCGGAGTAGTGTGAGTGAATTTAGGAGGTTAAAGACCAGTCGAGCTGCGGCATTCTGGATGAGCTGCAGAGGTCGGATGGCACTAACAGGTAGACCTGCCAGGAGGGAGTTACAGCAGTCCAGACGTGAGATGACCAGAGCCTGGACCAGAACCTGGACTAGAACCTGGACCAGAACATGCACCGCCTTCTGAGTGAGAAGAGGACGTATTCTCCTGATGTTGTGCAGCATGTATCTACAGGAACGTGTTGTTGCAGTGATGTTGGCAGTAAGAGAGAGTTGACTGTGGAGTGTCTCCGAGGTTCTTATCAGTCAGGGTCGGGATAACAGAGTTGTTGAAGGTAGTAGTCAGGTCGAGGGTGGGAGAGTCTTTCCCTGGAAGGAAGAGCAGTTCAGTCTTGTGGAGGTTGATTTCCAGGTGGTGTGAGGACATCCACTGAGAGATGTCAATCAGACAGGCAGAGATTCATGCTGCTACCTGTGTTTCAGATCTGGAAAAGAGAGGATCAGTTGGGTGTCATCAGCATAGCTGTGGTAGGAAAAGCCATGCGAGTGAACAACAGAGCCGAGAGAGTTGGTGTACAGAGAGAAGAGGAGGGGACCCAGGACGGAGCCTTGAGGGACACCAATAGTGAGAGGACAAGGTTCAGACACAGATCCTCTCCAAGTTACCCGGTAGGTGAGGTCGTTGAGGTAGGATGAGAACAGGGAGAGAGCAGAGCCTGAGACACCGAGGTCCTGAAGGAGGAAAGAAGGATCTGGTGGTTCACTGTGTCAAATGCGGCAGAAAGGTCAAGAAGTATCAGGACAGAGGACAGAGAGGCTGCTCTAGCAGTGTGAAGCTGCTCAGAGACAGAAGGAGGACCGTCTCTGTTGAGTGGTCTGTTGAAACCAGACTGGTGATCAAGAAGGTTATTATGGTGGAGATAGGAGGAGAGTTGGTTAAAGATAGCTCGCTCCAGAGTTTTAGAAAGAAAGGGAAGAAGAGAGACGGTCTGTAGTTGTTTACATCAGCCGGGTTGAGGGGGGGTTTCTTCAGGAGAGGGTTCACTCTCTCCTTCAGAGAGTTCAGGAAACAGACCGTTGACAGAGAAGTGGTGATGAGATGGAGAGAAAAGGAAGAAGGTCTGTAGCAACAGACTGGACAATGTGAGATGGGATGGGGTCAAGGGGGCAAGTGGTTCGGCGGGCGGAGGTTACCAAGGTGAGAACTTGATTGGGAGATGGGGGTGAAAGAGGAAAGCGAAGGGTATGAAGATGATGGACATGTAGTTATAGAAGCTGGGTTTGAAAATGAGGAACGTATGTCATCTATCTTTTTCGTAAAGTAGTTGACAAAGTGGCTTGGTAGAAGGATGGAGGGAGGAGGGGGGGTTCAATGAGTTTTGAGAAGATGGAGAATAGCTTTTTGGGGTTGGAAAAAGAGGTTTGAATTCTGGTTAGGTAGAAGGAGCTTTTGGCTGCAGAGATAGAGGCAGAGAAAGAGGAGAGGAGAGATTGATAAGTGAGCAGGTCGTCAGGGTGGTTCGATTTTTTACATTTCCTTTCTGCCGCTCTCATAGTGGCTCTCTCGGCACGCACCGAGTCAGACAACCACGGAGCTGGGGAGGACTTGCAGGCCTGTCGTAATGTAAGGGGACAGAGAGAATCAAGAGAGGAAGACAGAGTAGAAAGGAAAGTGTCTGTGGCTGAGTTAGGATGAATGAGTGAGAAAGAGTCAGTTGAAGGGAGGGCAGATAAAACAGAGGAGGCCAGAGAGGAGGGAGAGAGGGAGCGAATGTTGCGACGGACAGGTACAGAGTCTGCTGATGTGGGAGGGTTGTCGGTTTGAGAGAGTGGGAGAGTGTAAGAGATAAAGAAGTGGTCAGAGACATGAAGTGGAGTTACAGTGAGGGTAGATGTGGAGCAGTTTCTGGTGAAAATATAGTCCAGGTGTTTACCGGCTTTGTGAGTAGGAGGGGAAGGACTGAGTGAGAGAGCAAAGGAAGACAGTAAGAGCACAAGGTCAGATGACTTCTCAGTCTGGATGTTAAAGTCACCCAGAAGGACAAGTGGAGGACCATTTTCTGGGAAGTTTGACAGGAGGACGTCTAATTCGTCCAATAAATCTCCCAAAGGACCCGGAGGACGGTAGAGAACAACAATGTTTAATTGTACCGGATGAGTAACTGTCACAGCATGAAACTCAAGAGACAGTGAGGTAGGAAGTGGACGTGGGTACAGAGAAAAACTCCATTTGGGGGAGATGAGTAGACCTGAACCACCACCCCTACCAGTGGGTCTGGGGGTGTGGCTGAAGGAGAAGGCAGAGGAGAGAGCAGCAGGGGTGGATGTGTTGTCCGGTGTGATCCAGGTCTCAGTGAGAGCAAGGAAGTCCAGCGATTGCTGGATAGCAAAGCCGGAGATGAAGTCTGTCTTGCGGGTAGCTGACTGGCAGTTCCAGAGTCCTCCTGTGATGAGGTGTTGGGTATGAGTGGAACGGGTGGGATAGATAACAGAGGAAAGGTTACGGCGTTGATGTGAATGAGTGTGAGGCCTATAGTATCTACGAGTAGATATACGCACAGGTATGGAAAGTACACACATTCTCAGATGGCAGTAGTACTACTCAGCTATACTCAGCCTCCCCCCTATGACTCCAACGAAAGACTGCTCAGTCTTTATCCTCCGAATCTTCATATGACGAGTCCTCGCTGATGCTGAAGCTGACGCTTCAAACACTTCCTGGTTTTATAACAGGGCTGGCTCACCGGGTGTTACAAATGGGCGGCAATCGAAACTCACCACTGATTACTAAACAAAGAAAACTTTCGCAACAGTCTCTAGATGTTGTCTCTACTTCTCTTGGAGAGAGTCTTTTTTACCTCAAACTGGTGGAAAGTCAAATACAACTTAGGCCTTTGTAGAATTGGAAATAAAGACCAGCAGTTTAACTCTAAACTTGTTCTCAAAGACTCACAGTTACTTGAGTGAAAACAAGAACCCAATCACAAACAATTCCAAAAAACAGGCAAGCTTTAGCAGTCAAGATAGCGTAAAACAGCAGATGCAACAGTAAACTTTAGCAGAGAAGCATATTTAAAGATGATACTTTTCCTTAGTTCAAGTGATCCGGCTGTATGTAGTCCTCCAAAAGTCAAAAATGCACACTGTCTTCACTCTGAGTGACTCTGTCTTTGGGTCCAAGTGAATGTTTGTGCCAAACTTGAAGAAGGAGTTCCTGAGACATCACGTTGAAAAGAATTGGAAAGATGTGAGGTCATAGTGACCCTGAGATTTAAGGCCACACAAGCCAAATTAGTGTATTGTTACAGCTCATTGGTCATTTGTGAAAAATTTCAAGAACAGTGATTGTGTAATATTTGAAGAAATTCCATCTAGGCATCCCTTAGATATCATGTTCATGTGTGAATGTGTGGAACCGGGGTCACACTGACATTGAACTTCGACCTTTAACCACCAAAATCGAAACACTTAATTCTTGATATCAAGTGAATGTTTTGCCAAGTTCAAAGAAAGTCCCTGAAGGAATTCTAGGGATGTGGCATTCACGAGAATGGGACAGACAACCCAAAAACATCATGGGGAGGCATTACAAAATAGAAACTGCACTGTAGATAATCATGAGTCATGTTTCAGGCAGTACTCTGTGCTCTGGGTCGTCCTCATTTTATTGAGAACTTTCCAAACAATGTGAAATGGATCTGAAGGCCTCGTGTAGCAAAATGTCCAGCAGGTGCCACTACTGACAAAATTAAAGTGTTACAAACGTTTCATGAACCTTTCTTAACTAAAGGTTTGCTCATTACAATGGTCTCATTTTCCAACCAGAAAAAATTGTGTTCATTTTGATCTCTTATCCAAAGTCTCCAAGGACACCCACAAACCCATGTGTCGATGTTCCTTGGTTTTGCATGGTCTTCAACAGTGTGAGCTACAGTAGCTAATATTGTCAATAAAAGAAATATACCATTTGAAGAGTTGTTATTTCTAATTATAGCAATGTGTAAAACTCAATCAAACTGACCAAAACTTGTCAATGTTTGTGGCTACTGCCATCCCCTTTACTAATCCAACCAAAAAACCTCTGATTGGTTGAATATTTTGTCCAACTGAGACAATTTTAATTAAAAAAAAGTCGACCAAGCTGAGATGTGGGTAGTAATTCAAAGGTCTCGAATCACACTAGTATTTTGAAGCACGGTACATCTGACATGAAAAACATCGCTAAAGTCTGAATGCAGTTATAAATCACAACTACACCAGGAATGTAACCTTTAACTGGGCGTGAAGGAGATCGGGACAGTGCATGCTAAAACACCACAGGACATTTATTCAGGCATTTTCCAACAAAAAAAACCCAAATAGACATTTCTCTGTAAGAAATTGATCAAATTATCGCCAAGAGGGGTAAAAGTCAACCTTCCAGAAGCCTGCTCAGAGAAACTGTGCACTTAGGGAATAGGCATTGATTAATCCCAGCTAAAACCAATTATATATATTATAAGGCCAAAGGTTGGAAACAAATTAGGCCAAAATCTGTCTTTAATTCATTTTAGGGTAAGCTATTAAGCAAAATAAATATCAGGAAAGCTCTGATGATGTGACATCACCTGCTTCCAACTTCTACAAATAGGAAGTCTTACATCTGCAGCAGAGCAGGCGAGGTACAGAACGACTGTCGGACAAATGCATCACAGCCCAGCAGCTGACAAATGTTACAGCCACAAGTAATGCCAGAGCTCATTCATCATCTAACACACATTTTCATATGCGTTTCCCTACTTATGTTCTGTCGCTGTGATATGAAACGGTGATGGAAGGGCCGTGCTGTCAGTCCCATAAATGCCTTCTGAGGCCGAGCAGCTTCTGCTTGTGATTATGCAGATTCATGGAGCCTGGCACAGTCACACAATGCCTTTCCTGACAATACAGCAACTATGGTAATTCAAACATATTGCCAACAGCATACTATTTCAAACATTATGCCAAGTGTGCTGTCGAACCATCTTGGATGGCCATAAAGTCACAGACTCATTCTGTTGATTTATCATGAGCTTCTTTTCCGCAGGCTTTATGTGAGAAAACATATAAATTAAACATCCTTGCTTATTCCCTAATGTGGATGATGTTCATATTCACAATTTACAGTGTGATTCAGAAACCGGCCTATTGTCATCCCTTTCTTCATGTTTCAAAACCTGTCATGGTATCATAATTCAATTAAAATATCAGCCGTTATTTTTCCAGTAGGCACATTTTCTAAAAGAATGTACACGAGGAGAATTTGTCATGGTGAATGCAAATTGTGTTTAAAATCCAACATGTTGGAGACATCCAAAGATCTACAGCTTTTGAGATGTATTGTACGAATTAATTAAATTGTATATGGTTATTGCTTTGGGAGAAATTGCCTGTATATGGGATGTTAGGTAGCGGAGCATTAAGACTGGTACATACTGTACATGAAAGAAGGTTTTTCTTTTGGGGAAATTAATGGCAATCATACTAAGGAACTTTTTCCCTGCATTTAATCAATGACATTGAACATCTTTTCTTTCTATATGTGGAATTTTAAATTAATCTTTTGGACAGAGGGGTTCTTTATAGTATAATCTATTGTATCTATTTTATTAGAAAATGTGTCATTGATTTTAATGTAATAAATGTTTTGAATACTGGAAGAGTCGTTGATGACTTGATCAGAAGGAGGAGGCTGTTTCAAAGTTATGGAGCTAAAAGCCTGAGTGACCTTCTCAAGGTCTTTAAAAGAAATGAAGGACTTGACATTATAGCTCAGACTCTTTTTTGGCTTAGCTGGCTTTTCCAACAGAATTCATTTGCAGATCTAATTTAAATGAAGAATCAAAAATAACTCTCCAAACATGAGGTGAAGTAGAGTGCAATAAAACCAAGGTAAGATAAAATATTATCCAGAAATACTGCTGGAAGGTGAGCGGAATTGAGCCCCAAAATCATGTTTTACCTTCATTGAAACTGAAAAACTTTTGAGCTGAGCTTTAACATGGTTTAAGAAAATTGTTAAATAATTTATGGAAGAGACAGGGTCAGGTTTCAGTGGCAGGTACACCCGAGTTTCATCGGCATAAAAATGAACGCTAATTTTATGTTTTAAAAATCGACTCAAGAAGCCGTACATCTAAAGAACTGTGCCCAAGATATACTCCTTGAGGTACCCCACAAGTCAGAGGGGCTGACTGAGAAGACTTAAGCCCATAAGCATTATTCACCAACGCTAACAGAAAACAATCTATCAGTCAGATAGGATTTAAAACCGTTCAGAGCAATTCTCCGGATACCAATGTGCTCAAGACGGGAGATAAGAATTTCAGTCAACAGTTTCAAATGCTGCAGTGAGATCAAGTAGAACAATCATCAGTGATGAGGACAAGAGCAATAGAACGTCTTAAAAGGTCAGAACCAGTGTTGTGATGCGGCTAAAGACCAGACTGAAAAAAACTCACAGATGCCATTACTACTTATAAAAGACTGTATTCCTTGGAACTCAGCTTTCTCAATTACTTTAGATTTTTTTTAAAAAGAAAAAAAAGGCAGTTTAGACACTGGGTTAAAATTTGACAGATCTGTATGGTCCAAAATAGCAAATTTTTAAAATAGTCTGGAACTGAACCAGTTGCCAGACAACTACAGTGGTGTGAAAAAGTGTTTGCCCCCTTCCTGATTTCTTATTTTTTTTTGCATGTTTGCCACACTTAAATGTTTCAGATCATCAAACAAATTTAAATATTAGTCAAAGATAACACAAGTAAACACAAAATGCAGTTTTTTAAATAAAGATTTTTATTATTAAGGGAGAACAAACAAAAATCCAAACCCACATTGCCCTGTGTGAAAGAGTGTTTGCCCCCTAAACCTAATAACTGGTTGGGCCACCCTCAGCAGCAACAACTGCAATCAAGCGTTTGCGATAACTTGCAATGAGTCTTTTCCAGCTGTGGAGGAATTTTGGCCCACTCATCTTTACAGAGTTGTTGTAACATCGGCGGGTTTTCCAGCACCAACCTCCTTTTTAAGGTCATGCCACAGCATCTCAATAGGATTCAGGTCAGGACTTTGACGAGGCCACTCCAAAGTCTTCATTTTGTTTTTCTTCATCCATGGGCGGCACGGTGGTGCAGTGGTTAGCACTGTCACCTCACAGCAAAAAAGGTTCCGGGTTCGAATCCGGTCCTGGGCCTTTCTGTGCGGAGTTTGCATGTTCTCCCTGTGTTTGCGTGGGTTCTCTCCGGGTTCTCCGGCTTCCTCCCATCATCCAAAAACATGCACCTCAGGTCAGGTTACCTGGCGCCGCGCTAGTGGCAGCCTGCTGCAGCATCTCCCCCCTGAGAGCCCCCCTGCTGTAGTGAAGACATTTCCCCTCGGGTATAAAGTGTATACAATCCAAAAAAAAATAAAAAAAATTCAGAGGTGGACTTGCTGGTGTGTTTTGGATCCTTGTCCTGCTGCAGAACCCAAGTTGGCTTCAGCTTGAGGTCACGAACAGATGGCCGGACGTTCTCCTTCAGGATGTTTTGGTAGACGGTAGAATTCATGGTTCCATTTATCACAGCAAGTCTTCCAGGTCCTGAAGCAGCAAAACAGCCCCAGACCATCACACTACCATCACCATATTTTACTGTTGGTATGATGTTCTTGTTCTGAAATGCGGTGTTACTTTTACGCCAGATGTAACGGGACACACACCTTCCAAAAAGTTCAACTATGGTCTCGTCAGTCCACAGAGTATTTTCCCAAAAGTCTTGGGGATCATCAAGATGTTTTCTGACAAAAATGAGACGAGCCTTAATGTTCTTTTTGCTCAGCGGTGGTTTTGGTCTTGGAACTCTGCCATGCAGCCATTTCTGCCCAGTCTCTTTCTTCTGGTGGAGTCATGAACACTGACCTTAACTGAGGCAAGTGAGGCCTGCAGTTCTTTGGATGTTGTTGTGGGGTCTTTTGTGACCTCTCGGATGAGTCGTCGCTGCGCTCTTGGGGTAATTTTGGTCGGCCGGCCACTCCTGGGAAGATTCACCACTGTTTCATGTTTTCTCCATTTGTGGATAATGGTTCTCACTGTGGTTCTCTGGAGTCCCAAAGCTTTAGAAATGGCTTTAGAAGCTTTTCCAGACTGATAGATCTCAATTACTTTCTTTCTCATTTGTTCCTGAATTTCTTTGGATCTCGGCATGATGTCTATCTTTTGAGGATCTTCTGGTCGACTTCACTTTGTCAGGAAGGTCCTATTTAAGTGATTTCTTGATTGAGAACAGGTGTGTCAGTAATCAGGCCTGGGTGTGGCTCGAGAAATTAAACTCAGGTGTGATAAACCACAGTTAAGTTATGTTTTAACAGGAGGGGGAAAACACTTTTTCACACAGGGCCATGTGGGTTTGGATTGTTTTTCTCCCTTAATAATAAAAACCTTCATTTAAAAACTGCATTTTGTGTTTACTTGTTATCTTTGACTAATAATTAAATTTGTTTGATGATCTGAAACATTTAAGTGTGACAGACATGCAAAAAAATTGGAAATCAGGAAGGGGCAAACACTTTTTCACACCACTGTATATATAATTGCTAGCATGCTTGGCCCAAATACAACATAAAGCTCTTTAAAGAAGAACAGGACGTGAATTTCTAATTCACATGCCAAGTTCTTAAATATCTGGGGACCCTTCTTAGGAAACTTTAATAATCTTGAAGCAAATTAAAAACGCTTCTTTGGCTGCGCTCATATAGTGAGGGGTAATGGGTCTATGTGTGAGTAGGTATCGATAGTAAGATTTAAGTGTTTTTGTACACGTATACGTGTGCTTACATGCCTTGTAAACTTGTTGAGCTGAGGTCTTATTCTAACATAGATTTTTCTTCATTTATTGATTTGCTTATGTATCCATATATTTAACTCTACAGCAGTACAATCAATGTAAACGTCCACTTTCGTTGTGGACCGGGTTGGTTTTACTCCGAAACGGTGTACAATCTTATGTATTTAGTTATGAATTGCAGAAATTCCAGCTGAAAAAATGAGTTGGGGCGGGGTTGAGCTACTAAGCTTAATATTAAACGTTCAAAATAACCTGTGTCATTTATTGCTCTGTCACATGTGCCTCTTGAAGTGAATGTATTTTCCTTTTGTGCACTGCTTCGTGACTGAATTGTCTCTTTCTTTTTTTGGACGGAAATCAATAAAAATATCTGGATACAAGAAGAACATAATGGACGATTTCGGAGTTGCACTTAGCAGTCTTTAGTTGATCAACAGTTTGAGTTGAAGCTATGAGGGAGTCTGGCTTGAGCCAGATCCAATGGAACTGACAGAGGATAAAATGGATGGATGGCAGTTATACGACAGAACACCCAACTTATGTTTGGTAATCTAATCCTGGAAGGATTTCAAAAATGTGTTGCAGTGTGCAGAAGACAGACTTTGGGGACAGATGGATTAATGACCACATTAATGGTGTTGAAAATGACTGCTGGAGTATAAGAAGGGACTTGCAATCAAGTCTGAATAGTATTTGTTCTGTAGAGCCTGAACAGCAGTCTGACATTAGGCAGAGTCATATCCGTTTCATGGGACTTGTCTCCAACATTTCTGAGTGTCGTCTTCTTTAACAATGGATGGTATTCAAGTTCAGGGCAGTATGACCTCATGGGGGAAACAATATCCAGGGTGGCAGAGCCAGTGGTATTAAATGAGGTTAAAATATTGTCTGTTCAATACATAAGAGAGGAGGCTCTATAAACACTAATAAATTGGTCAGTAGTGTTAGATGTCATTAAAGAGAGCAGCGAACAGGGACACTACTGATAACAACTAAACTACAGATGTAAGCTGCAACGATAATGGGAATAAGTGTGGAGAAAGATGCATCACAGATCTCACAAATACGTACAGAAACGCAATGTGACAGAACAAGTTCTAAAGTATGAGCCCATTCATGAGTAAGACCTGTAACCTGCTTCAAAATTAAAAGTTAAAAAGTAATTTGCCCTTGGTTCAGAAGGACAACAAACATGGACACTGAAATGACCAGTAATTAAAATGTTCTTATTGTGGGCTATATACTAGTGCACATAGTACTCTGCTAGACTGAACAAGAGATTAGTTATCTTGAAATATGTACATCGGTCAATCTGTGGAGGTATTTCAAACTGTACAAAAATGCTGTCACTCAAAATGCAAAAAATCCAAACATCTCAGCCGTTGGGATGGTTGATATTCTTAAATAAGGATGCTCGATTTCTAAACAGGTTAAAATTATCAATAAAAAACAAATGAAAATCATAGAAGCTGAGGGTCCTGCCTAAATCATGAATGCCTCTCTTAAAATAGGACCACAGATGTGAACCCGGTTGACAGTTTTAAAAAAAAGTTTAAAAGCCGTCTTAAATCCTGCTCAGTAATGTCATGCGTGCTTCATTTTGGCTTTCCTGGTTGTTGGAGTGGAAAACCAGAGGCAATGCAGATGGTACGGGAGGAGGAGTACAGGGCAGTAGTGGAGGACTTTGTGGAGTGGGCGGGAAGAAATCACCTGCTCCTGAACGTGGCCAAGACCAGAGAGATGGTGGTTGACTTCAGGAGAAAGACGATGGCTCCACAACCGCTGAAAGTTCTGGGAGAGGAGGTGGACATGGTGGAGGAGTACAAGTACCTGGGTGTGTCCATCGACAACAGACTGAACTGGAAGACCAACATCAACGCTGTCTACAAGAAGGTGATGAGTCGACTTTTTCTTGAGGAAACTTCGATCCTTCAATGTGTGCAGCGAGATGTTGGGAGATGTTCTACCAGTCTGTTGTGGCCAGTGCTTTGTACTTCACTGTGGTCTGCTGGGGGAGCAGCATTGGAGCCGGAGACACCAACAGACTTAACAAACTGGTTAAGAAGGCCGGCTCCATCATCGGCTGCAAACTGGACAGTCTGGAAAAGGTGGTGGAGAAGATGACGCTGAACAAACTATTATCCATATTGGATAATCCTGACCACCCTCTCTACCACCTGCTGCAGGGACAGAGGAGCACTTTCTCCAAAAGACTCCTCCAGCTCCGCTGTCACAAGGACAGATACAGGAGATCGTTCCTGATACAGGAGATCGTTCCTGATACAGGAGATCATTCCTGATACAGGAGATCATTCCTGCCCACTGCAATAAGACTGTACAATAACTCACCTCTGGCAAAATCCATCACACAACAATAACACTGTTGTCTGTGTTTCTTGTTTAAATATAAAATCAAAATATATATACTGTACTATATATACAATTTTTTTCTACATTGCATATTAATATTGAAGACATCAAAACTATGAAGGAAGACACATGGAATTATGTGGTAAACAAAAAAAGTGTTAAACAAACCAGAATATCTGGCTCTCATGAGGACCGCCCCAGGACAGGAAGACCAAGAGTTACCTCTACTGCTGAGGATAAATTCAATAGAGTTACCAGCCTCAGAAACTGCAAATTAACAGCACCTCAGATTAGAGCCCACATAAATGCTTCGCAGAGTTCAAGTAGCAGACACATCTCAACATCAACTGTTCAGAGGAGACTGCGTGAATGAGGCCTTCATGGTCGAATTGCTGCAAAGAAGCCAATACTGAGGAAGAACAACAAGAAGAAGAGACTTGCTTGGGCCAAGAAACACAAGGAATGGACATTAAACCAGTGGAAATCTGTACTTTGGTCTGATGAGTCCAAATTTGAGATTTGTGGTTCCACCCACCGTGTCTTTGTAAGAAGCAGAAAAGGTGAGGGGATGGTTTCTACATGTGTGGTTCCCACCGTGAAGCATGGATGAGGAGGTGTGATGGTGTGTGTGTGTGTGTGTGGGGGGGGGGGGGGCTTTGCTGGTGACACTATTGGTGATTTATTAAAAATTCAAGGCATACTTAACCAGCATGGCTATCACAGTATTCTGCAGTGACATGCCATCCCATCTGGTTTGAGCTTAGTGGGACCAGCATTTGTATTTCAACAGGACAATGACCCCAAACACACCTCCAGGCTATGGAAGGGCTGTTTGACCAAGAAGGAGAGTGATGAGTGCTGCGTCAGATGACCTGGCCTCCACAATCACCCAACCTAAACCCAACTGAGATGGTCTGGGATGAGTTGGACCGCAGAGTGAAGGCAAAGCGGCCAATAAGAGCTCAGCACCTCTGAGAACTCCTTCAAGACTGTTGGAAAAGCATTCCAGGTGACGACCTCATGAAGCTGATTGAAAGAATGCCAAGAGTGTGCAAAGCGGTCATCAAAGCAAAAGGTGGCTACTTTGAAGAATCCAACATATAAAACATATGCTGGTTTGTTGAGCAATTTTTGGTTTATCACATAATTCCATGTGTGTCCCTTCATAGTTTGGATGTCTTCAATATTAATCGACAACGTAGGAAAAAATAAAATAAAGAAAAAACATTGAATGAGAAGCTGTGTCCAAACTTTTGACTGGTACTGTATATACATGTTTGAATTGCAGAAAAGTGTTGCCGACTGCACTACAGACGTAGTCACATCGAGGATCTGGCCACACGGATTCACAGAAAAACAGGTTAAAATAACATTAGCTACAACAGCTACAAAGTTGAGCAGTATATCCTTATTATATCATGTAATGTAATGTCTCTTGTCATTGGAAGTTTACAAGGTTTTATTTTCCATACAGAGCAGCGTTACAGGCCTGTCACTGAGGTTCTTGTGGTTGAAAGGGAGCTCACCATGGCATCATGTCACACTGATGCACCAGCAGAATACACTAGCAGAAACAAAAACCCCACCTTCTCCATTTTTCTTTTAAGCAGAAGGTCACCCATCTAGATTCTCCAGGTTACCTCATTACAGCTGCAACTCACAGGGCACTGAATTACATCTTTATTTGAAGGGCACATTGTGGTTCCTTGCTTGTAGGGGTACTTTATCGGCCACCAACACATTTTCTTCCGCTGAAAGGGCACACGAGGGCACTTCCTCCCAGATGATCACATATAGAGGCACACTGTGGGGCAGCAGATCTGGATTTAACCAGAACTTACACAGTCACTGCAGACTGTAGGTATGTTCTGTGATGTGTGGGGGAACATTGGAGGATACTTTTGTTGTACATGTTTTAGTCCTCGGGGACACCGAGGTCCTGAGTCAGAAAGTAGAACTTCTCCTAAGACAGCGTTTACTATTTTGTCTTCTATTATCGATTTATATGGAAGCCTCCACTTATGGAGAAAGTTATAGTTGTTGACAAGACATTGTTTACAAATAAAATAAACATGTATTTTTATAACTGATAAAATGGTCCACAAGACATAATTGTTTTCTAATTGGACTGCCATGCAATGCTATACAGGGACATAAAGGCTTCTGTTATTTGCAAGGGAGGTTCAACCCTCAACACTTCCTGTCAACATGCTGAAGTGTTTCTTGGGCAAAACACTGAACCCCTAGTTTTCATGGATGGCAGGTGAGCACCATTATTAGTATGAGTGTGTAAATGAAAAACTGTAAAGTGTCTTTTAAATCTTGAAGGTAAAAAGTGGTCATAAAAGTCCAGACCATTTACTGTATATATCAGGACAACATTTGTGAAGCACTGAGAGGACTGTGTTGAGAAAACTCAAACAAAATCTGGTTGAAATGTCTCATTTGTTTCAACACATTTTATGGGAAACTTTCAGCACTGGAAGAAAAACAAGAACAAGTCCTGCACTGCCTCTCTAATAAACCTGGACTCTGTTGAAAGGATGACAAGTCCTCCTGTTTTCTCCTAAAAGGATTCTCCATCAGGAAACTATCAGCCTGCCGGACTCTATTCATGTCAACAAGCTGGAGACAGCTGAGACAGGCAAACATGGTGAAACAGGCTGAGATATTAATATGTACACCAGAATGTGTACCACAAGGTCAATTCGTCACCATCATAATGTTCCGGCCATAATACGAACCTTCCAGATTTCAGCACCTTCTTCTTCACTCTCAAACTGTGGAAATAAGTTGGATCAACTAACTCCGAGCATCAAGCCATAACCCTTGGTTACGGGGACCAGAATTTGCCCCCATCCCCTTCGTTTAAAGGAAAATATGACCGACTTTCTATGTGTTGTCAGACTTTAGGACGCCACTGAATACGAACAACATAGGAGGTGTGATATGGATTCATGAGACGTAATGTCTTGTGAAAGTGGGACAAACAGCTGCATGTCTTCTAAACAATTAAAGTCAGACCTCAGAGGGGTTTAAATCACAGCTTCATTACCAACCAAACTTACAGACTGCACATATACACACACACATCCATTAATAACAGACTCTCTATCCCTCACACGCATGCGCGCGCGCGCACACACACACACACACACACACACACACACACACACACACACACACACACATGTTGGAACGAACGCATAACTGCAAAAGTCCATGAGCATTTGTCAGAGGGCCGATGAGGAATTTGCCACTGCAGTCTTTTTTCAGTGTAACAACGTGCTGTCCACCGGCGACCATTAGTTTCCAGATGGAACTACCTGCTAGCAGCCACCCACTCACACACATCTGTGGAGCAACACACAATTAAAGGTCCTCTCCATTTGTTTTGTATTCTTCATGCCACCCAGGCGCCCCATCTTTCTCTCCTTCCATCTCTCTTTCTATTTGCCACCCCTCCTGTCACCCCCCTTTCTGGTGTAAATCCCCTACGAAAGGAGTATCTAGTTGTATTATAATTGGTTCCCAAGCACCCATTCCAAAACTATCAGTGCGGCAGCGTATCGGTTTGGGAGACAGGTCCTAGCAAAGTAAGATAAGTAGAAGGTATTACAGCTGCTGCGTAAACATGATTAATGACGTGGAGACCTGTGTCTAAATATTGGGAGGAGGGAAGCGTACCTGGGCCAACGCAGACACGCTTCAGATGATGAATAGAGTGACACGCAGCGCTACAGATACAACTGCCACCAAATGGATAATTAGTTACGAGGAAAGGCAGGGCGCGACAGAAGACTAGAATTAAAGGAAACAGGAGGGATTCTTGGAGGGTTCTTTGGTTGGATCAGTGAGTCTGAAGAGCAGTACTGATACATCTAACCCTTTGGATTTGTTGATATTTCAAAACATTGGTTGGAGCTAGCACCAAAGCAAAAAGGCTCTGAACACAGGACTAAAAAGGAGGCATGGAAACACTTCAACATGCTGCTGTTGGAAGACGCATCACAAAACCAGAAGGGATGCTGTTAAAACATTATGTACACCATAATAGGATTTTCTGATTAATATGATTTCAGTTGGACTTTAAAGCATCTATAATCAATATTTGCAACTCTTCTTAGTTTTAGGGAGCTTCATAATAAGTAAATTATCAGATACACCCTGGAACTTCACTGTTTCATTGTCATTGATAAGTATTTAAAAATATCTGACAAAGACAATTAGAACAGCTTGTGTTCAGTTGACTGCACTATTCTCTGGTGGGCCGAATCTAAAACACATGGTTGAAAGGATGAACATTGAGTTTTCTACCTCAGTACGCTGACCAGACTGTATGTATTCACATCAACTGAAGATATGGCCAGAAAAAAAAAAAGAAGACACATTACATTCCTTCACTTGAAATAGTCTAAAACAAACTAAACTACAACTCGGTCAAACAGTTAAGATGTAGTTTCCATCCAGACTCTTAAAATATATGTAGTGAAGACTTTGAAGGAATCATATGTTTTCATATGCTTCACCGATGAAGCTGATTGACTATAGACAATACTTTCAAATAAAGATGTTACTGCAAATAAGCGACAAATACTTTAAAGTATTGGTATCTGACCAAAAGAGAAATATGCTCACAGTGTCCCTTCTGTCCCTCAGGTACGAGATTAAATACTGGACAGAGAAGAGGTTTAGCTGAACATTGCGATGTCACCTTGGTTGACTTAGAATATCTGGATATAATAAGTCACCACTTCATCATTTTATCCTAGAAGACATTTTTGTATGAATTCTTTGTCAAAATTTGCATATGAATTTTGTAGTTATCGCCACAAATGTATTGTGAAGTCACAGTGACCTTTAGCCACTTACATTTAATCAGTTTATCCTTGAGGCAATGTGAATATGTGTACCAAGTTTGAAGTAATTCTCTCAATATGTTCTTCAAATATCACATTCATGAAAATGTGACAAACACATGACAACCTGACAAATTAATTCCTGTCAAATCCAGCTGTCAAATAAAATTTAAAAAACAAACCCAAGATGAGGAGGTAACAGCAAGCAATATGTTCAGATGATTCCCGGAGAAGGTGGAAGCTATGACCTTCATGAGTAACTTTTCCAAGTTAGCTGCTTTACATGTCTTGACCAACGTCTACTTGATCAACACACATTTTTATGACCACTTGTACATGTTCATTTGCGATTGCCATCTTGGACCTGAAGCTTGAGTACAAAGTGCACCTCAAATTCTTATGCAATTTTTTTGGGGGCCAGAAAGAAGTCAGTGGGAGACAAAACCGGTGAGCAGCAACGATTTTGTCATTGCAGGCGTTCATGTCACGGTGCCGTACGGATTTTGTGTTCAACAGGAGCCGTTTTTTAAGGAGATTTTTAACCCGTCTTTGTTCACTACATGATGCATGATTAACAAAATCTTAAATTCTATATTATAATTTTATGCCCGTGTGATTTTTCTTCCAGTTGCTAGCTGTTATACAGACAGCCCAAACATGTTAACATATTGGCAAGCATTAACTAAACAGTGAGATAAAGTTCCAGATTTGAGCATTTAGCAGCTTCATAGTAAATATATTTCTCAGAAGAGTTGGAGGAGACCAAAAACAAGCTAAAAAAAGAGGTAACATTGTAATTTAATACTGGAAGGAGGATTGAGACATGACTTCAAATAAAGGTTAATATCGCTCCGTGTCTGCTGGGTGTGTAATTACATTAGTCATGGCAGTTTTGTGTTTACTTATCTTCACGGCCTCCAACGGGTCCAAAAATAAGTTTACGACTATAAGGTGGAAAAACTTTAAGCCAGAAGTTAAGACCAGTGACTCAACGTAAACTTGTGCGCCAATAAAATTCTGTACTAACTGAGATTCATTACTAATCAAACATCAAGACAAATTGCTTTTGCCATATTTCTTTCAGTTTTGATGACAAGAGCAGGGACATTAGTAAGTCGGTGGAAACTAGGGCAAACAACGGAGTAGTCTCTGTTCTCGGTGCACCAAACTCAAACTAATGAATTAATCCTCTCGCTGTCATTGCTTTGCTGTATATCCAAAATTCAGCTTTTCAGGAGTAGGCCCAGCATTTAGACAGAGCCGATATATGTACAGGTATGGCTGACGCCCCATAAATCCAATATATAGTCAATTACTTTCAAGGTAGCAAGATTTGACCTGAGAAAGTGTAGAGTTGAGTGAGGAATTGTCCATCAGACGGAGGCTCTATACACAAGCTCCTGTAAATTTCCTCCAGTTCTTTCAGCAGAAGCCGACGTCTCCTGAGTATTTATGAGCAGAGAGATCCAGTCGTTGTATAAACCAGATTCCTAAATGAAGACAGTGGCACAGATTTGGCTCTAAGCAGGAAAAAGTTTAACATGAAGCCAGACAAATTAAAAGACTTTGACGGATTAAAAAAAATTAAAATTGGACACATTGTTGAGTTTTTCTTCATTAAAGAACATCAAACATAGAAAGTACTTAATGCCTCCTTTGGTCTTCTCTTATATGCTTAAGCAGAGTCTGTCTGTAGCGTCATTACAGCCGCATGTGACAGGTAGACTGGGCCATTTCTACCAATTACTGCAAGGTCGAACAGAGGAAGAGAGGGACATTGGATGGTACCATCTGTCCACGTGTGACCTCCCTACGTACCGAGCAAGAAACATGACATCTTCTCTTTGTGGATGGGTGAGTTACCTGAAGGCACAAAAACAAATACCGTATAGCATCACCTGAAGAGACTAAGAGAGAACGCAGAGGAGTGAGAGGGAGATTTTAATGAGCAGAATGAGAGGGCGGGGAGATGCAGAGACGGCTGCTGATGAAAGAGGAGATTAAGAGGTGATGGAAGGAGAGTGAGAGAGAGATGTAATGCTTAAGGGAGAGGGAGAAAAAAAAAAGGAGGTAGTGGTGGAGGCGGAGGAAGGAAATGAGAGAGCGATGATGAGGTGTGTTTTTTGTTTTCTTTTTTTTCGAAAGGCAAAAGTTTTGCAAGTTTAAAGAAATGAAAAAAAAGTTGGGATGAAGGTGTCTGCAAGTGCCGATCATATCTGGAAAACACCCCCAGGTTGGAATAAAGACACAGTTTGGGAGGCTGAATCATGGGGCTGCTGTACTTCATCTGGAGAACGGCTATTGCAGAGTGTATGAATGCTAAGTGTGGGAAGGAGTGAGAGTGAGTTTAGATCCGAGTGTTATTCTCCGCCTTTCACAGAAGAGATGACACTTAAAGAAACGGGACAAAAAGTGTTTCCTGTGATAACACCTCAGTCATTGTTTCAACTATCCTGTCAACCTATGACTGAAAACGAGAGAGTGGGAGGAAAACAAGAGCCTCGAGAGACTGAAGTAAAATTAAAACTGCAAGCAGTGATGTACGGGCCCTCGCACTCTGGCGCGCCGCCTCCCTGAAGCCGCCTCTCCCGGAAGCATATACCCGCTTAAAGTTGCTATTTTTGTCTCGTTTCCTGTCTCCAGCAGGGGGCGCTGACGAACCGTTTAGCCACGCTGACTCGCAAAACACATCAGATGTATCGCCTCACCACCCCGGATGTATGTCACTCGTTTCGTGAGGTTTCAAGCATCCTTTGACCTTAAACATCAACTTCCTGTGTCACGGCGAGACATCAAACTTTGCCGCATCGTCACGGTGACGGCCATTAACAAAGTTGAACGAATGTCTCAATATATCATCAACTGCATGTTTAGGTTATTGTGACCCGACTTTACGTTCATGGGATCAACCAGCTCGATGTAGAATGTGAAAGTATGAAAAGTGTCATTTCCAGTGGCCAACAGGGGGCGCTATGACTGTGAGCAAATATTACCCCACGGGGGTCTTCAGGGCGGGGCTGTTATCATACCTGTGATGTTTGGAGAAGGTCGGTCCATGTACATAAGATTTAAAGCAACTCCTAGTTTCATGGCGAGACACTCAAAATGGCCGCCTCTCACGGGCACACACATCGATGAAAACAAATTATTTAGACAACTTTTAATCCCAAACATGTTAACTATCCATAGAACCTAAATTCAAGTCAGTCCGACAAAATCCCTCGGACTAGTTCGACAAAGTGCAACGTGTCAGAATCGCCCAAAATGGCGACTAAATTAAAAATGGTGGACTTCCTGTCGAGTTGACGTAACGGTGCAATGTAACTTTTTTTGTGCGTCTGGCTGTGATACACGTGTCCACTGGATTTCATGAATTTAGGTAAATGTGGCCGCCGGGGCATCTCTTTAGGGGGCGCTCTCGAGCCATTTGGCTCCACTGGAATACAAAATGTTTTCGCCGGGAGACAAATGTGTTTCCACGTTCATGAGTTTTTTAATATGATAAAGCCTCCAAAAAGGAAAATCACTTTACGTAAGGAGAAGAACGACGAACGACTAACTACCAAGAACATTTTTACGAAATACAATAGGGCTTTCGCACCGATGCTCGGGCCCTAATTACTCCCTCTAAAGTCTATCTGACCTGCTTTCAGCTGCAGTGGGAGGCGGAGTAGAAGGACTGTAGTCGTAGTTACCTTCTGGATGTCTGAGGTGAGCTGCAGCAGTGTTGGAGAAGCTGTCGCTCTGAGAGTCTCTGTCCCTCTGACCGGAGAGTTCAGACTGACGTATGCCACCGCACTGCTCTGGAGGACCACGCTGTTATCCTGGAGGGGGGGGGGACGGACGCGTGCACATGCACGCACGCGCGCGCGCGCGCGCGCACGCACGCACACACACACACACACACACACACACACACACACACACACACACACACACACACACGCGCGCGGTTTAAACCTCTCTTGTCCATCTTTTCTTTCAGTGTAATTTAATCACATCAAACACATCAGATTGAAACCTAAACTTGAATATTCTCAGACAGTTTGATGGAGGATACAGAAACACCTCCAGATTCTTTCTTTGGTTGTATAATTCTTAATTGTGGCAACTTCCACTCACATTTGAAGAGTTGTACATGAGGTGACCACTGGCTGCATCCATCCAGAGGCTGGTGGCTGTTACCTAGCAACCGGCTATCCTGTCTCTGTGTGGGGTGATCCTTTTAAAGTATACTACAGTATGTAGAGTTTCGTGATGGGGAATACATGGATGGAGTTTTTACATCATTTTAAATCACTCCAGAGGGCTCGACCTTTGACCCCTACGCTGACATTTAATAAAAGCAGATGCTGTTGTGCTCGCTGACCTTTCCCCACTCATGCGACCCGATGCTCCCCAGGGCCGAGCCTCCCCACGAGCAGAACACCGTGGTCCTGTCTGGCACCCATCCTCGTTTCGTCTGCTCCGTCAGCGCTGCGATGAGTTGATTCATGATGGCAGAGGTCCCGCCTCCCTGGTCGCTGTCATGACGACTTCCAACCAGCACATAGCGATCTGAAAATAAAAAGATGAGTGTTTGTTTTGTTGGACCGCAGATGAATATTTGTATTAGATGGTATGTATTTTATATTATGGATGGAAAACAGGATGGAAACAAACATGTGAGGGTGAGTTCATGAGCTATCAAGGAAAGAGAGCAGCGGTTTATCCTTCCTGCTCTCTCAGAGGTAAATGGACAGACACGGTGCACACAAGAGGAAAAATAAACTCCAGAAAGAAGAACTTTAAAGTTAGACCAATGCATTGTATCTGGGTCAAACAGATTTACATATGGTGGGTATGAAACAGGAGAAGAAAAAAAACCTTTAAGGAAATAAAACAAACCCAGCAGGAATCTCGGTCGGTAAGTCTCCCAGTCACACCTTTACTTTCATTTCTATCTGCAGTTCATTTGTTTTAGTCCAGATAGTCATTTATATCTGTAGAGCACTCATTTACTTTACTTTTTCTGACTTTAGATATTTCCTTGGTTTCTTTACAATTGATTAGTTTGGGGGATATTTTGATTTAGATCATATTTAAATACGTTTGCCAGCAGGATCAGTCCTGTTTCTGTCCGTTTTAGTTTGTGTTCCCTTTCTGTCTGTGAATGGTCTGATCAGTGTATCACATGTTCCCCATTGTGTGGCGTTTGTTAGGTCAGTTGGATGTGTTCACTCGATGTGTTACTGCAGCCTGAGTCGAGTTCTGTTTCTCTTTTATGGGTCCAGAATTTCAGTTCAATATTTTTGTAAATTGTTTTCTGTTTGTTGTTGTTTTTTGGGTAAATAAAATCTATTTTTCTGAGAAAATGCCTGTGCTCGTTCCCTTACACACACATCAACCAATAAGGCACCAATGGAGGTGGGTTAGGTAAATGGTCAGGTGACTCCAGGTCAAACATTTTTAAATATTTAATTAAATAGTGAAAAAAAGAGGTTCAGAAAAATTTAGCCAAACATCACAAAAGATTACATCATAAAATATATTCACAAACATGTATATTAAAAAGGTTGAAGAACACTATAAAAGTGTATTAATTGAGTCACAATGGGAAGGAGGTAGGGCACCACAAGAGGTCCCAAAAGTAAAACAAAAAAGTCAGATAACGTCAGAAAAACAGAGCAAACAGCAAAGCAAAACTTACAGAAAAGATGAACGATGAAATTCCAGAAGAGAACATGATGAAATGGACACAAGAACTGACGGAAGGAAACTGAACAGGCTGACGAAGAACTAAACACATGGAGCACTGATGAGGAAACACAGCACAGGTGAGAAGTGGAGGTAAAAACACAAAGACAGGAAGTAAAACAAAACAGAGGGTAACATATTTTTCAAAATAAAACGGAACAAAAAAAAGCAAGACTAAAGAACACAGTCCAAACCACATTCATGCCTTCTGGAGATGAATTAAAAAAAAAAAAAAAAAAAAAATCCAGTGTTTCACTTTTTTACTTTTTTGCACTTGTCTCACTGAGATTAAAAGATAATGCGAACATTTGTATTTCATCTGTCTTTGAATTGTTTATTAGCCATACAGACAAACCTAAATACCTGGTCTCCCACTCACATGTCAAAATCCATCCATTATCTATACCTGCTTTATCCTGAACAGGGTCTCGGGGGTGCTGGAGCCTATCCCAGCTCACTTTGGGCAAAGGCAGGGCACAACCAGGACAGGTCGCCAGTGTATCACAGGGCCAACACTTATAGACAGATGGAAACAAAGACCATTCACACCTAAGGGCAATTTGTAGAACCACCAATTAACCTGAGGTGCATGTTTTTGGATGGTGGGAGGAAGCTGGAGTGCCTGGAGAGAACCCACGCAGGCACAGAGAGAACATGCAAACTCCACACAGAACCTTTGCAGTTCACATGTTCCAAGTTCAAATGCGGGCCTGGGCCTTTCTGACGTGACAATGCTAACCACTGCACCACTGTGCCGCTGCATGTCAAAGTCGATATCTTAATACTTAATACTTGTTCTCAGGCACTGGATCATTTCCAGTTTTTGTCAAAGCCAAAGTAGTGCTGGTATCCTATATAAAGGGGATATGTACTGTTTAAGGGTGATGTGGATCTGTTGGCAGGTGTCCACACAAACATTTTTTTTTTCCATTTTTATTTAAATATAGATAAACATAGAGGCCATAATGAACCACCTGAAGTTCAACCAAAATGGCTTAAACAGAAATAGATAATACAAAAAAAATATTGTTGCTTCCTGAGAGCAAGCAGCCAGCCACTCCTCCACCACCACACCGGTCCAGCTCAGCAGAACCGACATGGAAACGGACACCTGCTTCGGTCTGACAGAGGCCGAGCTCAACGAACACTTTCAAAATAATATACAGAATAAAACAAAGTACTCAATTAAGAATCCTCTGTTATAGCAGACAATCACACACACAAACTTTAACAGTTTTACTCCTGAGCAAAGTCACCCACAGAATGAATGACCTAATGATGCACACCTGTTGTCTCTACCACTGCCTCAGCATATTATCTGCACACACACACACACACGCACGCACGCACGCACACACACACACACACACACACACACACACACACACACACACACACACACACACACACACACACACACACACACACACACATGCAGTTAATGGTGGGAGAGTCTGCCATATACCAGCAGACATGTACTTTGCACTGTGGGCACCATCTGTCTAACATTTAAATCACATCATCTTTTGTTGGTTTGTTTTCCTTCAGTCTCAATACATTTAGAGAGTATTCATATTTAACATGAATTAATAATATTAATTGAGTATTAAACATTGAGTATTAAAAACATTCTGGTTTATAACAAACTGCTGTAATTCTGTAAAGGTACTTTTGTGTCTTCAATAAAAGAATAAAAAACTGTTTTGAGAGCAAATTTCTCATTGCAATCAAAAATCAAGTTTGTAGGTAAAAAATATGAACTGAGAATAAAAAGATTTGGATTTGCATGTGTACTCTTGTTAACTTCGAGGACCTCGGAGACGGTCCGTGTCAGTGGACATATGAGCAACGTACCAGCGTATGCTGCTGAAGGGATCTGCCTACGGATCATATGGATAACGTGAAATATAAACAAAGTGAGAGTCATGCTGCCACATTTAAAAGCATTTTAATAGAAAACATAACGTTAGCAGACCTCCATGAAGCTCAACACAGAGTCCTCTGCTGTTGGTGAGAGGGACGAGGTGTGTGTCTACAGCAGCTGACAGCCAGTCAAACCCACCACTTCTGTCTCCTTTGAGTGTCGGTCCCCCCATTACATCCAACTCAAGTTTTGGATTCACAAACAAATGTTTTGGATTCGCAAACAAGTTTTGATTCGCGAACAAAAGTTTTGATTCACAAACAAAAAATGTTTGATTCACAAACCAGTTTTGGATTCGCAAACAAGTTTTTGATAGGCAAACAAAAGTTTTGATTCCCAAACAAAAGTTTTGAGTCGCAAACAAAAGTTTTGATTCACAAAAAATGGTCACATCTGTGACCAAATCCAACAAAACTAAAGGGAGAATTAGTTTACAATCAAAATTATTTCATTTTCAGTTGATATATTTTTACTTACAAAGTTGATGTTTGATTGCAGTGCGAGAAATTTGCTCTCAAATGTTTGCATAAAAAGACACAAAAGTACCTTCATATAATTCCTGGAAACTTCACCCTCCACCTCCATTGAAGAGAAGTGAACTCGTGAAAGCACCCTGCAAGCCATCCAAAACATGTCATTGTCCCCTGGATTCTTTTAGACAATTATTTTTTGTGTTTCACAGTAAACAGAAATTAGCCACCTGGAACGACCATTTTGCTAACACCTGCATGGACTTGTTTTCAGGACGATGAGGTCAGCAGGTTGGTCTGGGCATGCTGCTTTTGTTTGGTTTTCTTTCTTTCTCTCTCCCTCTATCCCCCAATCCTCTTCCTGCTTGCTCTTGTTGTCCAATTCTTGATTGTTCCTGTTTTCTTTTTTTTTTTGCATTTATGATAAACCACCTTATCTTTGTATCTTCACTGTCGTTCGTTGATCGTTCGTCACACCATCCACGATGTCGTCTGTGCACTCTGGTCCCAGTAAATACAGCCGAACATCAAGCTCAAATGACTTGTGATGCTCCTTACAACAAGGTAATCCACCTCTGCATTCAGTTGCTGACTTTTCCAGAAACTTGTATAAAAAAATATTTTATGAATAATCAGGGTGAAAAGGTCCCAGATGAAAATACCTAAATTGGATAATTGCTGTTCCAGGCAGCTATTTTCTCTGATTATGCTCAGTCAGACTCAAAAACTTATTTTTTAAATGATTAATGTTGAAATCCAGTTTCACAGACCACTGCAGAGACTTTTGCTAACAACACCGAGAAAACTGCTGGAGATATTTTATTGAAATTTATTTTGTATTTGATGAGAGAAGTTGAATGGGAGTCTATGGAGCCAGAGGCTTTTTGGAGCTGACCTCTAGTGGCACTCACTGGTATTGCAGACACTTCTGTATCGGCCTCATTTTTCAGGCCTCAAGCTACGAACACTTTTATATACAGTCTGTGGTTTTAATATATGCGGGGTCGTCGTCTCAAGTCCAACGAGAAGATGTGAATTATAAACATAAATATTTAATAGATTTATAAAAAGAAAATGTACAAATACAATATCTCAGTGAAAGAGGCAAAAAAGCGTGAAGTGTGTGTTTCCAAGGGAACAAAGTCACCTGTGTTCACACAGCCACACAGGAACGTGAGCGCTGCCGGCCTCTTTATGGGCTTTATATTCTCCACAAAGACAGTTTGATGAGTGAGGATGCACAAAGAAGCTTCCTGCAGGCGGAAAGGAGAAGAGAGCAAACCTCATCATTGCAGCACCGAGCAATGATGACGTTGATGATGATGTTTGACAGAAGAAATGCTCAGAAAAGCCTCACAGCTGAGAATCTGGCAGCATTATGTTGCACTGTGCAGGGCTTCAGGGGTAAATCACATAAACAATAATTATGGTAAACTGCTTAAATCAGTCGTATGTGAAAGCGCAATTATTATTGTTGTTATCTAACTGTATATGTTTTGTACGGAACGGATTAAAGGTTAAATGAATCATTTATAAGCAACACTAATTCACGAAAAATCATTAAAGACATAAAGTCATGTTTGGCTGCCCTCCGGCCAAGACAAATTATTAACGGCTCAGCAGACACCAACACTGGTTTCAGCTCGACGATGGTGGAGAATCTTATTTTGCTTTAACCGAACAGACACCACTGACCGATGTTTTTCTGTCCTCGAGGCAATACATGTTTGGGAGAAGCACTTTTTCAGTGTAGTCTGCCACATTTGTTCTATTCAAGGCTAATTGAACAACATAGTTCTCCTGAGATTAGTTTTACTATGGGGATCTGTTACTGAAGTCAAAGATGGGCTGCGTGGGTTTATGTCGAAGTTGAATTTATTGAATCTTTGTGAAGGACTTAGTAAGAGTTGTTCACATGTGTGCTATTAGAGGATAGTGGCTATCACAAATGCAATAGTTCTGTATGTAACCTTTTTGGTTTTATTCCTACAAAACAGTAAAAGTATGAGTCAGTCAAGCTACCTGATACGAGCTGAGGTCAGATAATCAGAATGGCAAGTGGAACCATAAAGAGTTCAGTTCGCCTCATACAGACTAGTTTGTATGACTCTGAATAGGTTTAAAGGAAAAAAGAGTTTTGAATTCCAAACTCAAAGGTTGTCTCATTAAAGACATAAAGCCTGATGAGAACTAATGACCAAGTACAGATGTGGGAAGACATTTAGAGTTAGTCTTCATCAAACAAAAAGTGACATTAGTACTTGTGAGAAGTTCAAATCGTACGTATCTGATTCATGTTTGTTCTATTATAAAGTTTCCAATGGTCACATGGATCGTAGCCCAAAGTGATTGTCTGATGTTTAAGATTTAAGATGTTAAAACTGGCAGTCAAGTGCACCTTAAATACTCCTTCTGTGCATCTAACCAACAGAATTCCCACTGGTCAGGGAATTTCGGGGAATTTTGAAAACTCATTGCCAGACAGGGAATTTGATCATTTGTTGGTCCAAGTCCTGGAATATCAGGGAATTTAGTTTGCATGTTTTAGATTTTAGTTTCCATTTATCAAAATGTAATATCTTCCATGTCTGTAGCTGTAACATTAGTTAGCTAGTTATTATCAGTGTGTGTGTTTGGTAACATTAGTGCTCACTGACACAAATTAAAATGTTTATGAGGCTGTGAGCTAATTACCATTATTGTTAGATAAATCATTTCCCTCTGAAACCAGTATTTAGACATGTTTTTAATTGATTTTAATATCTAACAGATGAACGTGTGTCAGCCTGTTTTTAACAGACGTTTCTGTTTCTTCTCTGTTCAGCACAACAGCAGCATGTTTTTCTGTTCATTATATCTCATGGAGTTTCAGCTCTTTAGTCACTGACAGTCAGAGAGTTTGATATTTGACTGAACATTTATGAACCTTTTATGAAGTATTGTAGAAATTATTGTACAGAAAATTAATAAAAATTAATAAACTTACAGTATTTGGTGTTATAGTAAAGAGGATCATTTCAGGGACTGTGTAGTTTTCATGTAACAGTTGTGTTGTATTACATGTCTGCTCTGATGTTAGTGTTCCTCTCCATTAAAGCAGATTTATTGTATTGCTGCGTGTCTGTGTACAGCAGTAAAGTTAAAATAAGAAGCAGTACAGATCAATTTAAAGTGGCCCATCGCAAACATGCATGAATATTCATTGTATTGAGGGTTAAGTGTGGAACAGCAGATAATCAAACGCCAACAAGCAGTGAAAGTGTAGCTCTTTCCAGAGATTTGTGGCCCATATTATCTGCTTTAGTAGCCCATTATGCCTGCTTAATATCACACTGTAAATCAGCAAGGTTATTCTCCACTAGTGAGTGGGCAGGACAGGTACAGCAGCATCCCACTGCTGAGAATGGAGGAAGGTGCGTGAAGTAGAGGACAAGAGCTAGGCTCTACTCTACTGAATGACGATGTAAAACAGGATGAAGAGGAAGATATTTCCCTGAGGACTTCCTGTTTTTTGTTTGTTCCTTTTTGTAATTTGACAAAGCTTATAAACCCTAAAGCAGTATTACATGTGTCTCAACCATATTACACTTGTTTCATTCAGCTCCTTCGTGAACATCTAATACGTTTTTTATAAACAAAATTCTGTGGTCAAAATTTCCTTAAGAAGCACTGATTCTTTTTCTCTAAAAAGTTTAAAATGTTCTTGAAGATGAGATGCAAGTGAAGGTGTTGATTTGTTTTCCTGTTACCACATCACATGATAGTCTCATTATACATACAGCAATAAAATAGTTTGTAAGAAATCAGCTTGTTGCCACAATGACATGATAGCGCAGCACCCGGATGTCAGGTCTGGTGCAGAGCAACATTTTATTTTATATTAAAGGGTTTTAATGACAGTTTTGAATACAGAAATGTACCTGCAGATCCCAATGATGATAAATACGTTTTTGCACTATCTATAAATCAGATTACTTCGAAACAAAACTGGACCATGGGGATGAAGAATATGAGTAATGCATACTTAATAACACCCACAACAAGTTGAAGTGATGGCAGAACAGATCGCAACTGCTTTGCTTTGATAAATATCCTGATCAGACTTCAGCTATTGAAACCGTGATGAAAGGATTCAAGCATCCATGAGCTTTTAGAAGAGGTGCAATGACCTTCAAATCACATTCATGCTGCAAAATCTTCACAAAAATATTAAAGATGCTACATTTGTCCATCAATGCTTCTGCACAGCGCACAATGATCACAAGCAAATTACTGTAATTCCAGTGATGACTAATGAGACCATGAGAAGACACATGGGCCCATATGGTAGGTAGGTAGGTAGGTATATACTTTATTAATCCCCGAGGGGAAATTTTTTTTGTAAGGTAGAGTAGTAGAGCATAAACATGAAGTACAAGAGACAATGATTACATTTGTTGAAGGATTTGTAAAACAGAACATTTACTGATATGTATGTATGACTGTCAAACATTTGTATACTGTAGGCCACATGCATTCATCCCAATCAGTTCAGTACGTAACATTTGGTTTTGTATGAGAAAAGTTATCGATCACAATTTCCACCCTGAATGTTTTAGCAGTGTAAATGTTGATGGACTCACTTGCAGCGTGTTAGCAGGTCCAGTTTTGAAAGCCGGGCAGTCTGATTTTTATGAATCCTTTATGATGTATAAACTCGCACTACACAATCGTTCAATCGAGCAGCCCGGTCTGGCACACTGTGCTGAGGGCACTCAGCCTCCAACCTCAGATAAAGGCACAATACTTTTTGCTACTGTATAATATGGTATCTCAGGAGGCCTCAGTGTGTGTGTGTCGTGTGTATAAAGCATGTGCAACCGCTGTCTCAGAGTATGTGTTACAATTTTAACGACATTACAGTCAGTTGATATTTGTTGTGACATTGTTCATGTTGCTTCTTCTTTGCTGTTCAAATGCTTAGATGTGTGTGTGCATAGTGTTAATTATTATGTTTTAATAAAATAATTAGGGCGTTTGATCAAGCACAATTGACTGAAAGCCTTTTTTGACTGAACTGCCTCCATGTTTAGGTGTGCAGGGTGTTGGAGGGTCAGGGAAGGAAGGTACTGGTGGGCTTCTTTGCCTGGAGACCCTCAGAGTCTATGACCACCACTGTCAGACTGAATGTAAGAAGGAAGGCCCCACTTGCTTTGTATTGACAATTCCAATAAAGTTTGTCCAAACAAGATGGCTGTGTCCTCATTGTTGACACAAAAGAGAAGGGCTGTGGATTTTTGTACACTTCTAAAGCTGAAGTTGAGCTGCGGGCTTTAATGGCTCATTTAAAGTCATTATGAATATGTTGCATTTATCTTAAATAAAGAGCTTAGAGTCTTTTCTTATTTATGTGCTTTAACTGTCAGGAAGCATTATGGGTCAATTACACTGGGCAAAAAAATCCTCATCTTTTTTCCTGTGAACTAAAACAGATGGACTAACGTACATTTTATACTACATTGTAATCTGTTCTTAGAATCTTTAATTCCTGAATCTGCATGTTTTAGGTGGATGTGTATTACTTATTGATATGTAAGGCTTGTACACATGCATAACACCAGGACCATCCCTCTTTAGTGCTCAGTAATAGTATGCCAACAGATATTAGGAGCTTGTGAGACACTGGAACAAAAAATATGGGTTATGGAGAAATTTCTATTTGGATTGAGCAGGCAAAAAGTATTTTTTTTTAAACTTGATATAGTCAGCTGTAGTTGGTTCATCCTTCGTTCTCACATTCAGCAGCCAGCGGTTCAGAGGTCTGAGCATGAACACAGAGAGATGACTCACTGGGGTTGTCAGAACTTCAGCAGTTCTTATGTGGAGGGACTGTATGAAGGTACTTTTGTGTCGATTGTATGGAGATATAAAAAGACACGCACAATCTGTCCGCTCCAGCACCCCCATTCATGTGGAGCTACATGAATGTTAGTATACTATATAATGCTGTTTTCTATTGAAATGCTTTTGAATAGCAGAATGACATTTACATTGGTTGTACTTCACGTTGTCAACGCTATCAGCAGGCCCTTTAAGCGTGATAAATAGCCATGCTGCATGTATTTCCACCGGCACACACACAGTTTTCTACGTCGCTTTCAGTATAATGTGCATCACAAACTACAGTTAGAACCTTGTCTACTTCAACAACTTACAGGATCAGCATGCAGATATCATTGACAAAGTAAAATACACTCAAAGTGAATGTCTTGCTGCTTCATTTAAAAAAAATTTTTTTTTTCGATTAAACCTTTTTTTTTTTTTTTTTTTTTATTACTTACAGCAATATACCAACGTAAACCAAAGAGTGTTTTAACATTTTTTTTTTTTTATTTTTTTTTTAAATAGACGAGCAAAACAGTTTGTGACAGAATGAAGGTGGTTTCACTAAAACCAACAGCGCACAACCGATGAGGTCAACAACTGGCTTCAGAAGAAGAGCCAGCAGCACCTCCATCAACTGCCCCACATCTGACCTCACAGTCCTGGACATCCACACACTCACACAGACATCCACACAGACACAGACGTCCACACTCAGACAGCCTCAACACTGATCACCTGCTCCTGAATGTGGCCAAGACCAGAGAGATGGTGGTCGACTTCAGGAGGAAGACGACGGCTCCACAACCGCTGAGAGTTCTGGGAGAGGAGGTGGACATGGTTGAGGAGTACAAGTACCTGGTGTCTCCATGACAACAGACTGAACTGGAAGACCAACATCAACGCTGTCTACAAGAAGGTGATGAGTCGACTCTTTTTCTTGAGGAAACTTCGATCCTTCAATGTGTGCAGCGAGATGTTGGAGATGTTCTACCAGTCTGTTGTGGCCAGTGAACTGTACTTCGCTGTGGTCTGCTGGGGGGAAGAGGTGGGGGGGGGGCAGCATTGGAGCCGGAGACACCAACAGACTTAACAAACTGGTGAAGAAGGCCGGCTCCATCATCGGCTGCAAACTGGACAGTCTGGAAAAGGTGGTGGAGAGGAGGACGCTGAACAAACTATTATCCATATTGGATAATCCTGACCACCCTCTCCACCTGCTGCAGGGACAGAGGAGGACGTTCTCCAAAAGACTCCTCCAGCTCCGCTGTCACAAGGACAGATACAGGAGATCATTCCTGATACAGGAGATCATTCCTGATACAGGAGATCATTCCAGATACAGGAGATCATTCCTGCCGACCGCAATAAGACTGTACAATAACTCACCTCTGGCAAAATCCATCACACAACAATAACACCGTTGGTTGTCTGTTTTCTTGTTTGTTTAAATCCTTGCACTATTGTTTAGTTAGTTTTAATTTAATTTAATTATTCTATTTTATTGTATATAATGTGCATTTTTATATTTAATATATTTTTTACTGTTGTTTTATTGCTTCCTGTCCTTATAATGCTGCTGTAGTGGGGAAAAAAAACTCCCCTTGTGGGATTAATAATTTTTGATTTTATACACTTTATTAATCCCCGAGGGGAAATGTCTTCACTACAGCAGGGGGGCTCTCAGGGGGGAGATGCTGCAGCAGGCTGCCACTAGCGCGGCGCCAGGTAACCTGACGTGCATGTTTTTGGATGATGGGAGGAAGCCGGAGAACCCGGAGAGAACCCACGCAAGCACAGGGAGAACATGCAAACTCCGCACAGAAAGGCCCAGGACCGGATTCGAACCCGGAACCTTTTTTGCTGTGAGGTGACAGTGCTAACCACTGCACCACCGTGCCGCCCCATAAATAAAGTAACCAACTAACTATCTATCTATCTATCTATCTATCTATCTATCTATCTGACACAGACAGCCTCAACACTGACCAAAATCTTTAAAAAAAAAACAAACACTTGTTTTAAGACAAACTCTTGTTGTCTTAATACAATAACTCACAAGTTTGACTTCGTCATTCATATACCGAACACTGGCCTTCTTGGCTTTGAGCAGTAGTTTTCTGGAGTCTTTGCTGGTCGCCTACCAAATGTTCTCAGAGGTTTTCCTAAGCTAGACCAAGATGGAGTGAGCATCTGTTCAAACAGCCAGAGTTTGGGAAAGTGAGCAAGTACACGGTTTTACTGCAGAGCAGAATAATGTGGGCCTAAACCGACAATTAGAGCCTTTTCTGCTAACCCTGAGAACACTGCAGACCAGAGACAGATGAATAAACTACTGTAGTAGGTGCCAAACTTATTACTGGTTTGTAATAAGTAGCTTCAGGAATAAAGAGCTCAAGCTGAGTATTTGTACCGATACTTTTTTAAGAGAAAAATTCAGAGCATTGGTACAAACCTGGGTTCCTCCTTCCTTTCAGGTATCCAACAACATTGTAAATCTTCTTGTAGCTCAGCTGGTTTCCAACAGTCAGAGTTATCTTCTTTCTCTCTAGGAAAAGGCAGAAAAAAAGAGATAAACTTGAAGAGGAGCTACAGATGGAAAACATCCAATCTGTTTGAAACTCGTTGACATGACTGAATTCAAACATGATCCTGATATTGGTGAGTCTTTGCCCCGCCCCTTCCTCTAGGTCACCAAGATGGCGACCTTTTACGGTGGAAAGTGTCCAGAGTTTCACACTTCTTTTTTAGAGTGTTGAGTTCATCATCCTGGTCCTTGTAGTGTACTGCATGTTTCTGTACTGACAGTGTGAACACACTGTTGCACTCAGAATAGTGAGAGTTAGTACACAAGTACAACATCTGGAGGACAGCATGAGTTTGAGTTTGTCTTGTTGGTGATGTAACTGGAGGAACATATGTATACCTAAAGAAGGACATGGTTTACATATATGTGATCTAAAGGCTCTTCTCTGAATCAAAACATGCTGGTGTGCAGACTTCATTTTCAAGCTAACAGGCTTCTGTATAAACATCTGGACAGGAGGAAGAACAAACTGAAATCAGGGGAAAGTCGTTGTGAGCAGTTGCAAACTTTATGCATGAAGTTTGATTGTTCAGGTTATAAATTGTCTTCACATGCAGGGTGGAAAACATAAAACCAACAAACCAATCAACAGGTAGGTTTCAGGACATTGATTCACTCTATCTGCCTTTTGGGATCAAAATATTTGCTTTTAGTGATTACTGTAATGACTGTAACCTGACTGCACCACACACCCCCAAAACCAGGTATTTTTTAAGCTTATTTTGTAATTAATAACGGATTATTTTTAGATGGCCCTCCAGAAAACTAATACAAAGGAGTGAATTTAGCTAACAACACTGAGATAACTGGTGGAGACATTTTATTGACTTTGTATTTGATGAGAGAAGTTGAATGGGAGTCTATGGAACCGGAGGGGTTTTGGAGCCGACCTCTAGTGGCACTCGGTGGTATTGCAGCTTAAAGCATCAACCTAATTTTTCAGACCTGGAAGCTACGAACACTTTTATAAACAGTCTATGTATTCAATTTGTAACTTTAAGGTACATTCATCTCTTTTTTACATAAATGTCATACACTATGGTTCACCTGATTGTAGCAGGTGTACCATAGCCCATCCTGTTGTCTGAGTCCCCTGATGGTGGCTTAAACCTGTCGAATACCTCATTCAACATTTTCCTCCCATTTCGCTTTGTGTGTGTAACTGTCTTACTCCCCATTGCTTTGGGCAACAGAACAACAACCTTCCAGCAGCAACGTACACACGGAAAATGGAAAGTTTTGATAAAGACCTGGGTCATACACTAAGGCTGTTGGATTCTTTTCTGTCTTTGGTGGGGATTTAACATTTGTAATACCTGGGCTGGCAGCCACCTGCAAAACTAAAACTTCACAGTCATACTATTTGCAACTGTGATTGATCCAAGAAACACAAACAGGGCATTTTTCTTTTAGAAATAGCTAAATAATATATGAGTGCAGTCAGACCATTCTCCAGCACTAATACAGCATGATGAAAACAAGTCTGTGAGCCCACCAGGTCAGTCCTCTATACAAGCTAAATTATAAAGTACATGTTGTGCATGTACAATATGTACACTCAAAGACTGAAATTAGTATAAAGTATTTATTTTACGTCAAATTCCCCCAATCAGGCTCTCAAGGAATAATTGGAGTGTAAAGTGGATCCGAGCTGAATGGGGGCCACACAGACACACACATGCTGAAGCTCTTCTCCGAGAGGAAACCACTCAACACAAGTGTGTGTATGTATGTAGGTTTTAGTTTTTAGTTGTCATATCTCAGAATCCAAGTGCAACATTCACACGCAAACACAAAACACATCATTCACACACATAAATTGAGTTTTGAAAATGTGTAGTTTTATGGGAACATCTGCATGTCACGTAAAACAAAAGGATCTTCCTGCAGGGGACAAGAATTCGTCACATTTTTCTGCCCTTTAAGATTATAAATAAAAAACTGAGCTTCAGATGAGATGTAATGAGGACATGATGATCTTAAGGATGCATCTTCTGGGTAGCATCAATAAATTCATTTCAGAGTTTAATCTGAAGTCATTCCAGTTCATCTGCTGCACCAACAGATGGGATGGTTTGTGATGTATTTCATATTCTTTAAGGTGTTCTGTTATTCTGTCCTAACTTCTTCTTGTTGGATCATTTAAAGATAATTGACCTGTAATTTCATGAAAAAGTCACTGCAATGCTCCGTTAATGTCAAACGGTTAATGAGGTGGTCACTTGGAGTGACATTAAGATAATTACAGAGTCCATTTGTATTTCTGTCTCTTCAGTCTGTTCCCACCCCTGTGGCTGTGTGTGTGTACCAGTTAGTGTATATTTATGAGGACAATTTGGCCGGTTGACAGCTGTTTGAGGGTTGAGACTTTGTTGAAGTGTGAATGGTGGAAAAAGGTTTAAATGTGTGGTCAAATAAATCCTGTCTATAACAGTCCTTACAAGGATAGAAGTACACGTGAGTGATTTCGGTTTCACTCTAAGCCAATCGGAGAGCGGAGGTTGCGAGGGGGAATTATGGCTAACAATCATGTTATGCACATAGACACACTTACCAAAAGACTCTCTCTTTGTGTACAGAGGAACAGAGAGGACATGAGGTGAGGTGAGAACTCTCAGAAAATAACTGAGCTTTGATGGATTTCTTCTGACCGAATCAGGTATCTTGACTCGTTTCAACACAGGAGAGGAGTTTGGATTGAAATGTTTATGTGCACTTGGCAGTGAACTAAAAGACTCATGAACTGGAGTGAAATAATTCAGGTAGGCAGCGTCTGGCTTCTCTGTAGGCAAACAAACAGGGAATGATGATAAGTGACATCACTTACTTTTGATGGTTTTTACTGTGCATGCTAGCAGAAATGATTAAAGAAGACAGAAGTCTGATGTTATAATCAGTCCCTCCAAGATGTTTTGTGATTGTTGCAAACAAAAATTGTTGATTTTGCAGATGATTTTCTCAAAAATTGCAATGTAATTTGCAGACTTTTGAGAAAGTTATTTGTGGTAAAGTTGTGGAAATTAGAAAATTGCTCGTCGAGGTAAAAAAAAAAAAAAGGGATTTTTCTTCTAATAAACAAAGATATGTTATCAATTCCTTTGATAATATTTACGCTGCACATCACAGAAATCTTGTATATTTTATCGAACTTTGAGAACCATGAGGCTCAAACGTACTAAAACCTCCTCGAAGCTGTGTATCTTTCCAGAACAGACAGTCTGTGACATTACATTTCATTTAGCTGACGTGTGCATAAAACTATTTCAACATACAGGAATATGTAATCACTTTCTTTGATAAAAATAATTTAATTATATACACTTTTTGTGAAGGCCACATTTCCCACAAACACCGTCACTTCCTGTTTTTCCTCTTGTTTTGGTTTCCTCCGGAGTTTTATTTGGTGATGAAAACAGGAGCAGAGCCTTTCTGACTGTAAATGAGGAGTTATTGTTGTTAATAAAATGAGTTTTGTTTTGAAAATATTTACTTTATGTTGTTAATACTTTCAGCACAGATTCTGGTGACAATGTTTTGCAGAAAAATCACGTGAATTAAAAGAAATTGCAAGCTCCTGCAAATAATGTTTTGCAAATCATCCTGCAATCGCAAGAGCCCATTTTAGACCAACTGAAAAGGATGTCCTAAAGAGTAAGTGTGATGGCACCTCCCCTATTGTTGCTGGCTCCTTGTAGCGTTTCTTTGTTTCTACAGGACGTCAGGGTAGAGAAGGCGTGTCCATAGTTTGAGCCTCACCTGACACTGTACTTTAGCTTGGCTTATGTTAAAGTTAAATACATTAAATTGATAATAATTCTCAATTTGTGTGGTCTCCCTTAATCTGGACCTTGATCCAGTTCATGACAGTGAGGAGTACCAGAACTATTTATTTTTATCTTATTATTTGGTGCTGCACCAGCACACTAACACACAGAACTTTGGAGGGGATTTAACATTTTTAATACCTGGGCTCACCTGTCATACACTTCCCTTTTAATTGCGAAAGGTGAATAAATTGTATAACTATGCAGATTATGTGACATTGATCAGATTCACACTCTTCTGTTGACTGATTTTTTGTGACAGAAATGTGCCAAAGTTTTAATAAAATGTATCTGATATTTGGGAAGAAGTGTGTTCTGACCACAGACTGCATATAAAAATGTTCGTAGCTTCAGGTTTGAAAAATTAGACCGATGCAGAAGTGTCTTCAGCTGCAATACCAGCGAGTGCCACTAGAGGTCGGCTCCAAAAAGCCTCCGGCTCCATAGACTCCCATTCAACTTCTCTCATCAAATCCAAAGTGAATCAAATGTGTCCATCAGTTATCTCGGTGTTGTTAGCTAAAGTCACTCCTTCTTATTAGTTTTCTGGAGGTCCATCTGAAAATAATCCCTCATTCATTAGAAAAGAAGATTCAAGAAGACCTGTTTTTGGGGGCGTGTCTGTTTGATTGACAGGCCTGTGGTGCAGTCAGGTTACAGCTATCGGTGGGCGGGACGTAGTATCGTCAGGTTTCCGATCAGATCGGTCAGATCCACCGCTGGCTCCTCCCCCAGCTCGTCCAAATATGGTCACTTCCTGCTCCAAACCGCTCCGAACTAACAAGATGGTGACGGACAGAATCTGAACTGGAGGATTCATAACGTTCACAAACCAACGATGACCTCACTGCTGGTTGGTGGTTGGTTCTGCCAAGAAACATTATAAATAAGTATACATTCTGTTCGTATCATTAAATCACCCAGTAAACATCAAAATTAATTCAAAGAAAAGACCCTGGTGTGAAGGTCTAAACTGGCCCTCACAAAGCAAGCAGAAGATGACACTCCAACACACATAGAGTCGAGGGCCATATGATGCGTTTGACAGAGCAGTCACTGGATATTGTGTCTGCCAGCTTGCCATCCTTGCTGGATGGCTTGGAGCTCTGGGGGGGCCGATGGCTGGATATCTGAGGGAAATACAGACGGAGTGCCAGTAAAGATGTGAAGAGGGGCTCAAACTGTGTGTGACAGAGGTCCCCTGCCTACAGCACCACGGCACTGCAGCATGACAGCCCACTTTCCAGCCACGCTCCCGTCCTCCAGCCCTCCATCCCTCCCCGCCTGCCTGCCCTCTCACTCCTGTTTAATACATTATAAAAATGTACTTCTTTCTCTCATAGGCGCCACATAACCCATTTATCACTTTTGACATTGGCACAAATGACTACGGCTAAAGAGGAGGGAGGGAACATGTGGCCCGTTTGTGTATTCAGTCTGCAGACGTATGCACACAGAGCGGAGAGAGATTTGTCAGAGAAATTCCCCTTCATGATAAATGGGTTTACAAATATCCGGCTGCTTCTACAGAAGTAAAGAGGTGACTTCATATTAAGTTTGTAGAGTTGATGAAAATACTCAAAGGGACTGTCTGATTTCACAAGCTAAATGTCACATAAAGACATTATTTCTACAGCGAAAAAGTAAATAGCGGTTGTAGGATGTGTCCTGATTTCACAAATGTGTCAACGTCAAATTAATTATTATGTCACCAGCAGTGCTTCACCATTTCTTACTGGTAGACTTAGTGATTTCCCCTGTTAGCAGCTGTTGGACAGGTCCTCACCCAGCACAGCACTTAACCTCTGTCTGCTCCGAGCAATATCATGACTCACCCTGGGAAAAAGATCCAAACTACAAAATAGATCAAACCATCTGACTGTCACAAGAACAAGAAAAAAAAAAATCTCTTCCGGTATCCTTGGGTTTATTTTAGGAATGCGTAATTAGTTTCTGTTTTGGTAGCGATATGCATTCAGATCTGGAGAGAAGTCATGATTAGATTAGTTTATAGTTTACAGCCATGGCGGTTAGTTAATACGGGGTGCTGAGGCTCCACCCCCTCCAACATTGAGAGAAAAATATTACTACTTCTACTAAATTATGCATTACATAATAATAGTTTTCTGGTAAAAGTCACCTGGTAGTCTGTGAGTCTGTAATCATTCAATAAAAACTATTTACAGATTGTATTCAGTTCATTTCTGTGTAAATAATGTATTTCCTGCTGCGGGCGCCGAACAATGATGTTATGTAATGAAGTACTTAAATTTTTGTCAACCACGGGACCTGAAGCTGCTCTTCTATTGGTTGTGTCTGATTTTCAGACCCACCCTCTTTTATTGGCAGCTAATCCGTGTTGTTCTGTATTTCTTTATCTGATGTGATTGGACAACTCTCGACGATGTCTTCCAAGTTCACCTCACACCACCATGACGTCATCACACGGTGACTCCTGCTTCTTATCGGACTGGCAGCGGGACAGAAACTTAGAGAAGAACTGAGGGAGGTTCTGTTATTTCTAGAGATGAGGCGAGTCCTCGGCTGGAACAAGTATCCGGTACCGATAATGTCATATATGTACGAGTGTCATCTGAGAAAATGTATCAATATCGAGTTGATGAAGGCTTCTAACAGACACTAGCTGTGTGCACACATCTACACACAGAGTCCCGCCCCCTGGTTTACATCTACACACAGAGTCCCGCCCCCTGGTTTACATCTACACACAGAGTCCCACTGACTTTAACCAGAGTCTTTAAAGGAAAGGAGGTAGTGGTGCTACTGGCTGGTGTTTAGTAACATTAGTGTGTTCTGTTGTTTTGGGATTTTTATGTTGGTTTCCCTGAGGTCCGGCTTCAGCTTACCCCTCCCCCCAAAAAACAGCCGCCACTGGTTACAGGCTGGTAAAGAGGAACAAAGCTCTGGTGGTTCACAGGCTGGTAAAGAGGAACAAAGCTCTGCCGGTTCTGTTTAAGGTTTAAAAACCTGTTTGACACTGACTAACTCCCTCCACAGGTTTATTGAGTGTCTGGGAAATTGTGTTCAGGCCTGACAATCTTCTGAGACTTCTCTAATGCCGGTAACGTCCTGTTAGGACACCCGACCCCATGACTAGCTCTCGTAGATCAGTGTTGATTGTACTGGAGACAGCCTGCTGGACTCTCTGTGAAGCAGAATCGTTCTCATCCTGATCAGGAACAATGTGGACAGACAGAGAGCTTTACCCACCGGCCACATGTCCGACCTGTCTCCTCTACCTTCTTCACTTCCTCATCATTGAGTTTTTTTTAATTTTTCCTTGTGACATTATGAAAACTATAATTATTCTGTTGTGAACAACAGCTCGGCCCAGTGAGTCAATGCATTTCTGTCTTTTATTTGTCTGACCTGAACTGTGTTTTTAGCAAATGTTTACATTGTAATACACACAATTAAAATGGCAAAAATGTTACCTCCATGCATGTTAGCATTCTCATTGGGAGTATTTTTGCATGCACACTTTAGCTTTTAGCTCAAAGCAATGTTGTGCCTCAGTTCAGACTCGAGCATGGCTACAAAACTACAAATGATTATGTCACGTCTCAAAGAACAGACTCATCTAACAACTCCGCCAGTCACCACCTTAACGTGGTGGAGGGGTTTGAGTGGCTCCTGGGAGCTATGTTGTCCGGGGCATCAGCCCCTGGTAGGGTCTCCCAAAGCAAACCGGTCTCAGGTGAGAGCCCAGACAAAGAACGGCTCACACAGACCCCGATGAACAGCAGCCCACGGACTGAAGTCACCTCGCCCGGATCAGGGAAACTGCGGCACCCTCCCGGAGCCAGTCCCAGGAGGGGAGTTCGCCGGCGAGCGTCTGGTGGCCGGGCCTTCGCCCACGGGGCCCGGTCGGGCTCAGCCCGAAGAAGCATCGTGGAGCAGCCACCCTGTGGACCCACCACCCGCAGGGACGAGCATCGGGATCGGGTGCAATGCAGACCGGGCGGCATAGACTAGCTCTAGGGACGTGGAACGTCACCTCGCTAGCGGGGAAAGAGCCGGAGCTGGTGCAGGAGGTGGAGCAGGAGGTGGAGCGGTACCAGCTAGATATAGTTGGGCTCACCTCCACGCACAGCACTGGCTCTGGAACCAAGCTCCTGGAGAACGGCTGGACTTTTCCTTTTCTGGAGTTGCCGTAGGTGAGAGGCGCCAGGCGGGAGTGGGGATACTCACGAGCCCCCGGCTGAGTGCCGATGTGTTGGAGTTCTCCCCGGAGAGCGAGAGGGTCGCCTCCATGCGCCTCCAGGTTGCAGCGAGGAAGACTCTGACTGTTGTTTGTGCTTATGCGCCAAACGGCAGCTCAGACTATCTGGACTTCTTGGAGGTGGTGGGGGGAGTCCTGAAAGGGCGCCGCCTGCTGACTCCATAGTTCTCCTGGGGGACTTCAAAGCTCATGTGGGCAACGACGGAGAAACCTGGCAGGGGGTGATCGGGAGGAACGACCTGCCCGATCTGAACACGAGCGGTGTTTTGTTACTGGACTTCTGTGCTAGTCACGGCTTGGCCATAATAAACACCATGTTCATGTACATTGTAATATGTGTACATTTACACAAAATACATCTTTCACATTACCATGGCTGCAGTGTTCCCGGTGTCGTCAAAAAGTTGTGACAGTGCGCGCCGACCAAGGCTTTTTTATGACGCGGACCGAAGTCACACACAGACAGAAGTCTGAACAAAACCGTGTGTGGGGCTGGCAAGCTAACATAAGCCTTACCTCGCTCAATGTTGCTGCTAACATACTCATAAGCAGCTGAAGCAGTACACAACATAAATACTTATGTTAATATACTTATGAGCCACCTTATGCTTATTCAAAAACTCATGAACGTGGAAACACATTTGTCTCCCGGCGAAAACTTTCGTATTCCAGTGGAGTCGTGAGTGGGCGCGGCCAAACGGCTCGAGAGCGCCCCCTACAGAGATGCCCCGGCGGCCACATTTACCTAAATTCATGAAATCCAGTGGACACGTGTATCACACCGAGACGCACAAAAAAGTTACATTGCACCGTTAAGTCAACTCGACAGGAAGTCCACCATTTTGAATTTAGTCGCCATTTTGGGCGATTCTGACACGTTGTACTTTGTCGAACTAGTCCGAGGGATTTTGTCGGACCGACTTGAATTTAGGTTCTCTGGATAGAAAACATGTTTGGGATTAAAAGTTATCAAAATAATTTGTTTTCGTCAATGTGTGTGCCCGTGAGAGGCAGCCATTTTGAGTGTCTCGCCATGAAACTAGGAGTTGCTTTAAATCTTATGTACATGGACCGACCTTCTCCAAACATCACAGGTATGATAACAGCCCTGCCCTGAAGACCTCTGTGGGGTAATATTCGCTAATAGCGCCCCCTGTTGGCCACTGGAAATGACACTTTTCATACTTTCACATTCTACGTCGAGCTGGTTGATCCCATGAACGTAAAGTCGGGTCACAATAACCTAAACATGTAGTTGATGATATATTGAGACATTCGTTCTTTGTCAATGGGCGTCGCCGTGACACAGGAAGTTGATGTTTAAGGTCAAAGGATGCTTGAAACCTCACGAAACGTGTCACATACATCCGGGGTGGTGAGACGATACATCTGATGTGTTTTGCGAGTCGGTGTGGCCAAACGGCTCGCCAGCACCCCCTGCTGGAGACGGGAAACGATACAAAAATAGCAACTTTAAGCGGGTATACGCGGTCCCTAGTGCGCTGCACGTCGGGGAGACGGCTTCAGGGAGACGGCTTCAGGGGGACAGCTTCGGGGAGACGGCTTCGGGGAGGAGGCGGCGCGCCAGAGTGCAAAGGCCCGTACATCACTGCTTGCAGTTTTAATTACTATATACAGTGCAAAGTGATGCCAGGGATGTTTTGTGTTTGTGTCATTCTGTAGGACTCTGGAGCTGGATTTATTGAGCGGGACCTGGAGCGGCTCACCATTTTTGACCGTTTGTCAATCGGAAAGAGGGGGAAGGAATACAAGAGCCACCTGAAGACATTGGCATTGTCATCGAGGGTGTGGAGGTGTTGAATGGACTGACCTCAGTTGCCTCAGCTTGTGCCCTGCTTCTATGTTTGATATATGTACTCAACCTAGCTTATCCCAAACCCCTTCGTTTCACTTTTGAGGTTCTCCAGAAAATCTGTCCCCCAAAATCCAAAATCTATCTGGCAGACTTCAAAGCTCACAGTAAGGATACACTCTGATTTATTGCTCCTCTGGGCCACAAACTGGCCTAGTACCATGTTACAGGAGCACAGTAGTGTTTATGAAGCATGTAACAATTTAGCCTTTTTTGAATGTCAGGCATTTGTTTGATCCAAGACACATTATTAACACAACAAATATTCCTGAAAGCACAATGTTATATGCTTTTTCACTGATTTTGCAACACTTTTTTGTATAAGGAATTCATTATTATTTCTTCAGAACATGGTTAGTTATCTTTGTGGGTAAAGGTTTCATTTTACTTTTGATGTGTTCGAAAAAAAAACTTACATAGCACACCATCTGTAGTACAGGCTGTGTTTGTGGTACAAGTTCACAAGAAGAACCCCGTGTGGTGTTAGGATTATGGTTTTACGCATTATGTCTGTTTACTACATATTAGTTTTACAACAAAACTAGTTAACATTACTGATCATGGCATGTATGTTACGTATGTTTATTTTCATTGATGCCATTGGAAAGTTTTTGCCTTGTGGCCAAATTCTGTTGCACACTTTTTTGGGCCAAAACGTTATGTATTAAGAGTGTTGTGCATTATTTGCATATTTGTTGGTCTTTGTGACTATAAAGTTAATAAAGTTTTCATATTAACAAATTCAAGTACATTTTTTTTGTCTCCAGCCAACTTAAAATTTTAATTGTTTGAGAAGTATTTTAATGACATATAACAAAGTAAAATAACACACTAAAGGTACTACAAAAACTACTGTAGCTGAACGTATACTATTAGGTTGTTGAAGAACAGTATTTTACTTTAGGATAAGGCAAATATTTGAGCTGGAAAAACTTAAAATTTTAAGTTGATGCTTTAAATTTAAGTTGCACGGATGTAAACTGTTGATTTGAAATTAATCCATTTTTTAAGTAGTTCTGACTTAAATTAATTGTGTTAGTATAACTTGATAAATTAAGTTGAACAAACTTAACTCAATTGTGTGTTACCAATTGAAGTAATTTTATTAAGTAGGTCCAACTATTTTCTTTTTAGAGTGTACGTCCTCCTAGAGTCTGGTGGTCTTGTTCTCTGCTGGGGACTGAATGCAGAGCTGAGAAGAAAAAGCAGTAATTGCATGTGGGGAAACTGCACACAGCAATCAATAGTGTGTAATTAAAGGGCCTGGGAGACCTCTATGAAGCCATCTCAAGTGGTTCTGCCTCACTCGTCTCTCCCTCTGTGCCCACACAGGGTAACAGCAGCAGATATTTGGTACACTTGTGGTATTTGTTCTGAGTGGGGGAGAGAGAGAGAGAGAGAGAGAGAGAGAGAGAGAGAGAGAGGAGGATGACAGAGAGTGAGGAGGGGAAAAAAAATGCATATTTTGAAAAGATGAAGAGAAGAAGAACAAAGAAGGTGTTCAGGCACAGTTAGCATGCTGAAGTCACATTCATCAGGAGGCTTATTTATTCCATTAATAGGTTTTAAAAGGACTCTGTGGGACTGTGTGTGTGTGTGTGTGTGTGTGTGTGTGTGTGTGTGTGTGTGTGTGTGTGTGAGACTGAACAGCACACTGCTTGTAACCTGGTATTCATTTAATGATTTGGATAGAATTGGATAACATATGTGTAGTTTTATCAGAGTCATTATAGATCTGTTGGTTTTTATATAATTGCAGAGATACATCTTGGACCAACTGTTCAGAGTTGTTGAGATCAAAAATGTGTGGTTATGCGGCCAATTTCCTAAAACATTTAGATGTAATTTGTGAAGTTTTAAGTGCGTTATTGCATAAAATTGCAGGAATTAAAAAAAAAAAAAAAAAAAACAACCAAAAAATAAATAAATAAATCGATTTTGTTGTTTTTTTGGTTTTTTTTTTTTTAATTTGATTTTTTTTTAAAGCCCTACCTGATAAAGGAATAAATGTGTATGTGTTTTTATGTAGTTATTGAACATAGAGAACCATGGGGATAAAAGTCATGAAAAGCTCCTAAAAGCTGCGTATCTTTCCAGATCAGACAGTCTGACTGAAACAAGGACTACATCAGCTGTCAAGATAAGAGCTTCAGATGCTGTTTAATTCATGTTCATTCAACACATAGACCTGCTGGATGCACGGTAACTTTCATCTCTCCGCCTGTACCTTCTGGATGTCTTATTTCTGTTTTCAACCTTTACATGCAAACGATTGTCAGCATGGACTGTAGTGAAGAGTAAAGTGTATTCTCTCCGCCACTGTCAGTAGAGCAGCCGGTCTCTGTGTGACTGTCTGCTGGACAGACAGCTGATAACTGACCTGGGCGGCCGCCACAGTCGAGTCTATGTCTGGAAACACTGGATGACCTCACCAAAGCTCTAGTGTCCTGTCCAAATGGGACATTGTAAATCCTGACATGTCAGACAAGTATACTTCAACTGAGGAATATTTAAGGCTCAGCTGATTTCACGTGAAAGGAATTTCAACATCATTTTTTAACTCATTTAAGCATCATAATAACAAAATAATTAACACTTTTAGATGTCAACACATTCAGTCCAAACCTGAGTGCTGGTTGTACATGTCGGCAGGGCCAAATGATTCATCATCACTTCTGCCAGTCTGCACTCACCCAACACACACTCTTACACACACCTGACTTCACGTCCAGAACGATGTCCAACACAGCTGGAAGTAGCACAACAGTGTGTGTGTGTGTGTGTGTGTGTGTGTGTGTGTGTGTGTGTGTGTGTGTGTGTGTGTGTGTGTGTGTGTGTGTGTGTGTGTGTGTGTGTGTGTGTGTGTGTGTGCGATCAATCAGCCCTGCCAGGGTAAACAGGGTCTGTGAACACGCCTCGGAGATGGTGACGGACCAGTTTGGTAATTGTCTGGTCAACAGACAGACCGCTCAGATAGAGTCAGAGCCAAACCCCCGAGGCCTGATGGGGACGACGTGTTCACTGAATTAATCAATCTGGAAAGGCTGAAGGCATGAAGGAAGTGGCCACCTCCTATCAGGTATACATATACACACACACACACACACACACACACACACACACACACACACACACACACACACACACACACACACACACACACACACACACACACACACACACACACACACACACACACATGAAAACACACAAACGAGCACAGACATAAAAAGGTCTTTATCAAGACCAGAAAGCAGAAATAAAACACAGAAAAAGTGTAGTGATACTCATCTCTGAACAGAAGCTGCTGGAAATGTAAAAACCATAGGATGATATAAAGTAAAATAAATATGAAATACAAGTGAACATTTGCATGTATTTGTCTGTGTGTACTTGGTGTGAGAGTCACGAATGTCTTGTTTCAGAGGCTCTTGTGTTGCGATATTGCAGATTGAGATGTTAACTGATGTCCAGCAGATGAAGTATTTCATAAAGTCTTATCGGGTGTGTAGTAGGTGCTATAATCAGATCGGCAGGAAGTCAGTCGGAGAAAAACAGAGAGAATATGGCCAATTTTCAAAATAAAACACCCATGTTCAAACTCCAGATGGTAAAACGCATCACGACATCAGCATCTACCACCGCAGTCTTTCAATCAGGACCAGAAACACATCCTCCTCCTGCTGCAGACACAGTATGGGAAATAGTAGGAGGAATGTTTTTAACGACTGAAACACAGCAGCTGTATTAACTTTGTCTGCAGGCTGCAGCACAAAGTAGGAAATGACAACAATGAACAAACAATGGACAAAAAAGAAGCCGTTTAACAACGTTTACCCGTGATAGAAGAACAGAAATCAAGGAAACATGACCACACGAGGAAGGAAGATAAAACACGTCTGACACGCTGCCGCTGGAGATGAAGACGTGAAGAGGACAGAAACAAAATCACGTCTGACGGAGCGTGTTCAGTGGATTATGGAGGTTAGTGTGAATGGAGTCACACTGAACGCTGGTATTTTACTCGGGAAATTCACTCTGCACTATTCAAATTTTCTTTGATTTTGAATAATTATTAATCATTAATATTATACGAATAACCAAATCTTCACAGGCTTGTGCTCAACACTGGAAAAAACTACTGATACAGATGCTAAAATTCCCTCCTTCATACATTACATTACATTTCATTTCATTTAGCTGACACTTTTATCCAAAGCGACTTACAATAAGTTCATTTCAACCATGAGGGTACAAAACCAGAACAACAAGAATCAAGAAAATACAATTTCTTCAAGAAATCCAAACTACAAAGTTCTATCAGTAAGTTCTATTTTAAGATACTAAAGTTCTACTGTTCAAGGTAAAGTCGGAAGAGGTGTGTTTTTAGTTTGCGGTGGAAGATGTTCAGAGTTTCCGCTGTCCTGATGTCGATGGGGAGCTCATTCTACCATTTAGGAGCCAGGACAGAAAACAGTCGTGATTTTGTAGAGTGTTTAACTCAGTGAGGAGCAACAAGCTGATTGGTAGAAGCAGAGCAGAGTGAACGGGCTGGGATGTAAGGTTGGACCATGTCCTGGATGTAGACTGGACCTGATCTGTTCACAGCACGGTACGCAAGTACCAATGTTTTGAAACGGATGTGGGCGACTACTGGTAACCAGTGAAGGGAGCGGAGGAGGAGGAGGAGGAGGAGGAGGAGGAGGAGGAGGAGGAGCGGAGGAGGAGGAGGAGGAGGAAGAGGAGGAGGAGGAGGAGGAGGAGGAGGAGCGGAGGAGGAGGAGGAAGAGGAAGAGGAAGAGGAGGAGGAGGAGGAGCGGAGGAGGAGGAGCGGAGGAGGAGGAGCGGAGTAGTGCTGAGAGTCCTTCCAGGTCGACCGCATCATCTCGTTAAGGTCTGCCGGTCTCCATGGAGACCCCCTGAGCAATTAACCAATGGCCAGCCAATACAGTTGGCCTTAATTGAAAGGGAATTGAATGAGAAAAAAATAAGGAGAAAAATAATTAAAAAGAAAGAAAAAAAATGAGAGGAGGCCAACAGATGGAAACAAATGATAGTGGGATCCCAGGAGTGGTCAGAGATGCAGCCAATCGATCGCAGACAGATTACATCTCATTCGCTCTCCCTCTTTGTCCTCCCTTTTGTCTCTCTCCGTTTGTTAAGCACGTTCTCGCCCTCTTTCAGACTCATATGATGTAATGGAAACGATGCATAAAAAGCCTAACTTACAGAACTACTGGATGTACGGTATATTAAGCTACACAGCTAAAATAGACAGTTAACCACTCAGAGACAGACTAAATAAAAGCTCACTAGAAGGAGAGTGAATCAAGATTCTATAAAATAATAACTGAATGACTGTCAAAGACTCAAGAAAAATAAGTTGACACCAGAATCTTTAAAATCCAATAAACACAAATCCTCACAGCCCAATGAGTTTAAAGCTAACAACTCCAAACAATACTGCGACGGGAGCGCTACATGCATGTCCAACCTGCAGCGACGGATCGATGCTGCTCACGTCTTTGGTTTTTGGAGGGTGCATCATTGATCGACTGAGTGATTCGCTCAGGTCGGATGAGCGACTGACACCAATGAACTGTGTGTGTCGGGAGGGGTGTTGTTATATGTGTGACTGTTATCCGTGCTAGACTGGAAAAGGGCAGAATGCAGTGTTCCAGTCAGTGATCGGCTGCTCGTATTTATTTTGGAATAAATAGAAATGGACAGAGCGTACACACGTACGATGGGGGATTGCACTGGCAACGAGAGTCGACGGAGGAGCGGAGGCTGCAGAGGAAGACATGGTAAAGGACAGTGGAGCAGAAGGTGGCAGTGTGGTCGAGGTCTGCAGAGAGGATGCCGGGATAACAGAGGATTTACCCTTTCCAAAGCAGGGATTACCACTAAATACCAGATCCAGCTCATTTCTCTCACACACTGACACACTTTAAAATACCACAGGCCAGCACACAAAGTCACACACCTCAGTATGCCAACACCACCACGCCCAGTCCCTGCTGCTATACAGTCCCTGCTGCTATACAGTCCCTGCTGCTATACAGTCCCAAGATCTCACTAAACTGATGGCCTTATGAAAAGAAGTTACATTCAGTAGGCTAACGGTGGCAACTACAGACTGTTTAGAAAAGTGTTCGTAACTTCTGGTCTGAAAAATGGTTCCGATGCTGAAGTGTTAAGCAATACCACCCAGTGCCACTAGTGCCACTTAAGTGCCACTTAAAAAAATGTCCCCTCGGGGATTAATAAAGTCAATACGTACCTACCTACCTACCTACCTAGAGGTTGGCTCCAAAAACCCTCCAGCTCCATAGACTCCTGTTCAACTTCAGTAGATACAAATGGGGTGTGTTTTATAAATGCTTATATTCTGGGTTTCAGCAGCTTGTTTGTCCATTGACGGCTTTTACAGTTTTTTTTACAGTCATGTAACGAGTATAGAAGTAACATCCTCCTGCTGCGCTGGGTGAATGAGTCACAGCACCTTCATGAAACAGACACATTAGCGTGACTGTCAGTGACAGAAAAATGCAGTTGCGTCTCCACAATAAGCTAAAGTGAAACGGGCGCACAGGAACTAAGTAAATAAATAGTAGTTACTAGACATAAGTGCAGTTCTATGAGTACGTTTGTACTCCCGCCCTCCCAAGACAATACTAGGGGAAACACTGTCATACCAAAATACAACCTCACTGAGCCTCTAACATGACTTAATGACCAAAGCCTTTGTTTGAATTCATCTTGATCATCTCAATAAATGATCTCATTTTACAGACATGATGGAGGGACTCTCACATGACAAAACGTGAGCGGTTAGAAATAAAACCATCAACATGTTAGATACCACGAGAAGTAATCAGAGAAATGATGTTTGGCAGTATGGGTCCTTTCAGTCACTCCATCACCTACTTCACCTCCTCCTCCATCTTCCTCTGCAGCTTGGCTTCTCTCTGCCTCCTCTCTGTCTATCGTTCTACTCAACACTCTCCTCTTTCATAACAGATAGATATTCCTGCTGTCATCCATTCTTCTCTTTCTGGCAAAGGAAATTAAAGCCTTCTGCTACTTTTTTTTTTTTTTTTTTTTTTTTTTTTTTTTTTTTTTTTTTTTTTTTTTTTTTTTTTTTTTTTTTTTTTTTTTTTTTTTTTTTTTTTTTTTTTTTTTTTTTTTTTTTTTTTTTTTTTTTTTTTTTTTTTTTTTTTTTTTTTTTTTTTTTTTTTTTTTTTTTTTTTTTTTTTTTTTTTTTTTTTTTTTTTTTTTTTTTTTTTTTTTTTTTTTTTTTTTTTTTTTTTTTTTTTTTTTTTTTTTTTTTTTTTTTTTTTTTTTTTTTTTTTTTTTTTTTTTTTTTTTTTTTTTTTTTTTTTTTTTTTTTTTTTTTTTTTTTTTTTTTTTTTTTTTTTTTTTTTTTTTTTTTTTTTTTTTTTTTTTTTTTTTTTTTTTTTTTTTTTTTTTTTTTTTTTTTTTTTTTTTTTTTTTTTTTTTTTTTTTTTTTTTTTTTTTTTTTTTTTTTTTTTTTTTTTTTTTTTTTTTTTTTTTTTTTTTTTTTTTTTTTTTTTTTTTTTTTTTTTTTTTTTTTTTTTTTTATGTCTTTTAATTTGTATGTGGATTGCATAAAAGGAGGCAATAATTCCTTTGAATATGGAAGAAATTAGTTTTCTGGTATAGACACTGCTGCACCTTCTGATTTCTGCTCTCTCTTTAAGACACGATTTCACGCAAAGTATTTAAAACGAGCGTCATCATTTTCACAAGCATTCTTTGGCCCTGCGGCTCTGTAATGCCCTGCCCTGATTCTCTCATATTTTAGCTCGTTTCTCTGCCTTTGAGGTGGAATGTTGTAACCCTAGTCATATGATAGTATTCTTTACATTCAATCACTCTGTCTATTCATTTTGCTTTGTGTGAAAAAAGGTTTCCTCAAGTAAGAACTTGCCTCCACATCTCTTCTTTCACCTCGTTCACAGTAGGTTAATTAACAGCTGCATCTCACTGATGATGACTTGACCACGAGGCACACCCATGAGCCAAGTCACATTTCATGGCAATCAACACTGTACCACAATAAAAAATAGTTCAAGTGATTAAACAGCTCTGAATAACAAGGTCAAGGATGGCAGGAATGCAATAAAAGCAGCATAACGGAGCTAGTGTGTATAACAAAGTCAGCTCGAAGATCTCTTTTCTCTTTATGCAGCTCCAGTTTGACTTATTTTTAAAAAGCTTGACAGCTTCAAAAAAAGTCTTCAGCATAAGCACCAAGTTAATGCTAGCTTTTGGAGACGAGGTGTTATTTATCAATTAAATTGTGTGCACTGTTCAGAGGGAGGAGGCCCTAATCATGTTTTAGACTCAAGAAATAGTCTTTCAAACTATTTACTCAGCAAAAAGTTACACCTGACTTATAATGCTAACAGGGTAATACATCAAGTTCAGGTTTTTCGTTGTATTCCCGAATTAGGACTAAAACCAAAGTTTAGTTTGATTGTAAAATGATTGATGGATATATTATTTTTATTAGAATATTAAAAGAGCAAGAAAAATACCTTCATCATTTCATAAAATCCAAGGTGATCATTCCTAATGGCTTGCTGAATCTGAATAACAGTTGAAAAAAACAATGATAAAAAGTTTACAATTATATTTAAAGGAGAACATCACAGAAATACTTTAAATTATAGAGACTGGAAATAAGGAAAGCTTTTTATCTTTACTTGAAAACTGAAAAAAATTCCAACATTTCATAGTTTTAGTAGTTGCTAATTATTTTGCTGACATATTTTTTTTGCTGATTGAATAATCAGATAATTGCTTTAGGCTTGCTCAGAATAAAATCTAAGAGGGGCATCTTTGGTGTAAACATGGACCCACTGCAACATGGCCTGATACACTATTCTAAATGATTGAAAGGGATCCCTATAAAGCTGGTAATTGGATTGCAGCAGGACATGGCAGGTAATAATATACACAGGACTGCATACTCATGCCTAACACTTGTTAATGGAATATCTTCTTCCCTCACAATGAACGTATGTGCTGACACAAAGAGAATCACCTTCTCACTGCTTCGATCAGACAGTGATCAAGCAGGTCAAGTAGAGAAGTGCAGAAGGATCCTGAGCTCTCGGGTTAAAAAGTACATGTGGTACAGGTTGTATGCATATCTGCTAACTACTGTACATGAACACAATAAATACACAAAGAGGCATTCTGGGTATATGTAGATACACCAGAATATCTCGGTGTGTTGGCTCCTAATGCGTCAGAACACCCTGTGATGAAAGCTGCAGCACAATGTGAATTCAATTGATGCCTGTATATTTCTTGGGTTCCTTGCCCTCTGTCTAAACACCCGTACACATCATGGTATTTGTTGACGTACCACCGGAGCGGCCACACGTGGGCGCGGACCACTCGTTTCTAAGGTATAACCGCTGTTTATATGGTGTCATGTTAATAGTAGATATTTCAATTGCTTTAATTTAATAAAGTCAACAAGAGAATTCTGTTATTTTTGTTCTGGATTATGGATCTTAAGTGTGATTGTCTGACTTTGGTCACAACACGTTCCTGAAAACGTTTCACAATTAAAGCCTTTTTAAGAAATGAAGGGTTTCTGTCTAATAAAATGCTAGGGGGCTTTTAATTGGAAATAATACAGGACATGTTGAGTTTGTATTAATGCAGTAAACTTTGAACAAAATGTCAGATACATGCGTCACTGGATGGAAGTTCATCAACGTTTCTTGTCTCCACAACAGAAACCACTCAAAACTCCTGACCATAAGAAAAGCTTGGACTGTAGACCAACTGCAACCTCAATCACCATGGTTACAGAGACAGTTTACCTTCATCACAACAGCATAAACTGTTCTGACAATCTTGTGCTCCACGCAGGATGTGTTACTGTCCTTCAGACATGCACAAACTTCTGAACATTTTCATACCTGTGGAAATGTTATTGAGAAGGAGGCTTCAGCAGCCACTCGGTCATGCTGTGTTTGGTGTGTTTACCTGTGTTGGGAGGCGTGGCCAAAGGCATACAGGAGTCTCCCGGCAGCGTAGATGGAGAGGATAGTAATGTCTTGGCAAGGAAGGCAGAGATGGGCTGAACTAACAGAGATGTCAGACTTCCTGCGGCTTCTTTTGACAAGCCAGCTAGAGAGAGAAAACAGAAGAGACTCAGATTCATCCAATGCCAAGAAAAATATGCATAAATAAACAGCGAGCCAAGGAGCCAGAAAAAGTAGACAGCTATAAACTTCCCTCTTCCCTTTCTTTCCAAAACTCTCGAACGAGCTATCTCCAATCAACTTTCCTCCTATCTCCACCATAATAACCTTCTTGACCACCAATCTGGTTTCAACAGACCACTCAACAGAGACGGTCCTCCTTCTGTCTCTGAGCAGCTTCACACTGCTAGAGCAGCCTCTCTGTCCTCTGTCCTGATCCTTCTAGATCTTCTGCTGCATTTGACACAGTGAGCCACCAGATCCTTCTTTCCTCCCTTCAGGACCTCGGTGTCTCAGGCTCTGCTCTCTCATTAAGATGGCAAGCGGCAGCCTGTTGCAGCAGCTCCTCCCCGAGTGTGTTGTTATTAGTATTTTTTAAGCCTTTCTCCTCTTCGGAGTTGTTTATTTTTCTTTCTCTCGTGTGTTAAGTTAACGGTCAGACAATGGGCCATAATTTTTCCACGTTTCTGGATGAGGGCACTGTTATTGTTTACTCGCGGGATCAGCTGATCGCGCTGAGTAGACCTCTACTGCTGCTGCCCGGAGCGAGGCCTGAGATCCCCGTTGAAATTCGGAGAAGACGTCGGGGTTGCAGAGCTGGAGCTAAGATGAAGGTGAAGAGGAGGAAATATAAACCATCGGTACCGGAGATCTTAACGGGGAACGTGAGGTTGTTGGACAACAAGACGGACGAGCTCGGCGCTGGTAAAGACCCAGAGAGAGTACCGGGAGTGCAGCATCATGTGTTTCACCGAGACATGGTTGCACTCACATCTCCCGGACCACAGCGCGGCCGTACCCGGCTTCAGGACCGTTCGGGGGGACGGAGACGTTGTTCGGAGCGGCAAGAAGAAAGGTGGAGGGATTGAAGTCTATGTGAACGAGAGGTGGTGTAATCCCGACCACGTGTGTGAAGGAACGTTTCTGTAGCCCGGACATTGAACTTCTAGCCGTGGGGATGCGCCCTTATTATTTACCAAGGGAGTTCACGTCCGCCATTGTTATCGCTGTGTACGTTCCTCCATCAGCTGACGTAGAGGCAGCAGTGGACACCATCCACTCCACTGTGTCCAAACTGGAGAATAAGCATCCAGGTGCATTTTTGTTAGTTACTGGAGACTTTAACCAGTCTGGATAAAGTACTGCCAACTTTGCACCAGTATGTGAACTGCCCCACCCGGAACAATAAAACTCTGGACCTACTGTATGCTAATGTCATGGATGCATACAGTACTACTGCCCTTCCCCCCCTTGGTAGATCAGACCACAACCTGGTCCTGCTGACTCCCAGGTATGTTCCCCTGGTACAGAGGCAGCCTGTGTCCACCAGGACTGTGAGGAGGTGGACACAGGAGGCTAAAGAAGCCCTGCAGGACTGCTTTGAGTCCACGGACTGGGATGTGCTGTGTGGACCACATGGGGAGGACATCAACAGCAGGACAGACTGTATCACAGAATACATTAAATTATGTGAACACTCCACCGTACCATCCCGGACTGTAAAATGCTTCCCCAACAACAAGCCATGGATCACCAGTGACCTGAAAGTTCTTCTTAATAAGAAGAAAGCAGCCTTCAGGTCTGGGGACAGGGAGGAGCTCAGGAGAGTGCAGCGCCACCTAAAGGAGAAGACGCGGGAGTGCAAGGACTCCTACAGGAGGAATCTGGAGGCAAAACTCCAGCAGAACAACGTGAGGGAGGTGTGGACCGGTATGAAGGAGATTACTGGGTTCAAGGGGAGAGAGAGACAACCAGGGGGAACCTGGAGAGGAACAATCAGGGGGAACCTGGAGAGGAACAACCAGGGGGGACCTGGAGAGGAACAACCAGGGGGAACCTGGAGAGGAACAATCAGGGGGAACCTGGAGAGGTCAAATGAACTAAACTGTTTCTTCAACAGGTTTAGTTCACCACCCTCATCTGTCTCCTCCACACCTCACACCTCCCAAACACCTCTGCTGCCTCCCCCCTCCCCCCTCTGCGCCCCCTGGTGAACTGCATAGAGCCCTCAATCTCACAGGGCTCTTCCTCCATCGACACCTCAACCCCCCCTCCCCACACCTCCCTCTCTGTGACGACTGGCCAGGTTAGGAGACAGCTGGAGAGAATCCACCAGTGCAAGGCTGCAGGACCTGACGCCATCAGCCCCGTGGTCCTGAAGACCTGCGCCGTCCAGCTGGCTGAGGTCCTACAACACCTCTTCAACCTGAGCCTGAAGCAGGAGGAGGTCCCGGTGCTGTGGAAGACGTCCTGTCTGGTTCCTGTCCCCAAGAAGACGACCCCATCTGGCCTCAACAACTACCGACCGGTTGCCCTCACATCTCATGTGATGGAGGTGCTGGAGAGGCTGGTCTTGGCCCACCTCAGGCCGCTGGTGAAATCTTCACTGGACCCTCTGCAATTTGCGTACCAGCCTCATGTGGGAGTGGACGACGCCATCATCTACCTGCTGCAACGAGCTCAGTCTCACCTGGATGGAACCGGTGACTCTGTGAGAATCACTTTCTTTGATTTCTCCAGTACATTCAACACCATCCAACCACTGCTGCTGAGTGAGAAGCTGCGGGTGGTGGGGGTGGACGCGTCCACCGTCTCCTGGATCACTGACTATCTGACAGGCAGACCACAGTTTGTCCGTCTGGGCGGTGTGCTGTCTGATACGGTGGTCAGTGGTACTGGAGCTCCACAGGGAACTGTTCTGTCTCCCTTCCTGTTTACCTTCTACACCACTGACTTCCAGAACAACTCAGAGTCAAGACATCTGCAGAAGTTCTCTGATGACTCTGCAGTGGTCGGTGTATAAGGGATGGACGGGAGGAGGAGTACAGGGCAGTAGTGGAGGACATTGTGGAGTGGGCGGGAAGGAATCACCTGCTCCTGAACGTGGCCAAGACCAGAGAGATGGTGGTCGACTTCAGGAGGAAGACGACGGCTCCACAACCGCTGAGAGTTCTGGGAGAGGAGGTGGACATGGTTGAGGAGTACAAGTACCTGGTGTCTCCATGACAACAGACTGAACTGGAAGACCAACATCAACGCTGTCTACAAGAAGGTGATGAGTCGACTCTTTTTCTTGAGGAAACTTCGATCCTTCAATGTATGCAGCAAGATGTTGGAGATGTTCTACCATCTGTTGTGGCCAGTGAACTGTACTTCGCTGTGGTCTGCTGGGGGAGCAGCATTGGAGCTGGTGACACCAACAGACTTAACAAACTGGTTAAGAAGGCCGGCTCCATCATCGGCTGCAAACTGGACAGTCTGGAAAAGGTGGTGGAGAGGAGGACGCTGAACAAACTATTATCCATATTGGATCATCCTGACCACCCTCTCCACCACCTGCTGCAGGGACAGAGGAGGACATTCTCCAAAAGACTCCTCCAGCTCCGCTGTCACAAGGACAGATACAGGAAATCATTCCTGATCCAGGAGATCATTCCTGATACAGGAGATCATTCCTGCCCACTGCAATAAGACTGTACAATAACTCACCTCTGGCAAAATCCATCACAGTACAATAACACTGTTGACTGTGTTTCTTGGTTTGTTTGTATATAATATATATATAGATATATACTGTACTGTATATATATATATATACATACATATATATATATATATATGTTGACTGTTTCTTGGTTTGTTTGTATATAATATATATATATACAGTGAACCCTCGCTATAACGCGGTTCACCTTTCACGGTCTCGCTGCTTCACGGATTTGCATCATGCATTGAAATCACATTACGACTATATGTAACGTAGATATATTTAATGTCCAGTTCTATCTATTTCAATTGTAAAATAAAGGTTACTTCTTCACGGTTTTCGCCTATCACGGTTTCTATTTGGAACGTAACCCCCGCGAAAAACGAGGGTTCACTGTATATAGATATATAATGTACTGTATATACTGTGCATTTTATATTTTTTACTGCTATTTACTGCTATTTTATTGCTTTCCTAATATTCTATTCTATTCTATTCTATTATTTTATTCTATTATTTCTATTATTATCTTATTGCTTCTGTATGCTGCTGTAGCGAAAAAATGTCCCCTCGGGGATTAATAAAGTAAATACCTACCTACCTACCTACCTACCTACCTCTCCCTGTTCTCATCCTACCTCAACGACCGCACCTACCGGGTAACTTGGAGAAGATCGGTGTCTGAACCTTGTCCTCTCACTACTGGTGTCCCTCAAGGCTCCGTCCTGGGTCCCCTCCTCTTCTCTCTGTACACCGACTCTCTCGGCTGTGTCATTCACTCGCATGGCTTTTCCTACCACAGCTATACTGATGACACCCAACTGATCCTCTCTTTTCCAGATCTGAAACACAGGTAGCAGCATGAATCTCTGCCTGTCTGACTGACATCTCTCAGTGGATGTCCTCACACCACTTGAAAATCAACCTCGACAAGACTGAACTGCTCTTCCTTCCGGAAGAAGTCTTTCCGGGGAAAGACTCTCCCACCCTCGACCTGACTACTACCTTCAACAACTCTGTTATCCCGACCCTGACTGATAAGAACCTCGGAGACACTCGACAGTCAACTCTCTCTTACTGCCAACATTGCCGCAACGACGCGTTCCTGTAGATACATGCTGCACAACATCAAGCGAAGACGTCCTCTTCTCACTCAGAAGGCACAGGCACAGGTTCTGTTCCAGGTTCTGTTCCAGGTTCTGGTCCAGGCTTTGGTCATCTCACGTCTGGACTACTGTAACTCTCTCCTGGCAGGTCTACCTGTTAGTGCCATCCGACCTCTGCAGCTCATCCAGAATGCCGCAGCTCGACTGGTCTTTAACCTCCCGAAATTCACTCACACTACTCCGCTCCTCCTCCTCTTCCTCCTCCTCCTCCGCTCCTCCTCCTCCGCTCCCTTCACTGGTTACCAGTAGTCGCCCACATCCGTTTCAAAACATTGGTACTTGCGTACCGTGCTGTGAACAGATCAGGTCCAGTCTACATCCAGGACATGGTCCAATCTTACATCCCAGCCCGTTCACTCTGCTCTGCTTCTACCAATCAGCTTGTTGCTCCTCACTGAGTTAAACACTCTACAAAATCACGACTGTTTTCTGTCCTGGCTCCTAAATGGTAGAATGAGCTCCCCACCGACATCAGGACAGCGGAAACTCTGAACATCTTCCACCGCAAACTAAAAACACATCTCTTCTGACTTTACCTTGAACAGTAGAACTTTAGTAGTGCTTAAAATGACACTTACTGATAGCACTTTGTAGTTTGGATTTCTTGAAGAAATTGTATTTTCTTGATTTTTGTTGTTCTGGGTTTTGTACCCTCATGGTTGAAATGCACTTCTTGTAAGTCGCTTTGGATAAAAGCGTCAGCTTAATGAAATCTAATGTAATGTTATGTAATGTAATGTAACAATAAACCTGACAGTTTTCGGTTGTCCCTGGCAATTCTAGTTTCTCCATCACAGTGGTGATTTAACACACGGACTCCCTCCAGATTCTCTTTTGGAGTGTTTTCTGTAGCCAATAGAACTGGCTATTCTATAATTTATTAAGAAATATATGAAACGTAAATGGACCGTGGGTTAATAGGAGGGATGGGCATTTCAAGCAAAAATACTGTTCGAAAGTCACTTCCATTTGATTATTATTTGAATGTTCACACACTTTTACCTGCAAAGCTGTGGAGACTGGGAGCATTGTGTTCTTCTTCTCTTTTTGTTGTTTAATGGCAGCTGGCAGACAGTTTTTAGGCACACAACTGCCACCTTCTGATGGGAGTAATGCATTACAACCAGGCGCCATTAAAAACGGGGGAAACAAGGAAGAACGAAAGTTACTTATTGATTTTTTTTCTTTTTTAACGACTATTAGAATATTCCAAAATCGTGTCCCATCCCTATTTAGTGCTTTGATTTTATAGAAGGTAAAGTTCAGGATATACTCTATATAGCTATGACCAGGCCTAACGAGGCAGTTTGTTTGTGAAAGATATTTTTGGTTGTGTAGTAGTTTTTTGTTTTTCTGTAAGATATATTTGTCAAAGTTCTGTTACATAAAGGTCATGATTATAAGCTATCTGCAGACGTCACAAAGTTATACATAAACCTGAATTACATTTAATTGATTTCAGTGGGATAATGAAGTAGTAGATTCAGCGACAGTCAAGTCATTTTGCTTCCCAAAAATACAACCCAACTTTTTCCCCAGTTTGCTGTTCATATAAGCAGAAGTGACTTGGTGGACATTATAATGCTTGAGTTGTTTATATCACCTGGAAGGTATCGTTATGGGCAGCAGGTGTGATCAACCGGACTTTTATCCCAGTGTTGTTAGTTCAGATACTGTTTGTCATTCGCAGGTTTTATCCCTCCGGGAGAGAGGTGTGTTATCTTCATTCCCATTGTTATGATGTCACTACTTCTTTTGTCCTTTTCTCCTCCACCTCCGAACTGAACTGACCACTAATAGAGATGCAGTTTAAACCATACAGCCAAATGGCCACTGCCCAGGGCGAGTGAACTATTTGATTTGCCCTCATTAAGAGCATACATTTCATTCCTAATCCTCCCTTCAGGTGCATGCAGGTTCATTTGGTAATCCACTCTTCTGTAGAGCAATTTTAGAAAACATGGTAAATCGATTTTCCCTAAAAAAGGGTCAATTAGGTACAAATAAAACTGTTTGACAATTGAAAGATCTTTCTGCATGCTCTGCATATTTCTTTTGAATTATATATTAAAAAATTAACAAACCCACGAGAAAGTGATCCTTGTAGTTATGCAATACAATCTGGTTACCACGGAAACAAATATGGGAGTAATCACATGAATCCAGGGCTTTTTGTAACATTGCCAGACATCGAATTAATGAGTAGCCTGTTGCTACCAACCACCAACCATCAGTGATGTCATCGTTGGTTTGTGAATGTTATGAAGCCTCCAGTTCAGATTCTGTCCGTCACCATCTTGCTCATTCGAAGCGGTTTGGAGCAGGAAGTGACCATATTTGGATGAGCTGGGGGAGGAGCCAGCGGTGGATCGGACTGATCTGATCGGAAACCTGACGATACTACATCCCGCCCACCGATAGCTGTAACCTGACTGCACCACAGACATGTCAATCAAACAGACACGCCCCCAAAAACAGGTCTTCTTGAATCTTCTTTTCTAATGAATGAGGGATTATTTTCAGATGGACCTCCAGAAAACTAATAAGAAGGAGTGACTTTAGCTAACAACACCGAGATAACTGATGGACACATTTTATTCACTTTGGATTTGATGAGAGAAGTTGAATGGGAGTCTATGGAGCCGGAGGCTTTCTGGAACCGACCTCTAGTGGCACTCAGTGGTATTGCAGCTTAAGGCACTTCTGCATCGGAACCATTTTTTCAGACCTGGAAGCTACGAACACTTTTTATTCAGTCTGTGGTCCCTATGTACAACTTTACACACAGTTTACACCTCTTGAGTTTAGTTAACTGTTAATCAGTGTAAACACAAACCATTCAAAATGAAAGATGATGTGTAATTATTTTCTTCGGTTTGGACCAAATTAACTACAGATATGAACACACTAGAATAGTTAGCTTAAATAGCCAGTAGTGTTTGGTCCTGTAAGAGGTCAGAGGTGTTTGCATTGTAATTTTTCTTGTGTTCCAGATGTTGTACTTGTGTTCCAGGTGTTCTTTGTGTTCCACATGTTGTACTTCTGTTCCAGTTTTTGTTCTTGTGTTCCAGATGTTCTACTCGTGTTCCAGGTGTTCTTCTTGTGTTCCAGATGTTCTACTTCTGTTCCAGATTTTGTACCTGTGTTCCAGATGTTGTACTCGTGTTCCGGATTTTGTGTTTGTGTTCTAGATGTTGTACTCGTGTTACGTGAGGAAGCTGCAGCTGTTCCTGAACTGCTGCTGCTGGACAGAAGAATCAGTGTGTTTATTGAGTGTTAAACAGAGGACACAAAAACACGCTGATTTCTGGGTAAAATAGTTAAAGCTGCAGATGTTTTAGAGGGTGATGTGGTCACATGATGAGGTCATTTCCTGTCAGTGCAGAGCAGCAGTGTGTGATTTGAAACAACACTACTCTGTCTAAACTCCTGTACTACACAGTAAGAGTCCAGACATGTACTACTGTAAGTACTATCAGAGTACTATCTGTTAGTGTACTGAGGGAAGGATGTCATCTGGAACACAGCATGTGTCTCTGAAAATGACATTGTCATCGTGTCCCGGGTTGCGAGTGACACAACAAATCCGATCTGAGCCAGCAGCCTTGACTGAAAATCACATTTCAAACCTCCAAAAGTAGTTTGGAGCCAGATGGCAAAGATCACATTCCATGTGTTTTTTCTTTTCTGTTCAAACTTTAAAAAAAATCAATCTGGACATGAAGTAAATCAGATTTTGGCTGCAGTCTGAAAACATTAGAACTCTCAATCAAGTCTTCTTTCAAGTCTTGTTTCTTGGAATCTGAACTTTGACTGTTCTCCATATGACATACTCAGTACACTCATATAATCGTGCATGAATTCACACACTGCCGTTCTGCACTGACCAGAATTACATGTAACATGTTTATTTACCCAGAAACATGTGTTTTCATGCCCTCTGTTTAATCCAAAAAAATAACACTTCTGTCCAGCTACTGCTGGTAAAAATGAACATTTTTGTTCAGAGTTTCACAACAGCTGCAGCTACTTCAGACAGTGCAATATGAAAGTATTGCATTATGTAATAATACTATTCAAGTATCAGGATATCATTTCAGAAGATTTCTCTGACATTGCCTTAAGGACATCTCTTAAATGTGATCTCACTGCTCAGATTAAAGGCGATGGGAAGTGCTGAGTTGTAAAATAAATTTGAGTAAATAATTGTAATAAATATTCTTGCCCTTTGTCACAATATATTCACTTCACAAATAGGTTGCAGTGAGCCATATCTGACAGCCAGAACGTCCTTAATGTCTCATTTCCTCAGCCAGTTGTATATTTTATACCCCATTAATTTAAGCATATTGTTACTTTCTCCTTATCTTGCAGCTGATCTATACTTTGTCCAAGTTTGTGCATAATCTATACTCTAACCTCCACACCGAGGACAAGATCAGCAGCCGCTGAGAAATCCCTCGAGGTTTCTTTGAACCACATTTAAAGTCAATATCTCTTTGTGGCCGGTCCACAGAGTGTCACGGCAACATCCCAACGCCACAGGACGATTAATAATCTGTGAACGACACGGGAGACGAGACAAGAGGGGTGGAGGGTGGGGGTGGGTGAAAAAGTAAAGAGGAAAGGTGAGATCAGGTGATGGAGGAGAGGGGAGAAAAGGAAAGAAGAGAGAAGGACAAGGGTAAGGAGTGAATAGTAGGTGAAGTGACAATAAAGGAGACGGTGGAGAGAAGAGCAGAGCAGGAAGGAGAGGAAGGAGGAGACGAGAAGACGTGGGACATCGGAGGAAGACAAATATGCTGAGTTGGGTTAGACAACATTAGTGGAAGAAGAAACAGGAGACAAGTAGAGACATATGATGGTGTGAAGAGGTCAGAGGTCAAGACAAGATTTGGAGAAGCAAACTTTGTACAATGCAAAGCAGCCACAACACAACTTTCTGCTTGACAATGTGTAACACAAAGTATTTAACAGCATTGTTACACCTCATGTTCAACCACTGAGCTGTAACGGTTATATCATGAACAGATTACACCGATCAATCATCATGGTGAGCATTTCATTTTCAAACAGGGACTTCAGATATTTCTGAAAATATTGAAACTATTTTAAATCTGAATAATCTGCTAAAAAAAAACAACTATCCAAGCGAGCTCATCTTTCTGTTCTTAAAGAAAACGTTCTCTTTCCAATGCCTCAGCACGCTCCTTAAAAACTAAAAAATAACTTTGAACTGAACTTGTGTACAAGCAGGTCCTGATTAGCTTAGGTCTACAGAACTGGAAATAATTATAATTAACTTCCCTTTTAAGTTATGCATCATTTTGATATTCAAAGTGTAGAATCGCCATGACAACAGTCCCAAAACACTTTACAATTACAACAACTTTCAGCAGTCGTGGGAATCACATTATAAGTGTGTGCTCCTGATAGATGGTCCTGATGATGGAGCTGGTCATTGAGGGCTTTGTATGAATAAAGAGGGATTTTAAACTTGATTCTTGATTCCATAGTGAGCCAATGAAGAGAATGTGGGAGAAATATGATCTCTGTTGCTAATCATAACTCTCACGTCAACATTTTTATCAGCTGGAGGCTTTTCAGATAGTTACTGGTTATAAGGAGTTAGAATAAAGCAGCCTGGATGTAACAACTGCATCCAGTACTGTATATTTACATCCACTTCTACAATTTTAGCTCAGAGACAGCAGAAAGGTCCAATTCACAGACTGTATATAAAAATGTTCGTAGCTTCAGGTTTGAAAAATTAGACCGATGCAGAAATGCCTTCAGCTGCAATACCAGCGAGTGCCACTAGAGGTCGGCTCCAAAAAGCCTCCGGCTCCATAGACTCCCATTCAACTTCTCTCATCAAATCCAAAGTGAATAAAATGTGTCCATCAGTTATCTCGATGTTGTTAGCTAAAGTCACTCCTTCTTCTTAGTTTTCTGGAGGTCCATCTGAAAATAATCCCTCATTCATTAGAAAAGAAGATTCAAGAAGACCTGTTTTGGGGGGCGTGTCTGTTTGATTGACAGGCCTGTGGTGCAGTCAGGTCTCCGATCAGATCGGTCAGATCCACCGCTGGCTCCTCCCCCAGCTCGTCCGAATATGGTCACTTCCTGCTCCAAACCGCTCCGAACTAGTAAAGATGGTGACGGACAGAATCTGAACTGGAGGATTCATAACGTTCACAAACCAACGATGACGTCACTGATGGGTGACATTGGTCTTGTCACACCAGAACTCAGGAACTGAGCTAACTGTGAACGAGCAGCTATCAAGCTGCTCCGCTCAAACAGCCTTTTTCTTCCTCTACAGGAATGTAACTGAGTTTTATAATATCAGTCCTGAGAAGGAAATAGCAGCAGAAAATGGCCAAAACAGAGAAGATAGAAAACGAAGAGGGAGAACTTGTTCTTGGCTTTTTATTTGTGTTTTGCTGTTGGAAAGTTTTCCAGTATTCCTGATATGGAGGTGAATGGATGGAGTCACTGAGCCACCTTTTATCATATTAGTTAACACTCACCATTTATGACATATGCCACGAAAGACGAGACATGGTTGTAAACGTATATTTTTTTTGAAGCAGATTTGAAAAAAAAAAAAAAAAAGATATATCATTCCATCAAACCTTTTTGGGACCAAGGTTTCACACCTCTGCCTCCTTTCTTCCCTTTCTGTCCTTCCAGCCAATCAAAACACTAAACGTTCCCTGAGAATGCCACCTGAGAATTATATGCAGCAGTGAAAAAATGTTAAGGATATTTTTTAAAGCGATGAGATGTTGACCTTTCTTCTTTCCTCAAACACTGCCTTCCTGTCTTTCTCCTCTCTTTCTGAGGATTTAACTTCCTCCAACTCTTCTGTTTTCTCCGTACTCTGACTGCTCAGTAAAGCGAGAACTCAACAAATCAATACCTGACGCTCGGTAAATCAGTCTTCCCATTACTGGACACTGATATTAACTGATACCTGGAGTGACAGACTTGCTCTGTAGGGCAATGTTTCTTTGTGTGCGTGTGTGCGTGTGTGCGTGCGTGTGTGCGCGTGTGCGTGTGTGTGTGTGTGTGTGTGTGTGTGTGTGTGTGTGTGTGTGTGTGTGTGTGTGTGTGTGTGTGTGTGTGTGTGTGTGTGTGTGTGTGTGTAGGCCTCTGACATCTGACATGATGTGCAGGGCAGGCAGAAATCCTGAAACCACTTAGACTTAGTAAGGAAGTAAATGTTTGGGGAACTGAGAGAAACCTCTTGATTTGTGTAGGAGTGTATGAACTCAGCGGTGACATGTTAAAGGACCACAGCACAATGTTGGGTCTGAACTGATGTGGAGAGCATGTGACGCCAGTTCTGACACCACATTGTGGTTGGAGATTTTATCTTATTGTTAGTCAAGCCCTGAATATTTTCTGACTCTCAGACCCGAGTCCGATAGTCATTCATCTCTAAAAAGAACTGAACATAAAATTATTGTTTCGTCTTTTAAAAAGGCTCAGCACTTTTCTAAAGCACCAAACGTTTCTCAAACAGAAGAAAATAAAGCATGAACCAGTGTAAACATGATGTTATCCCATTTTAAACCTGATTAAAATTAGGTTTTAATTTGGGTTTAAAACCCACATCAAGTCACCTTTGTCATTAAACCACTTTAAATCTGGTTCACATTGATTTAAATTAGTTTAAACCTGACTTAGTCCCAGTTTAAACCAGGTTCAAATCAGGTTTGAATGAGTCTAATCCAGTCTTTTCAAATCAGTTTGAACCTGCTGTAAAAGGACCAGCAGGTGTGATGTGATGGTGGTGAACCGCGGTGCCTTAATGCCACAGATAAAAGGTCTGACCTAGGGAGCCAGATCTGCGGTTATCGAAGTAACTTCAGGTTGGATTTCTGCCAGCACATAATGAATGGTGGGTTGTTTTCCTTCCAGCCTGGTGAGCTCGGGCTAACCAGGTTCAAACTGTTTGAGACGATGCAAATTATGTGGTAACTTTTAAACAGCTGTCGGCCGGCCATGCCTTCTCCTGTGGTGATGATGGGGGATAAACAGCGTCCAGACATGGCAGTGTTTTTTATATAAAACAATTAAGTGTCTGAACACCTGAACTGAACAATACCAGCAAACACGGATTCTCGCATTCAGAAGTCCCTGTAATGTTTTCGTAGAGGAAACATTCACGTGAACGTTTCATAAACACATTATGAGAAGTGGATCATCGCAAACATTCACCTGCATCCATCCATCTTGTCCTCAATCCTGACATCACTTTTATGGAATACATAGAAAACAGGAAAATGACTTTAAGAAGACTATCTTATTCTTGTTCAGCCACTACTCACTGACATTTTTCATTACAAATTTCACAGGAAAAGCACAAATTCGTGCTACATGCCACTAGCTTGGCTAAAAACACATCTATTACCACACTAAAAACAAGTCTACAGTCCAAGTAACATATAATTCATCCCCGAACATACATGTAATTCCATATCAGACAGACGGAGGACAGGACATGGAGCACCAACGTGCAACCATGGGCGTGCATGCACATATTTCGAAGAGAGTGAAAGAGATACGGAGGATAGAGAGCCAGAGAGTTTTAGACTTGATATAAGTGTGATGACAGGAAGCATCACAGGGATCAAAGCTGTGGAGAGCTACAATGTACAGCTGATACAGCTGTCCTCCCTGGGACAGTGTGACTCTATCAGACGCTTTGGTGGGCTCACACCAAGAGACATGAGGGGAGAGATGGACTCAGTTCCGCCAAGACACAATGCAACAAGAAGTCCAGCCTTTTCATCTTTTTCTTTCATCTTTTTCTCGAATCCAGTCAGTGCAAAAACATGGATTAATATTTGTGTCTAAACTGAATCATATGAGGCCCCCTCACTCCCCCGACTCCTTTGCATCCACACTGCTGAAGTAATGTGGCCATATGTGGTCTGAGCAGATCGGATCTCAACGCATCTTGGCTGTGTTCACGCCTCTACTTAGATCACCCAAGATGCATGTTAATGAGCGCTGTGAACAGAGCCTACATGCATATGCTCACACATCATCATTCATTCTTCATTTGAGCTGTCAACTCAATTGCTCACTATCAGACAAATTTAATTTGTACTGAACAATTTGCAACGAATGCAGCTGCTTGGAGTTAAATGTAATTGTCGTTGAATTTCACTCTCTCTTCATGTATGTCACCCATTGCAGAAGCTCTTTTTGATACAGGTTGCAGTTGGCATCTTAGCAGGACATTTTGAGTTTATTTTAAATCATGGACAATAAAAGGTTTGGTTTTCCACTGAAACGCGTCTACAAAGCATCTGCTCCTTAAAGCATTCATTGGTCCAAAAGCAGGCATTTGGAAAAGGAGGAAAGATGAGAGTTGTGCCAAAGTTAAGTCATTTTTTTACGCTAGAAAGGCTAAAATAATGTTTCAGAAAATACCCTTATAGATAAAAGTTGTTTTTACCAACCTTTCAGGAAGTTAAGTGTAACAAAAGACAACTGGATTTGAGTTCAGAGTCTAAAGTTAATATGAACTGAATATCTACTTCGAGTCTTTGCTCTGAATGTCAGATCGAGCCTTACCGATTTAATGTTGGAAATACTCCTTTCAAAATATAAATTTTCTTCCCTGAGTTGGCAAGAAGAGTGTGACATTAAATTTGAATAATTGCTTGCAGTGATCTTCATCCACCTGCATGCCACAATTTTTATTTTATAATTTAATAATGAGACAACATTTATTCTTATCTGATGCCACCTTGTTTTGCCTCTGAGGATTAAGGGAGCTGTTTTAAGCATTTTAATAAACTACACTGAACAAAAATAAAAAAATAAATAAAAAGGAAGAAGTCGCCATTTTTCTTTATCCTTTCCAGGCGTATAATCAATCTGTACGAATCCCACCCCCCCCTCTACATCAGATAATGATTTATGGTAAGTAATAACTGGGCAGTTTGATAAACAGACAAATGGTGAAATGGGCCAGCATTTTTTTTAAAAAGTTAAATATGGGTCACTACCAAACAACCTGATGCTTAAAGGGAACAGTTAATTGTTTTAAAGGTATTCAGCCCATTAAACAGTCTACATCAGTTGTCATGGAGACCAAAGATGTAGTAAGTCCTACAGCGAGTAGTCCTCCTCCACCTCCGTAGGCCGTTACCAACGACTCAATACTTGGAGAGTTCCAGCATATACCATCATCTTTGTCGTCATGGCAACATAAATACAAATGTAGGTAACATTGTGTCGCAGTTGGAGTTTGGTTAGCTTTAGACACCAAAACTACTTTTCAGGAACTACTGTTTGTGAGCTGCCATAAAATAAAGCCTCAAGTCTGGCGTCACTGTCTTGGTTTTTTGAAGCTAGAAGTGACCACATACCTGCTGCTCACCTGTACTGGATACCTGACCACAGTGTCACCATGTCAATCAAACCAGATACACCCCTAAACATCCCTTTCTTTAAAGGCCTAATGTTTAATTAATGATTGAATTATTTCCAGAAGGAGAGAGTTTATCGAACGACACCAGAATGACTTGTGGAAAACATTTACTGACTTTGTATTTCAGGAGGGAACGTGATGCTTTTTGAATGGGAGTCTATTGGAGCCAAAGGTTGCTTCTTTTTTTTTTAAATAGCCACTAGTGCCCATCAGTGGTATTGCACATGTAGCCACCTCCACATTGACTGTGCTTTTCGAACCAGGAGATTACGTACACTTTTATATGAGGTCTATGCATCCTGCCTTTATCCTGTCACTATTACGAAGGCCATCAGAGGTCGTATAGTCACAGGTTGGTTTGCTCAGTCTGAAACAGAGTTACAGGAGCGCCCAAACCTCATTCAATTCAATTTGATTTATATAGTGCCAAATCACAACACAGGTTATTTCATGGCACTTAACACATCAAAGTCCTTACAGCAAGACTTTACAATAAAGACCACCTCATGAGCTGATAACATTCAAACCGTATCACCAGTTTCCAATCTCCATGTAAACACCGACTGATCAAGCATAATATAAATTATTATGGAATAAAAAGCTATATCTCACAGGAAACTATATTGCAGATATCAGTTTGAGATGCCATATGGAGCAAATTAATACTCATGCAAAAGGGGAAAAAAATAATGTAAGTACAGTATTTGTTGGACCTGTTTAGGGCAAGATGTCCTGGGGAGGGATATTTTAACCAATCAGATTTTCTGTACTCTATCACTCCATTCTGTCACTTAGTCAGTTACGAGAGGGGCAGACTATGGCACTATGGAGTATGTCAAGAAGACAACACTAGTTGAGACTCAAGAAACTGTCTGAGAAAAAGGTTTCTGGAAAATGTTTTTTTTTTTTTTTTTTGGGGGGGGGGGGGGGGGAGCAATATGTATGCAGTTTCTTCTGACGGGCTGATAAATGTCTCTCTATTGTATTGACGTTTACTGGAACATGCACAGACAAATTTGACCATTTCTCTCTGAAAAACAAATAAAAAAATCAAGTGGAAGCCAACTTCTCAGTGGGCCGGCAACACTGTTATTTTAATAGACTTTGATTGTGTTTTGATATTCCTGAGCTGCTTAAGTGATGGATCCAGGGAATAACTAATCCTCCACTAATGATGATGGTGTTTTAATGAAAGCTTAATGACACTCTTAACGCCTTGGTGTACTAACTGTCAGTGTCTGCCAAGAAACAGAAAGATGAGGGGAGGAAGGCAGCTGAGAAACAGGAGGACATGAGGAGGAGAGGAAGTCTACTAAGTGTTGGGGTAAAGAGACCCAGCACATGCTTCCCAACTCCCACTGACACGGCTGTGTTTCCTCCCATGAAGTCTTACTCTTAACATGCATTCCACAGACACTTCAGAGAGTTCAGTGCAGTTGGCTCATTATGTGGCAGACAGCAGGCCAAATGGTGCTGAAGGTATAAATGGAATGGTTAATAACCAGTTAATGAGACTATTATCTATTACCACATAGAATGGAGCAGTTGGAGGATTTGCCAAAATGTTTTTTGGCTAATTATCTTTAAAAGCTAGCTTCTGCCTTTAAATTCAAACCTTACAACGGTGTATGTCGGTGAATGTGGAGAGCACAGTTTTAGTCTGGAAAATAAATATACACTATGTTCACTGTGTCAGGAGTTCAGTTTTGTCCTCCGTTTTGCCCCCGATCACCTCTCCTCCTGTGTCCCCTGTCTTTGTCTGTGGCCACGCCACTCACCTCCCGTGGCCACGCCCCTCACCAGTCCCAGCAGATGCAGCCACTCACCCCTGATCACCACCTGCAGGTGTGCTGCATCTCCCTGATCACCTCCCCAGACTATATGTACCCTGCCCCTGCACAACTCTGGTTGTCGGTTCATTGTGTTTTTGTTAGCCACCCGTCCGTCTTCCGTCTGCTCCCCGTCAGCTCCCTGTCAGTCCTGTTCCTGTTCCCGTTCCTCCGGCCTCTGTGTCTCCTGCGGATATCCCGGTCAAAATCACTAGTCGGTGGAGTTGCCCTCCCGACTGGACGTAAAGTGGACACGCTCGGTGCCACCTTTTGGTTTGTAGTTTTTTTGTTTGTTTTTTGGGACAATAAAGACAGTATTTTTGGAACTTATACCTCGAGTCTGTGTGCTTGCATTTGGGTCCTGGAAGAATACACCCACCTCATAACAGAATGAACTGACCACGGAAAGACCCAGCAGCCACAGACTCGAATCCTAAATACGTGACTTTATTTCAATATTTTTCCCATCAGGCCCGCCTGAATGACACGGTTTCCGCTGAACCCCGGACTGGGTTCGAGGGAACCCGCCTGGCCTTCTGGTACCCCCCCAGAAGGAGGCGGCGACGCTGGGGTCACCGGCCATCCGGTCCTGCTGCGCCCTTAATCTCTGGACGTGTAGCCGTCAGTCCAGTCGGTCGCTACGAGCGAGCCCACAGCCCCGTCGGTCGCTACGGGCGAGCCTACAGCCCCGTCGGTCCCCACTACGAACTCTCTATCCCCGCAGCGCCGGCGAGAGATCTGGACGCCATCCGGGCCCGGGCGTTGGCCCTCAAGTACCTGCAGCATGGCCTATGCGGCAGTAATGCTGCTCCTTCGTTCCCCGTCGCTGGACGGGTCATCGACGTCCTGCCTCCAGCTCCTGCTGCCTTCGGATGGGTCGACGTCCCGCCTCCTGCTCCATCCTCCTATGCAGTCGTCGCCACGCCACCGGCCCCTGCTGCCTCCGGCGCTGTCGACGCCCCGCCTCCGGCTCCATCCTCCGGCGTGGTCGTCGCCCCGCCTCCGACTCCGTCCTCCAGGGTGGTCGACGCCCCTCTTCCAGCTCCTGCTGATTCCAGGGTGGTCGTCGCCCCGCCTCCTGCTCCGTCCACCTGTTCGGTCGTCCCTCCGGCCTGTCACCTGAACCTGACCTGCCCCGTGGCCGTCCTCCGGCGCGGTCACCCCAGTCCGCCCTGCCCCGTGGCCGTCCTCCGGAGCGGTCACCCCAGTCCGTCCTGCCCCGTGGCCGTCCTCCGGAGCGGTCACCTGAACCTGACCTGCCCCGTGGCCGTCCTCCGGCGCGGTTACCCCAGTCCGCCCTGCCCCGTGGCCGTCCTCCAGAGAGGTCACCCCAGGCCTCCCTGCCCCGTGGCCTTCTTCCGTCCACCTAGGTTTCCTGTCTCATGTCTTGTGTTAGTTGTGGTCCTCCGGCCCTCCTCCGGTCCCCCCTCCTCCCGTCCGGTCCAGTTTTGGTCGCCGAGAGGCTCCCTTTGAGGGGGGGGGTACTGTCAGGAGTTCAGTTTTGTCCTCCGTTTTGCCCCCGATCACCTCTCCTCTTGTGTCCCCTGTCTTTGTCTGTGGCCACGCCCCTCACCTCCCGTGGCCACACCCCTCACCGGTCCCAGCAGATGCAGCCACTCACCCCTGATCACCACCTGCAGGTGTGCTGCATCTCCCTGATCACCTCCCCAGACTATATGTACCCTAACCCTGCACAACTCTGGTTGTCGGTGCATTTTTGTTAGCCCCCCGTCCGTCTTCCGTCTGCCCCCCATCCGTCTTCCGTCTGCTCCCCGTCAGCTCCCGGTCAGTCCTGTTCCTGTTCCCGTTCCTCCGGCCTCTGTGTCTCCTGCGGATATCCCGGTCAAAATCACCAGTCGGTGGAGTTGCCCTCCCGGCTCGGAGGATTGTTGACGCCGTCCCTTCTGCTGGTCTGCCGGCTGCCCTGTTACCCGTGTCCCCCTGGAGCTGTCGGTTGAGTTGCCCTCCCGACTGGACGTAAAGTGGACACGCTCGGTGCCACCTTTTGGTTTGTAGTTTTTTTGTTTGTTTTTTGGGACAATAAAGACAGTATTTTTTGGAACTTATACCTCGAGTCTGTGTGCTTGCATTTGGGTCCTGGAAGAATACACCCACCTCATAACACACTGTATAGCTAATGGTCACTGTTATATCTCTAATACAAACAAAAAACTCTTTAAGTGAAATTTAATTCACTTTATTTTAAGTCCTTTCCACCAAGATGTGAATCGTTGCTCTAATGTCATATTTTAGTTTCGATTCAGGTCATATTTTCAGCTTCAAAAATATGCAATTTCCAATTTGGGTAAAGCACAAAGGCATCAGTAAATTATGCACACTCAAAGCTGCTAATGCTATTGATTTATTAACAACACTGATGAAGAAACATCACTGATGTTGTTAATAAATAAATATATATTGTGGTGTTAATAAATAAACATATATTGTGGTATTAATAAATATACTGACGTGATGTAAATACATAAACAGATGTTGTGGTGTTAATAGATAAACTGATGTGGTGTTAATAGATAAATTGATGTTGTGGTGTTAATTAATAAACTGCATCGGGAGCTTTCAGTGAGAATAATTTACTTTCCGATCATGAATTAAATGAACTAAGCTGCTGTGTGTAAACTGCTTTAACCGTCAGTGTGTAGATGACACAGAGTCAAATTCTGTGGTCCTGATTATTAAACCAGATTAACAGGGAAAACCTTTTTGAATTGTTACTCCTTTATATGTAATTTAATTGCAATTAGTTAAGACTAGTTGCCATTGATATTACACAGCTGTGTTTGGCTACGGGACATTATTTTTTAACTGATGATGGAAGAATCTGTTTTGATTTCCCATGCAGGACAATAAAGGGTGGACTGCTTATAGTCCAGCCTCGCTCAATAATTCATAGTTTCAATACCAACAGATTACATTTTGTTTCCCTTTTTTTTGCGAAAACACTTAGAACTGCTCTGATTATTTTGACAGCTGATGTAGTCGTCGTTTCTATATTACAGTCACAGATTGTTTGTTCTGGAAAGATACACAGCTTTTAGGAGCTTTTAGTAACTTTTATCTCCATGGTTCTCTAAGGTCAATAAATAAATAAAAAAGATTAGAACTAAAATATGTTTGTGATGTGCAGCATGATTATTATCACAGGAAGTGATTACATATTTATTCCTATATCAGGTAGGGCTTAAACAAAAACAAAAATTGAATTGTTCTTTCTCAACTTGCAATTTATTCAAATTCCCGCAATTTTACACAAAAAAAATCTGCAAATTACATCGCAAAATCAAATGTTTTTGCACTCAACAATTACAAAACAAATGCCGTGAAATCCTGGAGAGATGGACTATATAATCTTCTGTAAGAGCACATCTCTTGCACTGCAAGATTGTGAAATAGAACCAACATATCAGAGGTCTCCTCTCCATTTACATGAAAAAAGATAATAAGGTATGAAGTCATAAGCCGTCAGATGCCAACAGCGTGCAATATTTATTCTGCAGAGAGGTTAATAAAGAGGTTGTGGCCCAGAATTACTTTCTCTCGACAGGAAATGAAGCAAAAGCACTGACACGTCACAGTTACATACGAGTGAACACTGTCACACACAGCACTTATATACATCTGGAAACACAGGTCATGCCCCTCATGATTCCCTCCTCTTGACAGCCTGTGTGAATGTAGCAGACTTAATGTACAGTGTACAACCTCAAGAGGAGGTGAATTCAAAATGAGTCCATTTTCACGGTTCTATGGAGGAACACATGAGAATACTGCTTCAAATACATAAAAAAAATAACCAGCCTTTGCATTTTGAATGTGATTCAGAAATCCACTGATGCTGGTTTTGCATCTGCTGAATAAATTAAACATGCAGTTTGTATGTGTGTCTGCAGCCTATAAGCTCCATGCTAAATATCGTATTTGTGTGTAAAAGCATCTGTTTGAGCCTCATTCATTATGAATCTGTGCCACAGATCACAAACTATTCAGCTGTTCTCATCCATTCAGGCCCACATCCACAGTTATGAACTCACTTTAATTAACAGTTCATGAAGTTTGGTGGTCAGTGGACGGTGATCTGTCTTCTAGATGTTCTACTTGTGTTCCAGGTGCCGTAACTGTGTTCCAGATTTTTTACTTACGTTCCAAATGTTGTACTTTTGTTCCAGATGCTATACTTATTTTCCAGGTGTTGTACATGTGTTCCAGAGTTTGTACTGTTTTTCCAGATGCTGTACTTGTGTTCCAGGTGTTGTACATGTGTTCCTGATTTTGTAATTGTTTTCCAGATGTTGTACTTGTTTTCCAGGTGTTGTACGTATTCCAGATTTTATACTTATGTTCCAAATGTTGTACTTGTGTTCCAGATGTTGTACTTGTGTTCCATATGTTGTACTTGTGTTCCAGATGTTGTACTTGTGTTCCAGATGTTGTACTTGTGTTCCATATGTTGTACTTGTGTTCCAGATGTTGTACTTGTGTTCCAGATGCTGTACTTGTGTTCCAGATGTTGTACTTGTGTTCCAGATGTTGCACTTGTGTTCCAGATGTTGTACTTGTGTTCCAGATGCTGTACTTGTGTTCCAGATGCTGTACTTGTGTTCCAGATGGCGTACTTGTGTTCCAGATGGTGTACTTGTGTTCCAGATGGTGTACTTGTGTTCCAGATGTTGTACTTGTGTTCCAGATGTTGTACTTGTGTTCCAGATGTTGTACTTGTGTTCCAGATGGTGTACTTGTGTTCCAGATGTTGTACTTGTGTTCCAGATGGTGTACTTGTGTTCCAGATGGTGTACTTGTGTTCCAGATGGTGTACTTGTGTACTACCTCTCTCTTTTCTGAGTACATCAGTGTGTTCTCACTGTCAGTACAGAACCATCAGAACACTACAAGGACCAGGATGAAGCACTCAGAACACTCCAACCAAGAAGTGTGAACGTCTGGACACTTTCCACCCTCAACAGCCAATGACTTTAAATAACATTTGGTCTAAAACATAGAAAGATGTCCCCCTAAAATAGAATAAACAGTAGCCACCATATCCAGGTGGTTATTGTGCAGATGTTTCTGTCACTAAATGCTGGATTTCAACTGAAAAGAAACACATAAATAAGCTGTGATTGTGTTTCACAAGGGGGCACCACTGCATTATGAGCAGACAAGTGGCTACTGTATAGAGCATCTCTCCATATAGACAGGTGCAGCGTTAAAGAGGCCTACCCTCTGCAGCTGGCGTGTACGCCCGAGGAGAGACATGCTCCGCTAGTGGCTGCAGCTCCCAGTGGCACTTCTAATGCTGCTACTGGAGGGAGACAGAGATAAAAAGACGTAATGACACTGACAGTCAGGGGAAATGAGTCAGAGAGGGAGGAACACAAACTGTTTGATTTGACAGACTCCAGCAGGAAGGGCCTCTCTCTTCCCTTTGGTCCAGGTGTAAGGTTAAGTGTCTTACACAAAGGTGCTTCAGTTTGTGTGTGTGTGTGTGTGTGTGTGTGTGTGTGTGTGTGTGTGTGTGTGTGTGTGTGTGTGTGTGTGTGTGTGTGTGTGTGTGTGTGTGTGTGTGTGTGTGTGTGTGTGTGTGTGTGAGAGAGAGAGAGAGTCCATAGTTAACCAGGTCTAAATGCAGGACCGTCCCACAGTGGCCTACAGCGTCCTGAGATAATCCTTCCTCAGTGTCATGAAAAGCTGCCTTCGCATGAAAGTGATAGATAAACCTGCTGTGGATGCATCACAACTGATACCTCAGGGCAATTTATTCAATTCAATATGGAGCTCAATTTATGTGACTCACATGTTATGAGAAAGGGGAGACCTGGGGTAAAAATAGGCTAAAGACAATGAGGGAATTTGTTTGCTAAAAATCATATTTTTACAACCAATTTAAGTGTTTATTTCTTCATCCCCAAACACATTTTCTGTGAGAGAAAATGTATCAGTAAACATATGAAAGCTGGAGGATACAATACATATTTAGGGACTCTGATATTATATAACGGGACAAGTGGGGTAACTTTGAGGAGTGTGCTCACAAATAATCAGCATTTCATATACGGGGATCATTAAATGCCTGATTGATGCCACCTGACCAACTGCTTTGTCAAACAGCTATGTTTTATATGTAGAAATCTACATTCTGAATTTAGCTTTTTAATTTTAGCAGAATAACAAATGTAACAACAAGTGTCTAAAACCTTCGAACGCACCGTCTTTTCGAACATTAGAATTACTGAGACAGGAACTGTTAGCTTTCATAACCTACTGATACCGACATTTGGAAAGCCATCTCATACTTTGGGGACGGATGAGTCACATGTATGGAGGTCAGAAATCAATACGGTTTATTACATTTAAACCTCCGTTTTAAGCGGTGTTCAGTTATTCTTAATGTGTATTAAAGTGGTTCCAACATAATTAAAAAACATTGTTGAGATACTAGTATATTATATTATATGATGACATCTCAGCCACTAAGACAATCCCTGTATTTTGAAAGTTGTCTAACTGACCTGTTCTCACCTGTTTATTTAATATAATATTGACGTTGCGCATATGTGCTGAGTTTGTTGTGAACTGTATCTGGGAAAGATAAAGTATCTGGTATTAAGGCTGGCTGACATTTGGGGAAACATCAAAGTGTCTTTTGCTTTAAGTTTTTCAGCATTCAACAGTGTTCACTTCTGCCATATTTGACTAAATCGGAATCTTTCCTAACCTTAGAAGTTTTTCCAGTCTAAACCTAACATCTGAGTCAGTATGGAGGTGAAGTTGTGCCTGTACCAGCTCCAACCAGGTCTACGTGCAATGCAGCTGGTGAAGGGATATATTTGTGGCTTTAATGGAGAGAGCTCACATGAACCGACCTATCCATGTTGTAATTATGTTATCCCACTTACAAAAATAAAGAAGTGACTTTTGATTTGCAACCTTCTGAATCAGTTAATCACATCAAAAGTGAAGATGACTGTAGTCTATTAAAGTCGATGTGATTTAGACAATTGGCGCTTCATGATGCAGCAGCCGATCTAAGCCATAACATATAAAAGGTAATCTGGGTTAACTATAAATGAAATGAAAATACATACAATTCAAAAGACTTTTCATCTACTCATCAGGTTTGGTAATATAACCTGCCATTCAAGACCATGGAGAGGGACCCTGCGTCCTTTACACCTTAAAGGTTTGCCATCTAACTCATGATTGGAAAGTAAAGTATTCTCACTCAAAGCTCCCGATGCAGTTTATTCATTAACACCACAACATCAGTTTATCTATTAACACCACAACACCAGTGATGTTTGGAGCACGTTGCTCTTCAGTAGTGTTGTTAATAAACAAGTTGCATCTGGAGCATTAAGTGTGAATAATTTACTTCTGCTCACTCCTCAACATGCTTCCAGCACCTGATGTTACTATGTTAGATGAGTGTGTTTTTGACATTTAACTAATGTCACAGTTTGGTATAAGACGCAGGTTTTGGTCTTTTATCCTTGAACCTCTTCCTGCACTGAGCAGTGGTTCTCAGCGATTATCATAATACCAGAGGAAGAGTTATTCATATAATTACTAGTTACCTCTTCCAAAGCCGAGTGAACATCATCATCCCAAGGAGGCAGACTCGTGTTACCATAAATTTGGTGACTACAAGGCTGAAACTGCCGGTAAATTAAGTCTGTTTCCTCCTGTGTAAAGGTTTGGCTGGTGGTGCCGGACTGTTATAAAACTGAGAGTCCGCTGTACCCCAATGGTTTTAAAGGGATTGAGAGGAGCTAACTTAACCGTTGGCCATGACACACCTTCTAATTACATATTCCTCCTACTTTACCTCTGTGCCACACTTTCGCCTGCATTTGTGTTCAACAAAATATAAAAATAAGTTGGCCACACCTACTGAGCTCCCTGTGCACCTGCAAACAATCTCTACAGCTTCTCTGTAATATGGATATAAAATACATTTGAATGTATTTCACTCAAAAATATTCAATGTGTTTGATTATGGGGAGAGTCAAATGTTATGAAATGAAATAAAACCAAGAACGCTAACAACCACACTAGAAAATGACCACCACACACACACACACACACACACACACACACACACACACACACACACACACACACACACACACACACACACACACACACACACACACACACACACACACACACACACACACACAGAGAGAAAGAGAGAGGACAGCAGTCAGTGGGTGATAGGGCAGCAGAGGAGAGGGTCTGTTTTTGACAGCTGTCACCCTGTCAGTAATCCTCTCCTTCCCCATTGCACATTCAAATAGGAATCAATTTGTGTGCTGGAAGGGGAAAAGGTTGCACGGTTGTGGTCACAACAAATCCTTGTTGGGTTTTACACTTTTGCATTTGGCCAGACTTAAGTGTCGGTTTCATCCTGAATGAGCTGCGGGAGCAGAAGGCCGGAGAGGACGGAGGCAGAGAGAGGAGCAGGAATGGAATAGAGCTTAATTGGCCAGAAGAAGAAACTCCAGCGAAGATGGAGGGTTTGGTTACTAATTCTGCCTCAGTGCTTATTGCCATTCAATCTAGCTTACTTTCTGGGGTGAGAAGACTAAACCCCACGAAGGAAAAACAGACTTGTTATAGGCTGCTGAACAGGAAGAGGAGAACAATGACTCCACAGAGAAATTCACAGAATATCAAGTAGAAAATCCCATCCACTGTTCATGCATTCATGTCACCTTCGCCTTTTTCACTCTACCCATTGCTCTTCTTTATACATTACTGGGATAGAGAAACTGGATTCTTTTTTTGTGATTGATCAATGTGGGCTGAGCCTTTCAGAGGCTTTTTATGACTCAGTCTGGTCTCTTCTCCCAAATCCAGAGTTTTCCTCAACAACTGATGACAATACAAGCAGAAGTCCTAACGATCGCGTCAAATAATCATAGTGCAGTCCTTCCCACATACTGTAAATGGATACAGATACTGAATCGGTCATCTTGTTGATCTAAAAAAAAAAAAATCTGTACACATAAAATTATAGGCAGATACACCCTATGCGGAGCGAACTTGAAGAATAACTTGAATAATTAATCATCTGAGCAGCGTGATTGTTTTGAAATTAGCAGACTTCAGCTGAAGCCTTTACACTGAGCAGCCCAACAAAACCAGGTTACATTACGCAGACAGCATGTTAGAGGTCCGTTCGGTCACTGATATTCTGAATAAGTATTTAGATCCTTCACACTAAAAGGCTAAGAAATACAGCAAAGTAAAACTACTCCTTTACAAGTAAAAGTCCTGTATGAACATTGGAAGTAGAGACGTAATACAGTGAAGGGGTCCCTCTGACTGCATATATGATGTCATCAGATTATTAACAGTGCAGCAGCATGTTACTGTTGGAGCTGTTGCAGATAAATGTGATGATTACTGGGAGAGGAAAGAATAAATAAAGTTCTGGTCCATAAATCTGTTCTTGGACATTTTCTCTAATCTGTGATTTCTGCTCAGATGTTACATCATTTAAACATGTATTAAAAATAAAAGCATGTGAGAATTTAGAGGAAAAAAATCCCTGTTTGCTGGAACTGTTTACAACGAATAGACTTCTGAAATGTGACCTGATGACACACTGCTGTTTCTACGACATCAGGAGACACACAACCGGTTTCATCTTTAATGTGTTGCATTTGAAAAGTTTGGGATATTATCAACTGAGTCCAATCTGCATCTGAAAAGTAACTACACATCAAATACATTTAGTGGCGGTAAACATTCCCCTGTTAAGTAAGGTAGAAGTAGACCTCCAAACTATCACCAACATGGCCGCAGTGCATAGTCCTTAAAGTAGTTACTCTTTCTATTTATTCCTTTTTGGATTGAACACAATCAGTTTAACATTTTTATCTTAAATTTTTATATCGCCAGAACAAATAATGGTGGAGAGACAGAGGGTTGCTGGCTGCAGATGAGGAGACAAAGGTTTTGGGTGCACCCTATTACTTTCCACCCATTTCCGGCCTGAGAACCACCCACTTCGAGATTAAGCCCCTCCCCATCCGAGTTAGTCTAACAGATGCAAATGATGGGGTACTCGTCTGTCCCTTGTACTTTTCTAACTGCTGTATGACTTTGAGAACATATGTTTGTGATCATCATTCGGCATGCAGGTGACGGTGTCCAGATTGTCAGGTGATCACAATGTAAACATTCACCTTAACTAAAAAACTCTGAAGGGGAAAAGTGCAAAGCTACTTTGGAGGAAGAGGCAGAGCTGAAATGCTGAAAACAGACACCACCGGCTAAATAAATGACGTCTGCTTGGATCAGCCTTTCATTTGTTAACATGGTGGTGCTTCATAAAAGGTCATATTATATGCTCAGAGTTGACAACAATATGATCAATGAAAAGTAACCATAATATTTACAGATGGCTCAGAAAGGCCCACAAGAATGAAAACATATGTTTTGCTCTCATGTTTTATGAAATCTCAACTTTAAGACAATTTTCAGCCATTCGGGTCTGAATGAATGAAGGAAACCTTTCAGGGTTTCTTGTTTTGTATTCTGTAACACAATAATGGAACACTTTTATTCAAGTGTAATGAGTGCAAGCTGCAACTCTACATAAGTAATTGCCAGGTTAAGCATATGTTATATCTTTGTTTTGTTTTTTTTATCTTGTTTTATTCTACCTGCTGATAAACCATCTATTTCCAGCTGTCTCCTGGGCATAGCAAGGGAGCGAGAAACAGATGTTCAAATCTCCCACCGGACTCTATTCTTACACACATGTGCATCCAAATGGCACACAGAACCTTCTTTAGGGGTATAAATCGTCTTGAGAACAGCAATAATTATGCCAATGCATTAAGCAAACACGCTCCACATACGTCACATCTCAATTTGTCTCCCTGTTAAACGTGAAAATTAACAGGGCCGAGGCAAAGCTCTGTAAACACCATTTACAGCATCCCTTCAAGTGAGCCGGAGATGCTGCAATGAAGTGCAGGAATGCTTGAGTGAAACTGGAGAGATCACAATTATGCAAGCCGGCAGTGGATTGCCAGCGCAGTGTGATGTTGGTTTTGATAGGCTATTACATTTGACAAATGGAAACTTTGAGAGTTAAAAGAAGTGCGAACAGAAATGTGTTTGCACATTTCCTTTGGTAAATGGAGTAAACAGGGAAAGGAGAGGAGGACTTTGATCACTCTCTCGCTGCGTTTTTCTCCGTGTCAACAGTATATCTTTCTCTTTGCGTGTCTGCCTGAGATACAGTGTGTGACAATACAAACACCTCATTCTGTCACTGTCACTGTGCTAACAGGATCATTGGACGGCCTTGTTATCCAACTCAAACAGTGAGACCCACAAAACATTTCCATAATGTTATTGACCGAGTGCCGAGACGCGCCGCCGCCTGGAATACGCCGCAGCTCGCCGTGCTGTATTTGCATGTCTATTACCTCAGAAAAATGTGGCGTTTGACATGAAGCGAGAAGAGCCAATTTGAAGCTCTGCTGAACATCCAGCATCCCCCAACCACCCACACGCAAACCTTAACACACCAAAATCATGGCAAAAACTGGAAGGCAAAGCATTTTGGAGGACAGGAAGTCGTGTAATGAAGGCCAACTGTGTCCTTTAGCGGGTTAAACACACACACTTGACATGCATGATGGATCAGCTGTGAAATAGGCTGAAAGGCAAAGTTCAGTAAAGCCAGTATGACAGGAATTTCAAACAGGATGTACCTGTCTGTCTTTCCAACATGATGTCAGGCTCCAGCATTGGTGCTCAGATTGTAAAAGGGAGATAATAGTATCGTGTATGACACAGGTGGCAGGTTTAGCTGTTCTGAGGGGATTACAGCAGAGACTCGGAGGGTGTGAGGTGGATCTGGTGGCTCAGTGTATTGAGGGCTGTACACCATGTGTACTTACAGCATGATTAAAGAAACTGATGATAGAGTGCATTTATAGCTCAGGTGCTCGGTATTAACACCTCACTCCTCCGTTTGGGCTACTGAGGATGTGCAGCCAGTGAGACCTGAAAAACAGGTAATTATATTCACACAGTTAATACAAACTGAGCCTGTGGTGGAAAACTTTAATTTGTTTGTCTAAATAGCTACTTTGTAGCAGGCAGGTGGATCTCATGAAAAAATACCCATTGGTTGAAGTTTGCTATTGGCTGAATTTTGAGAAATGTAGGATCCATTTATAAATGCCACGAATAAAATTAAGGATAACTGGAGCTTTTCAAAGTGGACTATTCTTTGTGCGATGCTCCGACCATCAGTGACGTTCCCCGTTGGTTTGTGAACGTTATGAATCCTCCAGTTCAGATTCTGTCCGTCACCATCTTGCTAGTTCGGAGTGGTTTGGAGCAGGAAGTGACCATATTTGGAAGAGCTGGGGGAGGAGCCAGCGGTGGATCTGACTCATCTGATTGGAAACCTGACGATACTACGTCCCGCCCACCGATAGCTGTAACCTGACTGCACCACAGGCCTGTCAATCAAACAGACACGCCCCCAAAAACAGGTCTTCTTGAATCTTCTTTTCTAATGAATGAGGGATTATTTTCAGATGGACCTCCAGAAAACTAAGAAGAAGGAGTGACTTTAGCTAACAACACCGAGATAACTGATGGACACATTTTATTCACTTTGGATTTGATGAGAGAAGTTGAATGGGAGTCTATGGAGCCGGAGGCTTTTTGGAGCCGACCTCTAGTGGCACTCGCTGGTATTGCAGCTTAAGGCACTTCTGAATCAACCTAATTTGTCAGACACAAACACTTTTATATACAGATAATGGCTCAAAATCACACATTAAACTGATGAATGATCTCTTTTATCCAAGTGTCATAACACTAATACATATACAATATCTGATAACCTCGCACTGTGGTCTCATTGAGTATGTTGGTTAAGTTTATATATGTATATAATAAGTTAATATTCCTCCATACTTGTATTGCATGTCACTAAGTTACACTGAATAAACCAATTAACACAAGATTTGTATTTTAAGAGCAATTCAAAAAAGAAACACATTTTTCTGCACTCGATGCAACGGTGATGTCACTTTGCACTATAGTGCAGCTTCATGACGGTTTGAGATCAAGAGATCATAGTTTTAACCATAAAGTCCAGCCATGTTTTCCTGATTACAAACTGCAGTGTGAGTTTCTCTGCCAATACCGCCACCTGTTCCATTTATCTTTGTCATCAGAACAATATCCCCATACTATTGTCTTCAACAGCTTCCTAATCAGTCCCTCCAGGGAATTGAGACCTTCTGATCAAAATAATTAATGCAAATTCCAACAATCTCCATAATATTTGCAAAATTTGGCAAAATTCCTGCAAAAAAATGTCTTGAACACCAGCTCTGCTGAAGGTATGAAGTAATACTTGTCTTTCCAAACAAAACGTACTTCATTAACAAAAAGAATACTCAATTATGAGCGGAAAAACGGAAGTGATGGGCATTGTGGGAAATGTGTTGTTTTTATTGTAATTAGGAAAATTGTATTTTAAATTAGTTTTAAATACACTTTAAGTTGTGTGATACTGGCCTTTGTTTTTAGTGCATACAGTAATTGTTGAATTCATGTTAATAAAGCAGCATCTAAAGCTCTTATTTTGACAGTAGATTTGGCCTTTTTATAAGGGCCCGAGCACCGAAGGTGCGAAATCCCTATTGTTATTCAAGGAATTATTTTTCTCGTTCCTTATTATTATTCACAAAGTGATTTTGCCTTTTTAGAGGCTTTATCTTTTTCAAAAACTCATGAAAGTTTTTACACATATGTCTCCCGGTGAAAAATGTTGTATTCTAATGGAGTCGCAAATGGGCGTGGCTAAATGGCTCGCTAGCGCCCCCTAAAAAGATGCCCCGGCGGCCACATTTACCTACATGCACAAAATCCGGTGGACATGTGTATCGCACGTGGACGTACAAAAAGGTGAAATTGCACCATTATATCAACTCGACAGGAAGTCCGCCATTTTGAATTTAGTCACCATTTTTGGCGATTCGCACATGTTGTACTTTAACGAAATTGTCCTAGGGATTTTGTCAAAACGACTTGAAATTTTTTCTGTGCCCAGTTAACATGTTTGGGATTAAAAGTTATCCAAAGAATTAATTTTCGTCGATGTGTGTGCCCGTAAAGTGGCAGCCATTTTGAGGATCTTGCCATGAAACTACAAGTTGCTTTAAATCTTACGTACGTGGACCGACCTTCTCCAAACAGCACAGGTATGATAACAGCCCCGCCCTGATGACACCTGTGTGGTAATATTCGCTCATAGTCATAGCGCCCCCTTGTGGCAACTGGAAATTACACTTTTCATACTTTCACATGCTATGTCGAGCTGGTTGATCACATGCACCTAAAGTTGGGTCACAATAACCTAAACATGTAGGTGATAAAATATTGAGACATTCGCTTGACTTTGTCAATGGGCGTCACCGTGACGATGCAGCACATTTTGATGTCTTGCCGTGACACAGGAAGTTGATGTTTAAGGTCAAAGGATGCTTGAAACCTCACGAAATGTGTCACAGACATCCGGCTTGGTGAGACGATACATGTGATATGTGTTTTGTGAGTGGGCATGGCCAAACGGCTCGCCAGCGCCCCCTAAACTGCAGCACGGGCACCTAGTTTCACCTACATGTACCAAATTTGTTGGACATGTGTATCACACCGAGATGTAGCGAAAAGTGTCTCGGCATCATGAATTTGTTTTCGTCGATCAGTGTGACCGTGTTGTGGCAGCCATTATGAGCGTCTCGCCCTGAACCTACAACTGACTGTAACTTTTATGTACATATTCCAATCTTCCTCAAACATTACATCTTTGACAGCAGTCCCACCCTGAAGACACCTGATAGTAATATTCCGTCATAGTCGTAGCGCCCCCTGCTGGAGACAGGAAACGAGACAAAAGTAGCAACTTTAAGCGGGGATATGCGGTCCCTTGCGCGCTACATGTTGGGGAGCCGGCGCGCAGTGTGTGAGGGCCCGGTATCATTGGTTGCAGTTTTAATTCTATATTACAGTTGGAGATGTCTGTTTTGTAAAGCTACACCACTTTTATTGATCAATAAATACATTGTAAATAATAACAACTGAAATATGTATGTGATGTGCATGCTTACTATCAAAGGAGGGGATTACATATGTTTTCGTTGACTTGCAATCTTCTTCTAACTTTTGCAATTTAACCGCAAAAATCTCTCTTAAAACTCAATGCAAAATCCAAAATTTTGAATTACAACAATTACCAAAAAACTGCAAAACCCTGGCGGGAAAAATAAGAAAAAACAGTATCGTTCTACAATTGGTTTGAATTGTACCACGTGCTCTTCTTGTTTTGAGCCACGCTGCTTTGTAACCATCAGGCCAATCAACAAACATGGAGATGAAGCTTCAGCAGCGACCTGCAGCCAGGCTCATCAGAAATTCTGTCTCTTTCACACACAATGTCTGAAACTTTGGATTCTATCAGCATCCACTGGTTCCAAAAGTACTTCCCACTAAAATGTTGATTGAATATTAATTTTGTCTTTGATTTAATTCGTGTAACAACAAGTCAGTCATGACCATTGTGAGTGTGTCATGGTTCGGTATCCCTGCCACAGACCTAATCCATTCCTATCTGCAGGCACACATTAATAAATCATAAGGCAAAGCTTTCAGAAGCTTTAACCTCCATGCATTATTCAGCCAGCATTGATGCTGATGCTACAGCTGCTGCTCCCACACTCAACTGTTCAGTAGTGTCCCACTAAACAGCCAATTAACAGTAATGAATCCAGCAAAGTCCAACTCTCAGCAAAATTAACACAGAAAGTAGTTTCTCCTGAAAAGTGTGTGAGTTCATCCCTGATGAGAACTCACTGAAAGTTTGTTTTCACCTTGAAACACGGCAGGAGGTCAGACATGCTGCGATCGTTTCTCTTCCTACAGAACAGCCTCATTCTGAGCCGGCTGAGAACGGCGTTGGCTGGTGATCTTCATCAAATTGTTTTCAAAATTGAAGTGATTTGTTGTAAAGCTTTCTCTTGATTGGATATTAACTGCTGCCCTCAACACTTCAAACTTCGGTATTAACACTGGAAAACAGTGTTGCACAGACAGAAGAGTAGGGATTATTTTTGTTTTCTTCTTCCATTTATTAGCCATCTTAAAGCAGTCTACACGACAGCATTTACCCCACGGTTAATGAAAGCCATAATTTCTACTATTCAAGCAACAATTTATAGTCATAACTTCAAAAAACCTAAATGTGAATGAGAGATTTAGCTGAGACCTCAAGATAATGGAACACAATTATACAAGATCACTTCAAAATCTGTTTTATATTTGTAAAATGTTACATTAGAATGAACATTTCTGCACTTCAAAACAAGTGTTAATAGTCAGTGCCAACAGTGGATGGGCTCAGACAGAGTAAGAGAGTCTGGGACGGTGGAACATGAAGAGCATCTCTGACTCTCAGCTTGACTTTTATTAACTATATTCTTTATACAGTTAAAGAGTCCCTTATCTACAGTTACTCGCCTACGTCATATATTTACTATGTAAACATTGGCAGCGGAAACAGAAAAACAATCTACTGAATATAAGAGAAGCTTTGAGCAGAAGCCAGAACACTGCTCACAAACACATATGTAACTCGGAACTGATGATGATGAAGTGAAGAAGTTTGTACCAGTTACTCATCAGGGTTTTATCTTTCTGCTGCTCCGTGCATGTCACCGCGCTGTGCAAGTGTCCGAGCAGCAGTCTCACGACTTCTTGATTCACCCTCGTATTTGATTTTCTTGCCTCTTCCTTTTTCTAATCTTTAATGTAAGTAATGAATATCTAGAGTGCAATCTCCACTTTCCAGTGTTAAAATCGTAGTTATTGCAACGAGCATCCACCATCCACCTCACACCATCCACCATCCACCTCACACCATCCATCTCACACCATCCACCATCCATCTTACACCATCCACCATCCACCTCACACCATCCACCATCCACCATCCATCTCACACCATCCACCATCCACCTCACACCATCCACCTCACACCATCCACCATCCACCTCACACCATCCACCATCCATCTCACACCATCCACCATCCACCTCGCACCATCCACCCACCTCACACCATCCACCATCCATCTCACACCATCCACTTCACATTATCCACCTCACCATCCACCTCACACCATCCACCATCCACCACACCATCCACCATGCACCACCCTTCTGACCTCACCCCCCAGCCAGTCTCCAGGTTTTATGCAGAATATAAAGAAAGATGAGGAGTTATTTTAACTACAGAAATAACTATTTTGTTCTTCCTTCTCAAGAGGAAACGATGCACACATACTGAAGTCATACTTTCTGACATGCAGCTGACCCACCGGCACTCCTCTAACATTGCCATTGCTATGATTGCCTATTTAAAGAGGACAAAATAGATGTCTTGTAGCAACCTTGTATTTAAATCAATATGCTAATGACCACATTTTCCATTCATTGGGTTCATTTGAATCCAGCAGAGATTTCTAAATAACCCGAGGGACCCTGTGAAAGGACCCACCTGTCAACCAGTTCAGAAATGAACACAGTGAAACGGTTTGATCAGGAGGAGTGCTCGGAACGAACTGCTGCAATTTAAAGGTTAACATAATTATGCAACTGCCAGCGTACATACAACTAATGATGTACAATATCAAAGAGAACACATACAGAGAGCAATCACAAGCTGATGATCAGCAGTCCTCATTTGTTAAACACATCAAGGGGATACAGAAATAAATGTGTCAGACAAACCACATGCACAGCTGCCACATTCAAAAGAGAGGAAACTGCCTCACTACCAGAACAACAACTTGGCAAAAGACATGACACATCTGATAGAAGGTGCCAGAAACAATAATTGTTCTGTTTCTCTCACAAAGGAAGTACCCAGTGTCGATTTCCCTCCTGACTTTTTCTCTCGGGAGTCCTACGCGTGGCACGTCTCAGGCAGATCGCCTCATTGTTAAAATGAAGAGACGCATGTCCAAAATCTACATCTATAGCTCTATTGATACCAAACAAAGAGGGACTCCCCAACCTTTCTATATATATGAACAGGATTAGGTCCATAGATAAGGTGTTGTGACTGCACTACAAATCTATATTATCTCTGTCACTCATGTTTACATGATTTGCAACTTTTCGCGTTTAATTTTACAATCATCAACATCAGAACTTTATTGGAAAGGGAGAGTATTTGGGTATAGTTCGTATGCTTATTTAAGGGATGGTGTGCTGCGGTGGGATGTTCGACCAATTGTGATGGGCTGACGAGGCCAATTTTAGCTACGTGTACACTACTAATACAGCTGTGTCATGGGAAAATAGTTTTAATCAAATCAAGTTTCAAAAAGTAAAAAAAGAGACCCATTATTTTACTTTATTTATTGAAATAATGCTAAATGTGTTTGACTGAAAGATGTCTAGAGGAACTGTAAGCTCTTGATGTTCCCACAGATCACAGACACCTTTTACTGCATTACTTTGAAAATTAAAAAAATTGATGCCTAAGCACATTCCAGCAGAAGCTTGAGATTTAATTGGTAGATTGACCTGGGGTCGCAAATGGGCGTGGCTTTAACAGGTTATAAACCTAACTGAAGTTTTGTTGTGTATTTAATATTAATTTATTTTCCTTAACTGGAAGCTTGTATTAGCGTAAGTGCTTAAAACGGGTCCTTTTTAGGCTGATAAGCCCATCCCCACTTCACACTGCCTCTGTCATAAAGAGCATCTTCAATAAGAACAGACTCTTCTGTTGGCACTGGATCAGCTTCACACCAAGTGTCAAGACAGTTATAGGGCAAGCTGGAAAATTTAAACTGTGGCATCTGTACCGAGATAAAGGAAGGTGCAGCATGGTTCATATCAGACCAGATGATGGCTGCAGCAGCATGGTTCATATCAGACCAGATGATGGCTGCAGCAGCATGGTTCATATCAGACCAGATGATGGCTGCAGCAGCATGGTTCATATCAGACCAGATGATGGCTGCAGCAACGTGGAGTCGACCTGACAGCAAACACCTGCCGACAACATCCAAGCACACACTGTGCACTCGACGGTAATCTGTATATGATTTGATTTATTCTGTTTTCAATCAAGCTGCACTCTATGCAACCTCCACAGGCATGTAAGAAACACATGGAAAAAGACACGGATATATACATATACTGTTTTAAGAAGCATCAAGAGGTTTGAAAAGTGTTTTTTATGCATGCCAACACACGGTAAGTTCATCTCTCCAGACACACATAGAGAAGCCATACATGTAGATATACAACATTACTGGGACAGATGTATGTATGAAGCAGCGCAGGGTTTGATTTGCTGTCACTGTCTCAGCAGGCAGAGGATGACAACACAGCAGCGGTACAACGCTACGAGGAAGAGTGAAATTAACAAGCCGAGGGAGGAGGAGGAGAGGGTGGAGAGAGGAAGACAACAAAGTCCAAACAATACACGGAGAGGCGGGGAAGTCTGGGGGAACATTATACAGAGTGGAATTACATTTACTCTAAACACTTCTTCTACCGGCAGCGTTTCCGCTGGGGAGCACTACTGACAGCTCCTTACGTCTTATTTCTCCATTTGAAACAGGAGATAGCGTTGACACCGCTGAGAACTGAGCGTGTTTTAAAGCTCTTTCAAACACTGAGGGTCTGAAAGGTAAAAGCTCTTCAACCTGAGCAAAACAGCTGCAACGCAACAGCTTTTCAAAAGTCTCACAAAACAGCAGGATATGCGTCAGTTTTCTGGGGAAATGGCCTACATTTCAGTAAATAGAAACTGTTTTTATCTGAGAGTATGGCAGGAGTATAGACCCACTCCGAAATGACAACACATCTCACAGTATTTAAACTATCTGTCTAACCACACAGACAGGTGGGGAAGCGTCATTTAACAGGCAGTACAGTTTTAGTACAGTATATAACTTTCTTTTCCCAACACTGCAGTATCACATTGAAAAACAAAAGTAACAAATCCGGAGCAGAGCACTTTAAAAGGGCCATTGTAGAAACTGCCCGCATTTTGAATGGAACACTTTATTGCACTAATGGATGGAACCTCCATCTCAACTCTGTGAAGACTCGTTTAAAGTAAACATTGAAAGACAGCAGACAGTTGATGGCAATCAGCAGGACTGTTATTCAGATTTTAGGCTGGCCCCAACTATTAGATTTTATTTTAGTGATGCGTCAGGACCGAGGCGCTTACTTTATTTTTATAAATAGAAAATGTCAGAAATATAAATTTAGCAGGATAATAGTTGATAAAATCACAACCTGAATAAAGTTGATAAATCCTACTCAATTAAAGTTTGTGTTAAATATGTTTAACAGCCATAGATTAATGTTAATTAATACATGTGGCATGCATTCAAACCTGCAGTGTTGGACATGTTTATTTTCACACTACTTGATGCTCATAGTGAAAAATGAACATGTCTATCCTTTATTATAGAGGAGCCTCCTCCTACACTGAACCTGTAAATAGTTTAATGACTGAAAACAATGATCTTCCTGGAACAATCGATAAAAAACAAAACCAACAAGATTAGGTCAAAACCAAGCATATGGTAGGACTGTCTGAAACGTTGGCGGGCTTTTAAATTGAAATGAGGGCTTTTAATTTGAAAACTCAACATTCGCTCAAATCAAATGTTAACTTCACAATTCAGTCAGTCAGTCAGTGACAGACATCTAGGTTCATCGGACTGGTCCCATCTCAGCAGCAAAAAAAAAGAAAGGAAGAACGTAAAAAAAAAAAAGAAACAAAGAACAAACAAAAACATACAAATTAATCTAATACAACTCTATTCCCCAAAAAAAGACTACAGAAAGTAAATGATCAGCGATGAATATGACACTGTGTGGATACTTTGACCTCTAAAGGCCTGCAATTTCATTAGGGTAAAACAAATGGACAAATGGACATTTCCATTGAATTTAAAGGCAGACTACATTAGCTAAAGTGTTGGATGTCCCAAAACGTCCTCCAGCAAAGTCAAAATAAACCAGTAAAATTTGTCTTGGCTCCACGTCTGCAGATCTTCAACCAGCATCCAGAAATCTGGCTGACAGTGAGCTCTAATGTGACAAACACGTCTCTGCTGTTGTTCAACCGTGCTTCCTCCAATTTAGGGGTATTTCAAATATCATGTGCTTCCTCGGTCACAAGGAGGTCATTTTCGCATTCACATCTTAAAACATTCAAAAGTTTCAAATGTATCTTTTGGAGCCATCATGCTGTCCCCTGATCTATGTTTGTATTTGTCACTAAAGCTTGTCATCCTGATAATTCTTAAACATTGACATCTTACTGTTATTGATATTTAACATGGCTCATATATAATGTGGTCCTATTCACTGCAATCAGTCATCACAACGTGCGGAAGTAAGTGCTTTAGTTGTACACTTTCTTTGTCTTTTCATGCTTTGTTTGCACTTTTCCATTATAAATATTTCACTTTCACTTAAAATAAAAATGTAATTGGATTTCTACCAGAGGAATGGGGGACTGCTACAGTCAGTCAGAATATAGTGAGAAGTAATTACTGAATGGAAATACAATTAATAATTGTTGCAGAGGAATGACACCCATAAATACTGTAAAAAAAAAAGTTTTTTTTAACTAATTAGGATTTCTTAAACTTTCTATTTTGTTTTATTCGCTTTAATTTCCGGTCTGCATCTTGCACTGTGGTAACCTGAGAATACAAGAATACGAAAACTGTTTAACACTTTTATCTTTTTAGACTAATCCTGGTTAGAGGATGCTCAGACATGTCTTCTGTATTAATTTTATTAAATAATTTCCCATACAAAAAACAGCACTGCAGTGTCTGGCAGCTGAATAAAGCACACTTGATATGAGTAATGAGGTGTCCTTTCACATCCTCTGTTCTTCTGAGCTGGATTAACACTGGGGACCTGAGAGCCCTACGATTGGTGAGAGAGCAGACAGCCAGCATCTGTCTCGCTCTCCTCCTCTTAAACATACCCCAACACACACACACTCTCACACGCACACTCGTACACATGCTCACACAGCAGTCCAGACATCTGGTATGGCTCTGCTGGGTCCTGCCACTGTGGTACTGGGACTCTTACAAGGACTAAAGATACTTCAGCGGTAATGACACTTCCCTGTTGACCAGACCGGGCATAAAAACAGGAAGTGGGGACAAGACTGAGGGTCAGAAGGTCAACCATCTTGGGAGGTTGATTTAAATACAGTAAAAAAAAAAAAAAAAAAAAAAAAATTTAAAGTAAAAAAAAGAGTCACAGAAATGTAACGTCCTCTGCCAGAGGCCAAGGTAACACATGTGAGTAAGTTTCAGGCATTGACCAAAGTCCAGAGAGAACTATCATTTAACTGAGCTGTGATTGGAGGAAATGGTCTTTTTCATGTTATTAAAAACATTTGTGAGTATTTCCCACACATCATCATACAGGAATGAATATTTAAATAGACTTTAGTTTGTCCAGGTCGTAGTCTAGCCTGGGAGGCTGCTGTTCTATTAAACATAGTTAAACTGCAAATTCACATCATAATTTACAGTGAACACATGCAATGTATGAGAAGTTTTAGTTAATTGAACAGACTCAGTTTCCACCCGTATTATTATTGTTATTATTATTATTATTATTATCATTGTGGAGAGTTTGAAGGTAAAGCTGCTACCTGTTGCTGAGTAGGACGGGTTGATGAGGGGTTAGCTGACTATATAAAAGGAGGCCCAAACACTGTCAATGCAAAGTTAGTCTGAAGGATATAAATATATAAATAATAATACAACTAATCAAATCAATCTTTGAAATGTCTATTTAGGAAATCAGAAACAATTGACAACATTTGTGAAAACTCCTTTTGTCCATTTGAATGCAGTTTAGAGTTTCAGTACCTCAGTTTTCCATTTAACTGAATCTTGAGCCAGATCATGCACAGGGCCAAACTTCACCAGTGGGTCCTGGTACCAGTGTGTAGTCTGAGTCAGTTTAAGTCTCAGTCTAAACTATGACTCATAATATAATAAATAATATAATAATATAATAAAATAAAATAATAAAATTTAACAAATAGAAAATGTCCCCTTGGGGATTAATAAAGTAACTATCTATATATCTATCTATCTATCTATAATAAGTCAGTCTGCTGAGACAAGACTCCGCTTCCTCTGAATGATGGAACTGATCCGGTGTTGTGTCAGAAAAAGACTGGCAAAAGTTCACAGCAACTAATCTGCACGAACACCCTCAACCCTCACAATATTTATGTTTTCTCCATTTCATCACGACGTAAACTTTTGCCAGTAACTCACTGCGACCGTCCTCATTCAAATTTGGGACATTGAAAATGATATCTTGCTCCAAAAAAGGCCTGAAAAGCTGGCAGTGAAAACTGAAGTACAGAGTTGCTGCTGTGCAGATGTTACACCGTCTAGTTGAGGCACTGTTATGTTTCTGGTGAACCGCTCAACTGCTGAACAGGTCATGGGAGTCCGGTTTGTGCTGTCTCTTTGAATTCTGGTCCCATTAAAGCTGAATAGGAGGAGATAAAGGTTCCATGTAAAGTCACTCACCAACCGCAGGGTTTCCTCCAGGGTTCAGAGTGACTCTGAAAGCTTGACGCCAGCTGTGGCGGCCGGGAGGAGCGTCACACGGGTCGACGTACAACAGAACACCTCCGAAACCCAACTCAGACAGCAGGGATAGCTGGACACACACACACACACACACACACACACACACACACACACACACACACACACACACACACACACACACACACACACACACACACACACACACACACACAGACAAATATTTTATTCATTAATATTTTACATTTTGTTATTCATTTACAATGTTGGATTGTGATATGGGGTGAAATGTGAGTATTGTATTCATGTTATCTTTTTTCTGAATATACCAGATATTTTTTATGAACTGTGGTTGTTGTTGTAGAGAGCTGGATTGAGTTCTTTGTCAAGACGAGTACATGGCCTACGAGGCCGAGGGTGGATTTGATTTGTATCTTTCATGAGGAGAAAACTGTAGTTTTAGTTTACTGCTCTCCAGGCAGATTTTGTGGGCAAATATGAGTGTGAAAGCTGTATTATTTCTAAGGGCACCAGTACTGTGTCTTGATTGTTATCTAATATTTATCACTCAATACTGAAGTGACTCTTACTGTGCTCATATGACAGGTTGGTTTCAAGATGATCAAAGGATATACTGTGATGAAGTTTATTCAGCCAGCATCTCTAATGATAATGGAGAATAGTTTGTGGGTGGTGGTGGGTGGGAGAGGCGTAGGGAGGGGGGGAGAGGGGCCAGTTGCCAGCGTGCAGAGCTGTATTTCACTGTTGTCTATAGGAGATGTAGTGTCCTTGTTTTTTATGAGCGTAGATGACTATTTTATTGAATATGTGACACCAGCCACGGTCATTCTGCTCTCATCACAACTCTGTCCTTCACTTGGGAACACACACACGCGCGCACACACGCAAGTACACACACACACACACACACACACACACACACACACACACACACACACACACACACACACACACACACACACACACACACACACGCGTACACACACACACACACACAAACACACACGCGTACACACACACACACACACACACACACACACACACACACACACACACACACACACACACACGCCTGACATTCACAAATGATGAAAACTATTCAGCAGAAATCGCTCCACACGTCGATGATCTGTTAATCATACTACACCTCTTAGTTTAGGAATACATGCTTTTGCATCATTTTGAAGATTTTTTTTTGTATTATTGTCACTGAATTAAGTTATTGAATAATTTTGTGACATGTCTTTTCGATGTTGCACTTTTCACAGCCGGCTGTGCATGGAGGCCAATGAGATGTTTCAAGACCTTCTTTGAATAATTGGGATTTAACAGCGTTTAGTTATTGAGTTACTGATTCGGGAAGTTCAAATCTGCTGATATCTCTCTAACTTCACCGTAGCAGCCAACACAAATAGGCAGCTTAACTTTTCTCATAATTACAAGATCTCAAGATAAAAACAGGATAAGCTGTCAGTTCTTTTTTCTTACGTGAATGCCCTTCTGTACACATCGTAATGAGAAACAAGAATCAATACATTATTTTAAAATAAATAACTGTCAAAATGGGACATTAAATGAGAACTGGACCATACTAAGAATGTGTTAGTTGGTATTAAACAGATTAAACTACATTGATAAACATGTAAAATGTCTGTATGACGGTAGCGGCATTTATAATGTCCGGCCTGCAGTTACCATCACACAGTCATTAGTGAGAGTACGAGGCTCATCAATCACTCCCCCCACTTGAACATAAAGGCCGATGGTTTGTCTGCGTCGCTGACACACAGGGCCATTATGAAGCACACATGATCAAGTTTGTCACAAACTGTGTGTGAGGAGGAGCAATGGGTCGGCAGCCTGTTGCCAGCAGCCTCCCATGTGACAGCTGCTTCACTTTCATCTAATGGACTTTTAAAAGTCGAACTGTGCAAATGCAAATGAACCATTGCGACCCGTCCTTAAACATTTCCTCTCCTTTGTTTGGTTACCTCCATTCATACCTGCTACGCCTCATTAGCCTGCCATATTCCACTAACTTCACACTGACCAGGTAGAGAAACGTTACACCGATGGAGCATTTAACTAAAGTCTGAATCAAAGCTCCTTTTAGTAGTTTTTATTGGAACGTTCAACAAAGAACAATAAACCTGCTGCTGGAGACCATGAGGATGTATTCAGATTGTTGACTTCTAGGGCAGCACTGTCTCATGTCCACATCTTCATCTCACCAACCTTCTTCTGCTGATGGTTGAAAGCTCCATGAAAAACTGGCACATACATTAAACAAGTAAAAAGCTACAAATCAAATTATATTTTCACTTGAAAATGTAAATCAATTTGAGAGTTTCAGAAATGTTTTCAAATGTTTCATAACAGCATAAACGAGAAGTTGCATCTGATTGGCTGTTCCTGCTGTCAGCAAATGAATGAGTCATGTAATCACTTTAATGCTGATCTTACATGATATATATAATTACATTACATAAATGCATTATTCTTCCTTTGGAATAAAAACGTCTTTACCTCCAAGCTGCCTCTTCACAATATTAACCCACAACACAAGCTTCACTTTGAAACAATAATCCAGAGCTTTCAGTCACATCAGATAATAAAACATCAGATAATAAATTAAAGAGATGGTCAGATGAAAGCTCAGTAGCATTAAAAGTTAGGGTTTATTCTTTATCTTAAAAATAACAGTTTGAATACAAACATAAATACAAGTTTTCAGAGTTTTCAAACATATAATGATGTGAATGATAAATAGTCACAGAACTTTAAATTGTTGTAGTCTGAAATTGTATGATGGAAAATCATCTAAATATCTATAAATGAACATGTTTTCGATGTTAGTTTGAGCCTCACTGTCACTCTGTCGGACTTTCAGATTTTTCTTTCAGGGTTTCTGGTGAGAGATTTGTCACTGGTAGCATTTGTTGTTCTATGTAATTAATATATAGCACCTAGTTTTCAAATGTATTAATTTATGGATGTAATGCACTGAAACAATACATTTCTATTAGTATGGATTTCTTTTACAGAGTATTCCATAAGTGTTTATGGAGTTTTTATTCAGGTTGGTATAATTAAATTACTTTTGATTTAATGGGAAATGAAGATACATTTATAGGTAATTAACATGTAACTAGATGTTTATGTTTTAATTAAGTGGATTGGAATTCATATTTTCCCTGTCATCCTCTTATTGATGGGAAAACTGCTTCCAGCGGAATGTGGCACACATCCAAGGAGTAACAGGCCCAATCAATCAGTACACTGCTAATGTTATTTCTCAGGAAGCCAAATGGATTCAGGCCTGATTGTACTGAGGAGGTGCAGATTAAAGAGTCAGGTAGGATATGGTCATTTTATTGTAAAAATGATATGAGAATTAGTGAAGCATGACAATCCTGTTTAGTATAAAAATCCCTTTGTAGCAAGCTGTATATAGTTTCTTATAAGTAACTGAAATCAATCGTACCTTGTATAGTAGAGGTGCTTGGCCAAGCTTGACCGCAGCTATGTGGTTGGTGAGGTTCAGGCTGTCTTTGGCTCTCCTCAGGTCGTCCACGCTGCCGTACTGGACGTCCACCACCTCCCCCTGGGCAGAGACACAGTGCAGACACTCAGGGAGCAGTAACTACTATTCATATGAAATGCTCTTTAATCACATGTTTTATTCAAGACGTTTGAGAGTAAGAAATATGTCAGGTGATGTTTATGTATGAAGGTGCGGCAGTCACTCTGCATGACCTTCCTCTGGACATCAAACCACCACTATAACTACTGTCTAACAGAAACCTGTCAGTGGCAGTGTTTGGAAAACTGTCAAGTTGCCAAATTTGGATTGCAGTGTGAAGTGTTGTTTTACATTAAGTGAGCAGAAATGTTAATTATTATTTCATTGCTCATTTGCACATTGCAGCGTTCCCACTCTGAGTCAAATGTTAAACTCTCTGACTGTCAGTGACTAAAGAGCTGAATCTCCATGAGATATAATGAACAGAAAAATGCTGCAATTGTGCTGAACAGAGAAGAAACAGAAACGTCTGTTAAAAACAGGCAGACACATGTTCATCTGTTTGATATTAAAATAAATCAAATCCATAGAAATCATTTATCTAACAATAATGGTAATTAGCTCAGCTTAATACACTACACTTTAATTTGTGTCATTTGAGCACTAATGCTACCAAACACACACACTGACAATAACCAGTGTGGTAAATTATGCTTAAATTGTGGTGGATTATGCTTATGCTATGCCCATTTATATATATATATATATATATATGTTTAATCCAGTCTTTAATCAAATGCTACTATGACACTATATGTAACCCTGTCGACTCAGCATTAAGATATACTGCACACAGCTGTGTGCCCAAGGTCATGAAAACACGAAGTAAGTTTCGGTACGTGATAACTCACACGCGAGCTGAACTCAGATTCAGGAGGTCACGGTACCAACTCTCTATAATGAGTTGGTACTCCTCTTGTGGAACATCTGAGACTAAAGTCCCGCCCTACTGTGTATAAAGTATGTAATATCAAGTGCTCAGATCAGACTCCAACAGAGAGACCTCTGGTTGATGTTGGGCTCTCCGTGATATCATGTATGCTGAAGTTGCTGAATAAATCAACTTGCTGATTGAATCTGCCTATTGGTGTCTCTGATCAAAACAACTCAGTGGAATCAATTGGTGATTCCCAACACCAGCTAACTAATGTTATAGCTACAGACGTGGAAAATATTACATTTTGATAAATGGAAACTAGTATTTAAAAATGCAAACTAAATTCCCTGATATTCCAGAACTTGGACCAACAAATTATCAAATTCCCTGTCTGGAAAAGGTTTTTTTGAAATTCCCTGATATTCTCTGACCTTGGGGAGCCCTGACATTCAATTCAATTCAATTATATTTATATAGCACAACATTACAACACAGGTTATTTCAGGGCACACATACATCAGAAGCTAACAACATTTTAACACACAATTCAACAATTCCCATGTAAGCTTGGAGGAAAATAAACTATCCTTTAAGGGAGGAAAAACCTCCAACAGAATGAAGGAAAAACTCTCTTTTACCAGGAAAAATGTATTATCTATATTTATGGATTCATCAGTGTGCATGTTACTTGCACTGATAGTCTGTAATTATTAATGGCATAGCAGTGAGTGAGTGAGTGAGTGAGTGAGTGAGTGAGTGAGTGAGTGAGTGAGTGAGTGAGTGAGGGAATGTACTTACTTACTTACACTGATATGACCAGAGTTTCGGACTGAAATGCACGACCAAAAAACAAAAACTAATGGAAAGAAAATCCTTTTAATGATTTAAATACAAAACTAAATTCTTCCAAGGTCAGATCCAAAGACACTCCGTCGAAACACAGTCCAGTATCCAAAAACCAGGTCAGCAAAAACCCAGACAGAGGTACTGGAGACAAACGCAAATCCAAATCGCAAAAGGGTCAAACAGCAAAACTTAGTGAAAAATGTCTTGAAGCACTTTAGACACTGAGGAAGACACGATGGGTGAGACGATGAGGATCAGTGAGCACATAGACTGTATACACTGGAGGTCAGGGACGATTAAAGACAGCTGGAGACAATCAGACACAGTTGGGGACAACAAGACAGCAAGTAAAGACAAGATGGTGAGCTGTCAAAATAAAACAGGAAGTGAACATGAAAGACTTTAAGGACAGAGAGACAGAGGAAAACATCGTGAGCAGACTGAAAGGGGCAGGAAGAAACTGATCAGACAAAACGAAACAACAAAGACAATTTACATTGGTCCATAATTATAAGGCACCCCAGACAAGCATTTCATATCAAGCCACAAATCTTCAGTGTAACACATTGCCAGGTTTTTTTTTGCTTTAAGAACTGGGACTAAAAGCATTAAATCAATTGGATGACTTCATAAGGAATCTGGATATGCTGCAGCTCTCCACAGGTGCTCTGTGCTGTAAGGAGTCGTTGGTGCGAGGAGAGATGTTCTGAAGACGAGCTTCTTCAACAATCACAGGTAAACACCAGGTTTCTCAAAACCTCATGCTTTTGTGCAACCTGTCCATCTCTTTGTAACAATGAGAATTATGTCAAAACAAACTGTTTTTAAACAAAAATTAATTCAACTTTGATCAATATTCCTGCAACTAATGCTGCTAATGTGAATGACCCAAGTGGGCTGAGACGTGCTGATCCCTGTGACTGGACGTACATAAAATGTTACAATATTCTGCATTTCAACTTCACCTTTGTCTTATATTGCAGACCACAACAGTCTGGAAATCTACTCCTACTACTAGAAAGTGTCACAACACCCGACTGATGTCACACGCTGCCTCAACAATAGTCTGTAAAGAGCAGGAAGAGAAGCAGGGTGGAGGTCATGGATTGTTCCCACAGCGTTCTCATCGATGGATGCTCACATTAACGATTATCACATCAAATATATGAAGTGCCTTCCCAATGACACTGTCATTATGTCAGAGCTGAAGTGGCAGACTGAAAAGGGCCTTTGTTGGGAAAGCCATTTTTAAGTCTTCACAAGTTCCCGGTTACTGCACGGGACCACAGGCTCGACGACAGCACAAGTTACTGGAGACACAATAAAAAAAAAAAATCAAATGTAGAAAAGAAGCATCATAAAAATGGCTTGGATCAAAGAATCCTGGTTTTCCAGAAGTTAATGTCTAGCCTACATGTGTGTGTTTATGTGCAGTGACGATCTGACTTGACCTTATTAAATGTAAGAATACACTTATTTCTTCATTTAAAAATAAGATTCCTTAATACGATATATTGCACTTGAGTGTGCCCTTCGATCATTAACATATGGCCAGATAAAATACACACCAGTCTGTATTTAGACAGAAGTACCACTACGCTACTGCATAATGCTAAAATTTGTTTATCGCATCATATGATGGTTAAACACAGCAAACAGTCTCATAATGTACTGCATCTGTCTATTGTTACTGTATTTGGTCCCAATCCTATCACGTTCCTCCTCATACTGATAGTAACTGCAGAATATTCATCATCACACTTCAGGCTGGAGAAGAAGCTTTCATTTCATGTGCTCAACATTTGCATATTAATGAGGGAAAACATTTTTTTTCTTGAAACTGCAAAAACCCCATTATTCTCTAAGAGGTTGACTTCATATGAACAGAAACCATGATTTATATGAAGATAAGCAACATAGCAGTTTTTAAATAATGATAATTAACATAATTACAGATCTCATTAGTGCAGCTGCATTGCAGTTGATGTGGGACTGCGCAGCTCAAGTGTCCTGTTGATTTAGAATCTCCTCAGACTGAAGAACACTATAGTGTGTGCAATAAGGTCTATTTCTGGTGTTCTTGGAGACGGGGAGTTTTGGGTTATCTCTGCATCTCATCAAAGAATCTTTGGCCATTGGAAAAAAATGTAGCAAAAGCCAAATAACATACCGGGGTTTTCTACATTAATTAGTTTATCATAGTTTATTCTGTTGGGATGTAATTAGTCTTTCATTAGCATATTTTTTTGGAGTGTAGATTGTTCTAACAAGGCAGTTATAATTTACACAGAGGGGCCAAAAACTGCAAATGTTTACTCTGATTATAAATATACAAGTGTACATGAGCGTATGAATGTACCTGTCTGAGTGGTCTGACACTCACACACACTGTATACCCACTACATCAGTTTTGTATGCAAACACACACATACGTCCAACTAGTGAAATGTATAGAACCTTATCTGTAATGGGATCTTTGTGTTTCTACAGCGTGGGCTGTTGTTTGCATGTGTGCTGGTGTTTTTGATGGATGGTAGACCTGTATGGAGTGTGGGTGGAGAAGGTAACGAGGTCTGTGACTGGATATGGAAGGTGTGGGAGGAAATGTAGATCTACAAGGGGGAGGGGATCGGGTAGGGAAGGTAGAGGAGAAAATATACTGGGACCTAATTAGCAAGCCATAGAAACGCTCCAGGTATGACCGTATTTCTCCTGGTGTGGTGGTGTAAACGCAACAAATGCAAATCTGCAAAGAAGAAGAGACCTTTCATCACTGCTACCCCTCATTGATCCTGCCAAGGATTACCGGTCACATGAAGCCTCCTGCCCTGTCTGACGAGTCCACCTTAGATGTGCTTGTGTCTCAGACTGGATATAAAAGCGTTCGTAGCTTCAGGTCTGAAATATGAGACCGATGAAGAAGTGCCTTAAGCTGCAATACCACAGAGTGCCACTAGAGGTCGGCTCCAAAAGGCCACCACAGACTCCCATTCAACTTCTCTCATCAAATACAAAGTCAATAAAATGTCTTCTACCAGTTATCTCGGTGTTGTTAGCTAAAGTCACTCCTTCTTATTAGTTTTCTGAAGGTCCATCTGAAAATAATCCCTCATTCATTAGAAAAGGAGATTCAAAAAGACCTGTTTTTGGGGGGGGAGGGTGTCTGTTTGATTGACAGGCCTGTAGGACCTAAGATCTTCCCACTGCTGGGTTTGAGGCTGGTAGTAGCTGAAGGATGACCCCATATTAGTCTTCTCTCCTTGACAGCAGAAGGCCAAATGAAGTGTCTCAGAAAGGGCAGCACTTATTAGCACACATTATATTGCTACTCATCGTAAAGTTCCTAAATTCTCAAATAGCTCAAAATCTCAGAAGAGGCGTCAGTTATTGCCCCGGGGATCTTACAACGGGCGGGCTGTGACGTTCTCCTTCGACGTCAAGGTTAATAAGGAAGCAGCAGAGTTCGGTATTTCTGGTGGTCTGAGCCTTCTTCGTCTCTTCAGTGTGAGCACCTTATGAGGTTTCACCATCAACTGGAGGACAACCACCTTCTTTTCCTCCGCCCTTGCTTCTTTCTTCCTGTGTCCTTTTTGCCTGGTCGGCGGTAAAGCACAGTCCAGCTGTGTTTTCAACATATTCAATTTCTTAGATTTTCAAAAGGTGTTTCCTCAACTGTCTTTTACGTCTCCATTTAAAACGTGTTTAAGGGTCCTTTGTTTTCCCCACATGGTGACATCCCTTCAGGCTTCTTTCCAGTGAGGCATTAATTCCTTGATCAACCATTCTGAAAAGATTATGGTCAAAAGTATGAGATAAATGGTGTTAAAACAGTGATGGTGGAGCACCATTAAAATCTGGGAAATTTAAGAGTACACAACCATTTGATTCAGCGGACTTTGAATTACGACAGTTTTTCTTCTACTCTCATAGGCTGATAGAGGATGAAGGGTCAGTGTAGTTGTTGCCCTTCAAACACATGCAAACTACAAACAATCTTCACCACTGCTATCAGAACCGAAGTAATTCCATATCCAACTATGTATATGCTCAGTCTTCCTACTGAAGGCCAGCGTGCTGCGTGCTCAGAGGTTAGCGGCCCATGTAAAGGCTGCCTGAACCTTTAACAAGGGGAACCAGTATGTGGGGCACATGTATTCACAGATCTTCCATTGCTCTAAGCAACAACTATATACGTCTCGAGAATTTAACAGTTATTTGCCAGTGAAACGGAAAACGATGGGAATTCATGCAAAAGGACGAGAGATGAAATGAGAGAAATAGAGAGAAAACAGGGAAGAGGTTGAGGACAAGTATTTTCCTCCAGCTGTGTTAGTCAGAGGCTTTTCCCTACAGTCTTCCCGGGAAGGCTTAAAAGCGAGCATTTATAAAGCATCACTGAGCTTTCTGAAAGTGTGATGTTGAGTCACATAATGAAGCCTGAGCCTTTACCTCGGCTTACCTTCAACTTTGTCACTTGCACCCAGCTGGATTTAAAGTGAATTGAATTTTATTTTACATTAATAATTCATATTAAGACAAACTGAATATAATTTACAGACCTCGGTCAAATACATCAGCTCATAGAACAACCAAAAAAATCTGCGACAGGAGCAACAGGTGTAAAATATAAAATACAACCCAGAAGAGATCATTATAGATCATCCAGAATGTCGCAGCTCGACTGGTCTTTAACCTCCTAAATTCACTCACACTACTCCGCTCCTCCTCCTCCTCCTCTTCCTCCTCCTCCTCCTCCTCCTCCTCTTCCTCCTCCTCTTCCGCTCCCTTCACTGGTTACCAGTAGTCGCCCACATCCGTTTCAAAACATTGGTACTTGCGTACCGTGCTGTGAACAGATCAGGTCCAGTCTACATCCAGGACATGGTCCAACCCTACATCCCAGCCCGTTCACTCTGCTCTGCTTCTACCAATCAGCTTGTTGCTCCTCACTGAGTTAAACACTCTACAAAATCACAACTGTTTTCTGTCCTGGCTCCTAAATGGTAGAATGAGCTCCCCACCGACATCAGGACAGCGGAAACTCTGAACATCTTCCACCGCAAACTAAAAACACACCTCTTCTGACTTTACCTTGAACAGTATAATTTTAGTAGCACTTAAAATGACACTTACTGATGGCACTTTGTAGTTTGGATTTCCTGAAGAAATTGTATTTTCTTGATTCTTGTTGTTCTGGTTTTGTACCCTCATGGTTGAAATGCACTTCTTGTAAGTCGCTTTGGATAAAAGTGTCAGCTAAATGAAATGTAATGTCATGTAATGTAATGTAAGAAAAAACAGTTTACAAATTGTAATGCTGATCATTTTTATTTAAAACCTTCTGAATGTGTTTCTCACATAATAGTTTCCAAGGAATTATCTAATTCAAGTAGCAATTTCTTCACTTGTTTTGCTTGTGAAACATTTGAAAACGAGTTTGCTAACCACAGTGTGATAGGTTGAGAGAAAACCGGAGGTCCACCTGTTAGTAGCTGTAAATGTTTTTATTTTTTTATGTCCTTTATGGGAACATTTCCAAAGAATTTTAGGAGGAAAGTCATAAAGACAAACAAGAGTTAGTTATGGAGTTCCACAAGGCTCAGTGTTAGGCCCAATACTTTTTACTTTCTACATGCTTCCATTAGATGTCATCAGGAAGCACTGCATCAACTTCCATTGTTATGCAGATGACACTCAGCTATATATTTCTATAAAACCAGATGAAACTAATCAGTTAGTTAAACTTGAAGAATGTCTAAAAGACATAAAGGCCTGGATGACCAAAAACTTCCTGCTTCTAAATTCAGACAAAACAGAAATTCTTGTACTTGGTCCTAAACACCTCAGAAACTCTTTCTGTAATCACTTAGTTACTCTAGATGACGTTGTCTTGGCCTCCAGCAAAACTGGGAGGAACCTTGGAGTCATCTTTGATGAGGATTTGTCCTTTAGACACCATATAAAGCAAATCTCCAGAACTGCCTTCTTTCATCTATGTAATATTAATAAAATCAGGAAAATCCTTCCTCAGCGTGACGCAGAAAAACTCATTCATGTGTTTGTTACTTCTAGACTAGATTATTGTAATTCCTTGTTGTTAGGATGTTCAAATTACTCATTGAAAACCTGCAGCTGATCCAAAATGCTGCAGCAAGAGTACTGATGGGATTTAGCAAGAGAGATCATATTTCTCCAGTTTTAGCTTCTCTTCACTGGCTTCCTGTGAAATCAAGAATAGAATTTAAAATTCTCTTGATGACTTACAAAGCTCTTCATGACCAGGCTTAGAGGTCTTATAGAACCATATAATCCTAGCAGAGCACTTCTCTCTCAGTACGCTGGTCTACTTGTGGTTCCTAGAGTTTACAGAAGTAGAATGGGAGGCGGAGCTTCAGTTTTCAGGCTCCTCCCCTGTGGAACCAGCTCCCAGTTTGTGTTGAAGGGGCAGAAACCCTCTCTAGCTTTAAGATTAGACTCAAAACGTTCCTTCTTGATAAAGCCTATAGTTAGGGCTGGCTCAGGTAGACCTGAACCAACCCTTAGTTATGCTGTTATTGGCCGAGGCTGCTGGGGGACCTCGTTACATGCTGATCTTCTTTTCTTTCCTCCTACTCTTTAACTGACTCATACCTCACCATCTTCTTCTCTCCCATAGTTTCTTCTTATTATCTGTTGTCTCCACTCAGTTCCTTCACTCGTGTAGTTTCTGTTCTTTCTTTTCCAGATGTCTCGTCATGGAGCTGCATGTCTCTGCTCTGCGCTTGTCGTCTCCACCAACAGTTCTTCTCTTGTATCTCTATGCTGTCCTTTTCCCTCTCTGCTCTCCTCTCACCCCAACCGGTCGAGGCAGATGGCCGCCCACCCCTGATCCTGGTTCTGTCGGAGGTTTCTTCCTGTTAAAGGGAGTTTTTCTTCCCTCTGTTGGAGGTTTTTCTCCCTTAAAGAGGAGTTTTCCCTCCTAGCTTATGTGGGAATTGTTGAATTGTTGGGTTTCTCTGTATAATATTGTAAAGTCTTGCTGTAAGGACTTTAATGTGTTAAAGTGCCATGAAATAACCTGTGTTGTGATTTGGCGCTATATACATAAAATTGAATTGAATTGAATTAGATGGCGGAACCGGTGGAAAAAAGTCTTAACTCTTTACTTTGGTTTAAAGCAGTAATTCATACAAGTAAACAACTTTGGAAATCAACATTTGCCTAAACACTTAAAGAAATTGTACATTTTAATTACTGTCTTTCAACTTTGTCCCTGTTTTCTCTGCAATTATTACTAACTTACAATACTTTCCTAGTGACATTCAAGACAGTTATGAGGAAACTATGTGTAACAAAGACATGAGCACATGTGAAAGAAAAAGTAACATTATGAAGTGTTTGATAGTTCAATAGTTAAATGGTGACGAAGTATCTGGGCCTGTTAGTTAGGGACATCAATCTAAAGGTGATGCAGTTGAATACAACAGTCCGGTGATAAATTCTGCCTTCATTCAGATCTACCTCTGTAAAATGCAATATGGATAAATGATGAATGAAAATACAGTTGGTTCAACATCGTTCTAAAATGTACAATACAAACAGAACATTATGAAATTCGCGAGAGCAGATTATATGGTTGTGTTTTATTTGTACCTAATAAACTGTCAACTGAGCATATGTAGCAGCACCTTTATGAATTTGAGATGATCATTTAAATAAATTGATAGTATAGCACAGTTTAGTTATTGAGTGCTTATTTTCTATTTGTTAGTATGATATATTTGTTACAATGACAAGTATTGTGATTATACACTGCTCAAAAAAATAAAGGGAACACCTAAACAACACAATGTAACTCCAAGTCAACCACACGTCTGGGAAATCAACTTCTCCAGTTCGGATCAACACTGATTGTGAATCAATTTCACCTGCTGTTGTACAAATGGAACAGACAACAGGTGGAAATGAGGCAATTATCAAGACAACCCTATAAAGGAACGGTTCTGCAGGTGGTGACCACAGACCGTTTCTCTGTCCTCGTCCTTTCTGGATGATTTTTGGTCACTTTTGCATTTTGCCAGTGTCCTCACCACTAGAGGGAGCATGAGGTGTCTCCAACCCACAGAAGTTGTTCAGGTAGTGCAGCTCATCCAGGATGGCACATCAATGCACGCTGTGGCAAGAAGGTTTGCTGTGTCTGTCAGCACAGTGTCAAGAGCACGGAGGAGATACCAGGCATTTCTTCAGAGGGCCGCACAGCCCTCCGTGTGCTAGCCAGAGGTACCCTGACTGCCATTAGGTCCCGGGATGAGATCCTCAGACCCGTTGAAGACCATATGCCGGTGCAGTGGGCCCTGGGTTCCTTCTGATGCAGGACAATGCTCGGCCTCATGTGGCTGGAGTGTGTCAGCGGTTCCTGCATGATGAAGACATTGATGCTATGGACTGGCCCGCCCGTTCCCCAGACCTGAATCCAATCCAGCACATCCGGGACATCGCGTCTCGTTCCATCCACCGACGCCACGTCCACCGCAGACTGTCCGGGAGTGGACCGATGCTTTGATCCAGGTCTGGGAGGAGATCCCTCAGGAGAACATCCGTGGTCTCATCAGGAGCATGCCCAGGCGTTGTAGGGAGTGATACAGGCACGTGGAGGACACACACACTACTGAGTCTCATTTTGACTTGTCTTGAGGAATCTCCACAGAAGTTGGATCAGCCTGTGATCTGATTTTTAGACTTTTATTTTGAGTATGATTCTGAATCCAGACCTCCATGGGATAATGATTTTGATTTCCATTGATCATTCGTATGTTATTTTGTTCTCAACACATTCCACTATGTAATGAATCAAGATTTTCAACTGGAATATTTCATTCATTGAGATCTAGGATGTGTGTTTAAGTGTTCCCTTTATTTTTTTTTGAGCAGTGTATTTAAGCTGTACTACACTGATGTGTATGCATGTTTACAAACAGCTGAGTCTTTATACAGTTTATATCTTCAGAAAGTCTTTTCACCACTTGTATGCTAACAAAACCCCTGAATGAACCTCCACTGTACAGCACTACCTGAAACCCTCCCTATCTTTCCTCCTTCTAATCAAACACATCATCCCACAGACTGTCATGGAGATCAGGGCCAGGTAATGTGCTATTATTGCTTTTGAACGGCACACATCCTGATGATCATGGCTGAAGATTTGCAGAAGTAAACTGGAGGATTTGGTGACATGACAAGTGAAACCGGATATGTCAGACGCCCCTGTAACTGTATTAAACATACTGTGGTTTTGTTCCACAATTTGCATATTACAACATTACATTTAGCAAACACGGTCACATTGCATTCCTCTGGTTCACAACAAGGAAATAATGTAACCTCCTCTTATTGTACTTTACTTATTAATTTGACAATATTCCACTTGATTAATCTGTCTTTCTTTGTGTGTACCAGACCATAAGTTTCCACAACACCAGCAAAACAGGGCCACCAACAGGTCGTATTAGTTCAGTATACTAGCTCTGGGCCGCCATCCATCCATCACCAACGCCATATTTAATTGTCTGAAAGCCATGTTTAGATCCGGCAAACTGCTACTTAATTCAAGGCAGCGTGCAGCAACGGAGCTGGGAAATAATGTGGTGATGGATGACTGTGACCCTCCGTTGGGTAGACTTCGACAAGCGGACAGCTGGATGGATCGGGTGAAGCAGAGAAAGGAGAACAAGGAGAGAGGGAGGGTGAGAAAAGAGGAGGAAAACTTGGTATTCAGAGAATCACTCCAACTTTTCATCTGCCCTCGGGCCGGGCACAGGCTCAAGGGAATAACAAGCATCTCCTTCAACCCCTCTCTGTTCCTGCGATAGAGAGAAGTAAAACCCTCTAAAAATAGTGGGACTGTATTTCTTTGTGTGTGTCTGCCGGCTGGCTCGGGCAGACTACATGCATAATGACTACATGCATTAACCTTCACACTCTTCGAAGGATGGTGGAGAAGATTAACCGTGCATCAAGCATGACACAAATACCACGTTGAACATTTTGATGGTTTCTGGTGCTGTTCTACTGGGGAGTCTATTCTAATATTTGTAATACGTGTAATAAACTGTATCATGTGTAAACTACTTACTGGGAACAGTTCTCCTTCTCTTCTATTTGTAGGAACATTATTATTATTATTATTATTAATTTAAGACCAGTGAATGTACAGGTTCATTCCATACTCAGCATGTCAACTGTGACTGCATTCAAAAGTCATTTTTCTGCTACCCAAGACATTGATTTATGATGTGAAAACTGATATTCAATTTATGATTCCAGATTATTGCTCATCAAAGACTAAATAACAAGGCCTGATGCAGATGCCGACGGTATGTGCATCCATCTGACCTGTACTTTAGTCTTTGTGTGGTGATGTGACTGGACTATGGCGCCGATGGCACCACCCTGTTTGCAAAATGCATTCCATACAGAAGTTTTTAAGATGAATAAATGAAGTTGTGCACATAAAAAGGAAGGCCAACTAGGTGAGTTTGGAGCATCTGTAGCAAACTTTTCTTTTTTTTCCATTATTTAATTTTTCCATTTTAAATTGGGTCACAAAGAGCAGATGTTTTTGTCATCTGGTGTTTGTCACATAAAATGAGAAGATAATGCAGTGTGCTGTCAAGGAAACTACAGGCTCTTACTACTTTATTTACCTTGAGCTTTCTCCGCATGGTTTCCAAATGAAGCACTTTTCTTCCATTTCTTCGCCTTTTCTGCACAAATAGCAGTGGACATGTTATGTCTTGGCAGGAACATTAAATCTAACAGGATTTCAGGGTTTTTCTTAGTGGGAGGAGTCTGACCTAAGTCATCTTCTAGAGTGTTGTATTCATTGGATGACTTAAGGTCTGTTTAAAGCCTGAGATAAGTAATTTGAAAGCATTAATGTTAAAAAAAAAAAACAACATCATCCTAATGTTCATTTGCATGCTTCTAAAGATGATTCTGTGGATGTCTGCTGCAGTGTGTTGATGCATGTTGCTTTGTCTTGTTTTACTTGTAAATTGAGTGTTTTGCTTGAAGCCTTTTAACCAAAGATATACCAAAGATTAAAGATCAAAGATATATATATAAAATATTCCCAACCAGAGAGGAAAATGCTTGAGATCCATGTTATTACACAAGCACCAGTGCTCATCATGTCCCCGTGTTGTACTTGGACACTGACCACGTCATGGTCATACGGATTCCTGTGTACAGACCAAGCGTCGACCAGCAGTGAGGTCACCCGTTGATTTATGAACGTTATGAAGTCTCCAGTTCAGATTCTCTCCGTCACCATCTTTGCTAGTTCGGAGCAGGAAGTGACCATATTTGGACGAGCTGGGGGCGGAGCCAGCAGTGGATCTGACTGATCTGATTGGAAACCTGACAATACTACGTCTCACCCACTGGTAGCTGTAGCCTGACTGTGCCACAGGCCTGTCAATCAGACAGACACGCCCCCAAAAACAGGTCTTTTTGAAGCTTATTTTCTAATTAATGATGGATTATTTTCAGATGAACCACCAGCACACGAGTGTGTAAGAGTGAGAATGACATGCAGAAAACCACATTTTATAAGAGACGTTTAACAGGAGTCTATGGAGCTGGAGGATTTTTGGAGCCAACCTCTGGTGGCACTCGGTGGTATTGTAGCTTAAGGCACTTGTGCATTAGCCTAATTTTTGAGGGCCGGAAGCAACAAAATAACCAATAACTGTTTGGAAATGGTCTCAGACAGACAGACACACACCTGGGTAACAACCTAATCAAATTCTACTGTGGATCTGAAGAACAAAATGACAGCAGGGGACCATGTGTCGGTAAAACGTTGAGGAGAAAGAACGTTTCATGGTTTGCAGCATATTTCATTACTGTAGATTAGATAAAGTATAAAAGGAATTTATGCATATACAGTTTTGTAAAATGACAGAAAGATAAACCGTGCAACTGTGAATCACTAGCTCCTCATCGAGAAAACAAGTGTTCAATATATATATTTAAATAATTTATTTCTGTATGCCACAAATCAGTTGGGCATTCATTCAGAGTATAAAAATATCTCCCTTGTCTGACTTTTAAATAACAGCCATGAGATACATGTGGACCCTGAACTGTGGTTTACCAAGCTGTAACATGTAAAAGTACAACCTCTGCATCTGACCTTTACTGGTGACCCTTTACTGGCTCGGAGCCTTAGACTTTAGATAATTCAACGAGACCGAGGTGATGAGGGGGAGGAAGAGCAGGCCAGAGAGCAGCAGCCAGAAGGGTTACGCAACCTTTGTTTCAACAAATGTCAATACAGAGCAATAGACGGTACCTGCACACTTCCTACAGCGGAGTAGGCTGCATAGGAGTACTGCTGCTTCGGCAGGTCGTTGGTGCCTCGCTGGTCACAGGGGATCCCGTTCGGCAGGAAACACTGGTGACTGGATCTGTCAGTGATGGTGTTTGGTGTGGAACCAGGCAGGCTGAGCAGAACCGTGTGGTTTGATAGATGGACATCAGTCAAACCGAGGCCCACCCACTGCCTGTAGAGGTACCGGGCTCTGGACTCTTCGCTGTCATCTGACAGGCTGGAGAAAGACCTGCAGACAAAAGGAGGTGAAGAGAAACCAGGGATTAACGACGCAGGGTGCAAAATATATAATTTGCCAAATTTCGAAGAGGAGTTTTGCTTGAACTTCCCATCATCCCTAGTCAGTACCAGAAAATGAAATCCCAGTATTTCCCAATATTGCTTCATCAAAATGTACTGTTTTCCTGAGAAAATGTACCTAACTACTGTGTGCTGAGGGGATCATATAGTGCTGAATCCCAGACTCCTCCTCATTAACCATGTTACCGTCATATAGAAAATGTAGATACATAAAATAAAAACATTAACTGGAGCAATTATTCACCTCCAGTAGATCACTGCCACGGTACCACTTCATAGCTCGTATGTGTGGTTTTCTTCATCTTTTCTCTTGTGCTTCCAAGATACAGTTTGAACTGCTTGAATAGCTTCAGGTCACCTCCATAAAAACACTCCATATAAACAGAGACAAGCGGAGATGATGAAAAACAAGTATGAAACCATTCTCCAAGCAGCATCGTGTTGTTTTAGCATCAGACTTTCACAATCATCAGGACTGTATGGTGGTTGGACTGACGTTGTCCCACCCACTGTATTCAAATTCATATTAAACATTTTATGTTGTAAAATCGTGAATAAAATATGTTAACACAACTGTGTTCATATATTGAAAAAAAAAGAATGACAATGTCTACAAAGATGATTTACTTTGAGGCAAAAGCAGAAAGCAATGATCCCACAGAGTAATTATTTCAAAATCATGGTAGAACATTCGTCCTGCTTTTTTAAATCTATTTTACCCACATTCGACACATTTTTCTTTGCACGTATACACACAAAAATGCTTTTTACACCCACCAGCTTTTTATTTTAACACTAGTTTGAAAATTAATCTTAAAATGTTTTACACAGACGGCAGCTGTTATAGTGGCTCTGTACCGCCAAACAACGTGCAGTTTAATGCTATCCCAAATAACATAATTTATAAGTCAGTTTTCAGGCTACATTTAAGAGGTTTATCACAAATGTTAATCATCTCACAATATGAGACATCCCATTTCTGTAACTGAAGGGAAGCAGCGTGAAAAAAACACATTTTTGACAAACCACGACAAGTCATAAGAGGAGTTTGCAACTTGTTTAAGCAGAAGAACGGCACTAAGCATCTACAAACCGTCCCTGGAAGGTGTTTATTAGAACCGAGTAAAACTATCAGCACAAGAAACAGGATTGCAATTCTCTCTCCTACAATAATTTCCCGATACGATGACATTCATAACCATGAAATTCACATCTCAAGGCTTCTTAATGAAAGAACCACGTAATGACATTCTCGATAAATATCCTTTAAAATGGAAAATGTTAATAGAAGATTACTTTAAAGACTGAACTGTAGAAAAATCAATTTAGCAGTTCAAAAATGGAGGAGGATAATGGCAACGCTTCAACTAATTGGTCTTCATAACAGCAAAAGAAATGGCTCAATTTTCTTGTTTTCCTCGTCAGTGTGGCTGTACATCTGCATGTATGTTAAGCACGAACATCTTTTTCTTTCAGTCATTCTAAATCCTCTCAGGAGCCGTCAGCCTCCGTCACTCCCCTTCTCCTAATTGCAGAAAGAGATGTCAATAAAATTGGATCCAGGCCTTATTTGAGTCTCCTCTGCTGGTTTGTTTGGTTCCTGATGTTTACTCCCTTTATTGTTCTGACGCTGAGATGACTTGACTCCAGAGATCAGCAATAAAGACGAGTCCAGACTGAACGGATGGATATTTCAAGCTTTTGGGAAAGAACAAACACGTCATCACTGAATATACCTGGGCCTGAAAACACAACGATGAAATTCAACAACTTTTATAAGGAGTGTAAGATTGAAAGACTGAAATGTTCTCGTAATGTTTTCGTCAGGATTTTTTTGTTTCAGAATTTTCTTATAATATCTTAATAATAGAATGTTTTCAACACATTTTAAAAACATTTCAGGAATTACTGCTAAAAGTTCTGACAAAAAAAATGATTATGAAGACAATGTATTTTAAAATGCCTTTAAGCAACATACTCCTATTTTTAAGAAGACCAAAAAAAAACGTACAACTGAAAATATTACTGGAATGTTGAATAATTTTCTTGGAACGTTTTTAGAACCAAATTTTGGATACCTCCTAAACCAACAAGGTATCACAGCAAAGCATGTAATATGCTCGCCAATCCACTAGAGGGCAGTGTGTCACGGTCACAGCTTTGGCTCACAAGGCGTCAAAACAAAGTTCTTCACGACAACTAAAATGTGTGGACAAGTACGTGATTAAAAGAAAGACAGAAAACACAACAGACACACATCCATGTTGTTTGACCTCCGACATGGTGGTCTGTGACCTTCGGTTGCCTTCAACCCCTCAGCCTTCTTTAAGGACCTCACAGCCGCCGTAGTTTGTTCATCACATGATCTCCGTCACGTGACCTCCCCCTATTAACGTGTCTTCCTCGAACGCCACGGAAAAGCCAGGCATCACAAAGACATGCTGCTCTCTAGTGGATCCAGGGGTGTACTACATGCTTAGCCATGATACTGGGCTGTGCTAAACCCACACAAAAGACTGAAAGGTAGAAACGCTGGTCATCTGTGGTGTTAGGACGACTTTAAGACTTGTGGAAGCTGTTTTCATTGCTTCAAGTGTATGCTAAGCTAAGCTGAACATGAACACACTGCAGCTCCTACAATTTAGGCTGCATTCACACAACGTAGGCAGAATTTAGAAAACAGGAAGATAAACCACTAATGTTCAGTGCCTACTATTACATATCATTTCAATTTCATTAGATACATTTTTATGACATCTTGTTTGTGTGTTCGGGTCAACATCCAAGCTATAACTGTGACAGGGAAACTGCATTTTCTAAGAGCTCTAATATAAAGAGATGAGTTGTGCCTGAAAATCAAACATGGGACACCTCATGGCAACCGGTTGAGTTTGAATGACATCGGCCCAGTCTAAATCAAAGTGTACCTCAATTAAACACACAAAGACTCAAATTCAAACCATAAACCACTAGAGACCAAATCCACATCAACAACAGCAGCAGTTCTTCGTTACTGTGTAATATGAGTGTGTACACAGCAACACAAAACAGGAAACCTTGTATGTCATCAGTAGGAGAACACGACAACTGGAATCACCACAGGAGGCCAACAACACGCTTCCAAGGTTTTACTGTAGTGTTGTAGTAGTTGTAGTTTACATTACGTGTGTAGTGAGGACTTGTGTTGTGTGTGTATTCACATTTTTGGCCAAGACAGGTGATTTTTTTTTTTATTGAGCAAAAAGTTGCAGCCATGACAGTAAACAAAGCTTTGAATACGGATGTTGCTGTAAAGAGGTTAAAATAGATAAAATGGCGAAGTGCATGTGGGTGGGCAACATTCGCGTGTGCCTGTGGAATAGGCTTGTGTGTTTATAGTGTGTGTGTGTGTGTGTGTGTGTGTGTGTGTGTGTGTGTGTGTGTGTGTGTGTGTGTGTGTGTGTGTGTGTGTGTGTGTGTGTGTGTGTGTGTGTGTGTGTGTGTGTGTGTGTGTGTATCTGTCTCAGCAGCAGATGTCCCAAACACACAATTGTGCCATTCTCCAGTCAGCAGGCCACATCTCACAGCTCGCCAGGAGCAGCAGCGGGAGCAGTGTGTGTCTGTGTGTAGCTGTGTTCTCATGCATGTGTGTGTGTGTGTGTGTGTGTGTGTGTGTGTGTGTGTGTGTGTGTGTGTGTGTGTGTGTGTGTGTGTGTGTGTGTGTGTGTGTGTGTGTGTGTGTGTGTGTGTGTGTGTGTTTATGTTTGAGTGTGTGTGTTTGTACTGCTGTGTTCCCATGCATGTGTGTGAGTGTGTATCTCCTTATGTGTGTACGAAACCTTCAAGCTGTTGGAAGGACTCCCTGTGGTTTGGGATGCATGCCCGATTCTAACAACACTTCATGTCTCAAGTGACTCTGAGTGAGTTTGTGTTGCGTGTGTGTGTCCGTCTACATATGTGTGTTTAGGTGAATGTCTTTGTGTCTTTTGATTAAAATGTAACCCTGATGTCATGGAGTGAAAAAAAAAACACTTCCCATGAGTAAAAGTCACGCAACGAAGAAATATCTGGTCTTTACTTTTGTCTGTAATCAACAAAAATAAATTATTGACCATATTAACGTTCAAATAACTCACTAATTAATATTTCAATCCAACAAAGGATCAAATAATAACGTGAATTATGAAGAGAGCGGCTCGAAATGATGAAGTCACGGATTATGATTAAAGACGCTGCAAATACGATTGGACAATCACTGTTTGGGGCAGGGGTTTAGCAAACAGGTAATTCATAATTTACACATATAGACCATCATGACTAATGCTGTGTTCAGATGATGTCGTATCCACCGTGTTCAGAAAAGAGTCCGTATGAACGGCGCCCTCTGGTGGTATTCACCACGTCAGAACTCAATGTTCTACAAGCCTCCAGTTCACGAGTAGTGACGTGTTTGCTGACGTTTACAGAAAGGTCAGAGGTCATGGAAGTTCATGTTTGGTTGGATGTTCAGCTAATATATTGTAGAGTTTGTCTTCATAACTGAACTCACATGAGATACGTCTGAGGAAAATGTTCATCTTTCCAACGGCCTCATCTTTACTGTTTGCGTCTTTGTATTTCCTGTTAGCTTGATAAAATGTTATCCTCTGTGGCTTCTAGACACCAATCACGTTGCTGTTGCCTGGCAACAGTGTTTTAACAACTTAACAACTTCAACGTCGAGCATACGGTGAGCACGACTTCCCGTGTTGTAACCACAAGCTCCATTTGAACGCAGCATAGTAGTAGCTTGTCTGTGCTCTGTGAACACAGTCTGGGAACTCGGCTCATATCAACGTTTCCACAGATGGACAGTCTGAAGTGTCATTGGTTAACTGTGTTTGTCCCGCCCCTCCTTCACTGTGATTGGACGGCTGGTGGCGAGCTCAACTCTCAATGATTAGAAAACAACATGGCGCAGAATGAATGCTGAGCACCTCGTCACGCTGCTGGACTTCTTTAAAAACTCGCTGTACTCAGGAGAAACTCTTCGGTGGACACGGTAGGTAGCTGCAGTGGTCGATTCAGTGCATGCTGATTGGTTAACATTAACCCAAGGTCTACGCCCAGTAGGATGGAGCAATGGTTCTCTACAGAGGGTGGACTGACCATATTCACCAGTGAAAACGGGTCGGGTTCACCGGGCTAGAATCTGATCTCCGGACAACAGATCACGCTGCACTGTTTAAAGGACATTTAGGTTTCCCTTCTGATCTGTTGTATCATCACTTCTTGTACTGAAAAGATTTGCCACCGGTGTTTAAGCTGACGCCAAAACCATCAGGACAAACGGAGAATGTATGAGGACTCGTTTCCCTCTGAAGGACACTGGTCACTCAGTACACAGCCCACGGTGGCCTTTAGTGGCGTAGTTTATTAAAACTTTAATGGATCCACTAAAGCTGCCATTTCAGAAGGTTGCTGCTCCATCACTATCAGCTGCAGTGTATCTTGTTTAAGGCTGATTGCTGTCTTTCTTGACATTTTCTCCCAGCTAATAGGATTGAGCACAGATATCATGTGCCTCATCTGTATTATATTTTGAGGTATAAAATTCAAAAATGTAATTCAGAAAGCTTAAAAAAAAAAAAAGAATATTGGTGTATTTCCTGGGCTGTATAACCTTTCCTGTGCCTGCAGAGATGCTGTGATTGTTTTGAAGTGTTAATACAGGCTCCATCTGAAGCCTCACAACTCTCTTTATCAGATGAGTGGATTGAATGTCCCTTTCTGAAGCATCTCTACCCCACAGAGAACCATGAAAAGGTGTTTATTCAAAGACTTCAGCCGGCGGCAGCTGCTTCATGAAAGGATTTTATTTTAATGTTTCATATCTAGTCTCTTCTGAGATTTAATTAATTTTTTATTCACAATATTACTGACAAATGGGGTGAGGAAGAGAGATGCCTCTTCATCCTCATTTGAAAAAACAGTTTAAAAGTCTGGTCTTTAACTCCCAAGCTCAAATCTCTGTGCGAGTCCAAATCTTTTGTATTATTAAAGATGGAAAAAGGCAAATGTTGCTTCAAAGCCAACTTCATAGCATCGTTGCAGCATCTCCTCTGAACGACAGACACGCAAATGAACTTTGGCAAAGTGTGCGTGAATCATCTTATTTAGCTTTGCGCTGTTTTTAGTGCATGATTTGTGCTGGTTATAATGATAATGTGGAGGATCCATTAGTATACATGCCCCTGCATATTGTGGATACAACTGCCTCAGCATACGAGCTGCTGTTGCCTCTGCTGGCAGCTGCTGAGGATAATATATTCCTGTATCACACAATCATTTTAATAGCTCATCCATTTGTTCAGAAAACAATTGATTTTCTCTGTTTCCGCACACGTTAGTCACATTTGATTTCTCTCATCCCATTTGCATTTGTCACATTTTAAGAGCGCGCTGCCTGATAGGAAATCTTTATTCAGGTGCCAGGGCTGGTGTTAAGGTGGAATCTAAGTGGTGATGGAGGCTGCCAATAAAGAAGATTCAACACATCACCGGCACTTCCATGCACTGCAGCCCACAGGGAGGAATTAGGAAGGCACATCATCGGAGAGCTCAATCACTGATAGCGGGACAGGAATCAATTCTGCTGCAGTGCTGCTCGAGACAATTTCAATTCGTAATCTATAACATTTTCATGTAAATTAATTTAAGTTTTTCTGCTCTGACAGACCTAATTAAGCAGTGATTAAACCTGTATTTAGTTAATGAAAAATGATGACTGTGAGGTTTGTTTGGAGCCAGAGGAAAGATAACTGAGTCATTGCAGGTCATTCACAAATAATTCTTTACTGAAGCAGTGTCACACTGGAGGGTTTTAACGTCATTATTGGCAGGACAGTGATGCGGTCAGGACCGAGTCGCTGTCCTGCCAATAATGGTCGCTCTTTGTATACATAATAATATTACATATTATATGAAATTATATTCCAATTCTCTATTCCCATTGAGAACGTGGAGTGATATTTGTAGTGATGAGCAGGGTGTGATGTCATGATTCGTTCCAAATATTCAGTTGACCAATCAGATCTCTGGGTCAGAACTACTGGTTGTATAATATTTACACATGTATGTTGCTAAATTAATTTCCCCCTCATTAATCTTCAGTCAACACCCCATAATGACATAAACATATTTTTTTTTAAATCTGCATCATCACATTGGCATAAGTATTGTGACCCTCGTATGTCTCTGCTCAGGTGCCTCTGATCATCCTTGGGATCTGTCCACACTTTTGATAAATGAAACTGAATGGACATGGTTTGGCCTGTCGATATAAACTCACAATGAAGTGAATTAATTGAAATTATTTTATCATTCTGCGACAACAAAATGTAAAAAAAAAGGTGAAGGGGTATTGTACTTTCTAAATGCTGTGTATAAGCAGTGACAGTCACCTGGGAGACCTCAGAGGTAACAGAAAGAAATTAAAACTGCAAGCAGTGATGTACGGGCCCTCGCACTCCAGCGCACCGCCTCCCCGAAGTCGTCCCCCCGAAGCCGTCCCCCCGAAGCCGTCTCCCTGACGTGCAGCGCGCGAGGGACCGCGTATACCCGCTTGAAGTTGCTATTTTTGTCTCGTTTCCTGTCTCCAGCAGGGGGTGCTGGCGAGCCGTTTGGCCACGCCCACTCGCAAAACACATCAGCTGTATCGTCTCACCACACCGGATGTATGTCGCACGTTTCGTGAGGTTTCAAGTATCCCTTGACCTTAAACATCAACTTCCTGTGTCACGGCGAGACATCAAACTTTGCCGCATCGTCACGGTGACGCCCATTGACAAAGTCGAACGAATGTCTCAATATATCATCAACTACATGTTTAGGTTATTGTGACCCGACTTTACGTTCATGGGATCAACCAGCTCGACGTAGAATGTGAAAGTATGAAAAGTGTCATTTCCATTGGCCAACAGGGGGCGCTATGACTATGAGCGAATATTACCCCACAGGGGTCTTCAGGGCGGGGCTGTTATCATACCTGTGATGTTTGGAGAAGGTCGGTCCATGTACATAAGATTTAAAGCAACTCCTAGTTTCATGGCGAGACACTCAAAATGGCCGCCTCTCACGGGCACACACATCGACGAATTTTTTTTTATTTTGATAACTTTTAATCCCAAACATGTTAACTATCCATAGAACCTAAATTCAAGTCGGTCCGACAAAATCCCTCGGACTAGTTCGACAAAGTACAACGTGTCAGAATCGCCCAAAATGGCGACTAAATTCAAAATGGTGGACTTCCTGTCAAGTTGACGTAACAGTGCAATGTAACTTTTTTGTACATCTAGGTGTGATACACCGGATTTCATGAATTTAGGTAAATGTGGCCACCGGGGCATCTCTTTAAATCAAAATAAATCAGATTTAGGGCAGTATACGCACCAGTGGACCATCAGAGTTTTAACTTATAAAGAAGTCATAGTTTGTTCATATGTAACAATCTGTTAACATTCAAATAAATACTGTAGAACTGTTCACGGAAACAGATGCAGTTTAAGTGTTTGTTATGGCACCGCAGAGTATTGCCTTCAAATGGGGTCTTTGACCTTGTATACGAGAAGAGTCCCCATTAACGCTCCCTCGTGTGCTATTCACGACATCCGAACTTAAAATGTTCTATAAGCCACAGTTTATTGCAGCGTTGTTTTTTGGACTTAGTCACTTGAACGCCAACCATATAGTGGACGCGACTTCCCACGTCATAACCACGAGTTCCATTTTAATGCATTTCAACTCTCAGCTGCTTTGCGTCAACATAAAATATATATATACAGTGGTGTGAAAAACTGTTTGCCTCCTTCCTGATTTCTTATTTTTTTGCATGTTTGTCACACTTAAATGTTTCAGATCATCAAACAAATTTAAATATTAGTCAAACATAATACAAGTAAACACAAAAAGCAGTTTTTAAATGAAGGTTTTTATTATTAAGGGAGAAAAACAATCCAAACCCACATGGCCCTGTGTGAAAAAGTGTTTGCCCCCTAAACCTAATAACTGGTTGGACCACCCTCAGCAGCAACAACTGCAATCAAGCATTTGCGATAACTTGCAATGAGTCTTTTCCAGCTGTGGAGGAATGTTGGCCGACTCATCTTTACAGAGTTGTTGTAATTCAGCCACATTGGAGGGTTTTCCAGCACCAACCTCCTTTTTAAGGTCATGCCACAGCATCTCAATAGGATTCAGGTCAGGACTTTGACGAGGCCACTCCAAAGTCTTCATTTTGTTTTTCTTCATCCATTCAGAGGTGGACTTGCTGGTGTGTTTTGGATCATTGTCCTGCTGCAGAACCCAAGTTGGCTTCAGCTTGAGGTCACGAACAGACGGCCGGACGTTCTCCTTCAGGATGTTTTGGTAGACGGTAGAATTCATGGTTCTATTTATCACAGCAAGTCTTCTGAAGCAGCAAAACAGCCCCAGACCATCACACTACCACCACCATGTTTTACTGTTGGTATGATGTTCTTCTTCTGAAATGCGGTGTTACTTTTACACCAGATGTAACGGGACACACACCTTCCAAAAAGTTCAACTTTGGTATCGTCAGTAGACAGAGTATTTTCCCAAAAGTCTTGGGGATCATCAAGATGTTTTCTGGCAAAAATGAGACGAGCCTTAATGTTCTTTTTGCTCAGCGGTGGTTTTGGTCTTGAAACTCTGCCATGCAGCCATTTCTGCCGAGTCTCTTTCTTCTGGTGGAGTCATGAACACTGACCTTAACTGAGGCAAGTGAGGCCTGCAGTTCTTTGGATGTTGTCGTGGGGTCTTTTGTGACCTCTCGGATGAGTCGTCGCTGCGCTCTCGGGGTAATTTTGGTCGGCCGGCCGCTCCTGGGAAGGTTCACCGCTGTTTCATGTTTTCTCCATTTGTGGATAATGGTTCTCACTGTGGTTCTCTGGAGTCCCAAAGCTTTAGAAATGGCTTTAGAACCTTTTCCAGACTGATAGATCTCAATTACTTTCTTTCTCATTTGTTCCTGAATTTCTTTGGATCTCGGCATGATGTCTATCTTCTGAGGATCTTCTGGTCTACTTCACTTTGTCAGGCAGGTCCTATTGAAGTGATTTCTTGATTGAGAACAGGTGTGTCAGTAATCAGGCCTGGGTGTGGCTCGAGAAATTGAACTCAGGTGTGATAAACCACAGTTAAGTTATGTTTTAACAGGAGGGGGGAAACACTTTTTCACACAGGGCCATGTGGGTTTGGATTGTTTTTCTCCCTTAATAATAAAAACCTTCATTTAAAAACTGCATTTTGTGTTTATTTGTGTTATCTTTGACTAATATTTAAATTTGTTTGATGATCTGAAACATTTAAGTGTGACAGACATGCAAAAAAAATTGGAAATCAGGAAGGGGCAAACACTTTTTCACACCACTGTAGATATATATATATATATATATATATATATATATATATATCCATCCTTCCTTGACCATTGTTGAGACCGGTCTGCTGTTAGCAGTGCATGTAAACACAGAACATAAAAGTTTTATAAAGCACCCATAACTCCAGTATGTTCTCACGAGGACATGAGGAACACCAGACTGTCTTTAACTTCCACCGGGGTAGTGGAGTCACCTCAAGGGGGAGAAGTAATGCTATTATTCTCCACGAAGGTGAGAAACATCTTCAACTTCCATTCAATCCAACTCCAATCAAAGGATTTGGATCTATTTTTCTCATGATTTTTCTATCTCCTGAATAAATGAGATCAACTATGACAAGCATTTTTTTAAGGCAGAGATTTTTAGATGAAGAATTTAATAAAGATGGGACATCATTTTTTAATATTCGAAATAGTCATTAAAATATAAAAAAAATCGATAAGTATGTTCAAGTGTCGTTCTTCCTTATTTCCCTCATTTTGACCAGCAACTGGTTGTCATGCGTCACTCCTGTTAGAAGTGGTGGTAATACACATTATAGCTGTGTGCAAACTGCCATTAAACAACATACCTAGAAGAGGAACAGACTGCTACCAAGTAAAACTGTTAAAAGCAGTATGAACAGCAGAAACATGCCGTCAGGAAGTTCGTCGGAACTCCTTCAAAATAAAAGATGAGGCACAGTATAAATTGTCCAGGTACGGTGTGGAATATAGATCTGCTTAAGTGCATATGTGGGCTCATATGATGTACGTTCAAAATACATACTGACTGTAATCATTGTAAAACACATTGTTTATGCAGAAACATATCACGTGTATGAAATATGGCCAAATGTAAGATGCAACTAGTGCATCATATTAGGAAATGAAATGTGTTTGAGGGAACTGAATGTGTTGATTGTTTGTCTTAACATAGAAAACAGGAATCTGTGCGGGCGGGTCACGTGGGGTGTAACTCGCTATCAGGCAAGAGGAGGTGTGGCTTAAACGGAGGACAGTGGAAAAGTACTGAGACAAACATATGCAAATGTTCCCGCCACAGTATAGGTCACGCCTCTTCCTATAGTATAAGGGTATGTGCCGGAAAGCGGGAAGTTAGAATCCAACAGAGAGACCTCAGGTTGATGTTGGGCTCTCCAAGATATCTTGTATGCTATGCTTAATAAAAATAAGCTAAGACCGGTAAATGCCTAAAAGACTGCTTCTATCAACGGACTCGGGGAAAACAATTGGGGATACAACAACGGCTAGCATATAGGTCTTCCACAGCGATGCCCCTCATTAGAGTGAAGCACCAAGGAGACACTCCGTCCACTGATCAATAATCAATGACCAAATTAATTGAGTTTGAAGTTGGACGTGCAGCGCGATCAATGGCCCTCATCTCAAAATGAAAGTAAAGGCAGCAAGATAACAGTACAAGTGAGTCCCTCCTATTTTCAAACGTTTTTTTAAAATTATTATTATTCAATAGTTTGTAGAGCATTTTTGAAGCCCTTTTTCGAGAATTTAAAAGAGAGGGGAAATTATTTGGTCATCAATGAATGAGTGGAATAAACAGAAAACGTGTTCTTAGTCAGCTTCGACTACAGAAAGAAAAAGGCTCTCACTGCAGACACTGAAACAGGATCACTCTTCCATTTACAGCAGGTGTATTCACTCGACTACCGCAGGATAAATGCTGCTGATGTTCCTATTGGTCCACACTGTTATATATCTGTCTATCATGCTGTCAGTGTAAGAGTTGTTCTTTATACTGATATACAGCGGAACAACTCTCTGTAGTATTTACCACAGTGTCTCTGTGGTCCAATAATCAATATTTAATTGATGACACCATTACTATCATATTTACAAAAAAATATTTTTGCAAATATGAACACATTAAATATTCCTGTAAATGCTCAATGTCGTAGGGTGGCTCAAATTTGGTGGCTCTCTTACTGTGTGTGTGTGTGTGTGTGTGTGTGTGTGTGTGTGTGTGTGTGTGTGTGTGTGTGTGTGTTGCTATGAGTGTAACACACCACAGGTTAATGAAAACAGAGTTCAGAGACAGATTGACTTTAAATAAAGACTGCTACCGGTTGAATGTAAAACAGATCCATTGGTGCTGCGTTAAGCTACGCTGCTGAATAGTAATGCGCACGCACGCACGCACGCACGCACGCACGCACGCACACACACACACACACACACACACACACACACACACACACACACACAGAGAGAGAGAGAGAGAGATAGCACATACACTGTAAAATTAACCTCTGACACCCTTGAACAAAATATTACATTTAGCTCTTTGAGTTGGGTAATAAGGGCAGGCGATGATAAAAGAAGGAAAACAGTGCAGCTTCAGCCACTTCCAGCCATCATGATCCTGGTCTGTACAAATCTAATATTATGTTGAGACCTCAGCTAATTAATGAATTTAACCCCAGCCTTTGACTAGAATGAATCTCATTTACATGGGGGGACTGAAATTCCCTGAACTTAGTGCTGACCTCTAACAGCTGGATCTCATTCAAGAACACATCATTAAGTTAAATCTACTAAATTACTGGTTTTAAAACCTGGAAAAAACACGTAAGACACGGTGACATTTTGTCACAGGAGCAAACAAAAAAAACTCTAAGAAATGGACAGATGTGTTTTAAGTAGGTTTTGGGCCATTTCAATCAACCAAAATGCAACTTGACAAAAGTAAATTCTTCACCAATTTGACAGCAAAGATTCAAACAACCAAATACAGAAACATACTGCAAATAGCACACACTATAATGGAAATCCCTCTAAAAGCTGATTGACACACTACCAATAGTACATGTAGCTCATTTTCATGGTCGACTTTAGACTTTTACCAGATGTCATTCCCACCCGGAGCCTCACAATTGCAACTGGGATTTCGGGGTTATTAAAGACTGCAAGAGTTGTCCTCCTAAAAGGACCGAGTTAAGGCTGAGTTAGAAGGAACCTTTAGAGTAGGAGAGCTTCATTTCATCTACCTGTACTTCCTCTTTCTCGGATGCAGACTAATGATAGGTTCAAGCAGTCTTCATAAACCCCAGAATCAAATATTTCCTAGTTCATAGACAGTAGTTCGGTAAATTCATGCAAAAATAAATCTATAATTAAGAGCATACACACCCAAATAATGCACTCCTTGTTGGCTCATCCATTACATGCAAAGAGCGATGATCAATGTAACTAAACACCAGACAAATATAACATCCTCCTGTTATGTTTCTCAACTTCACGGACCGACAAGAATATCATGAGAACCTCATTCTTAAAAGTTCAGATAACGGACTGATGGCTGAAGATTATCAGTCCCTCCACGATCTTGTAAAAACAATAAAAGATGCAAATTCGAGCAAACTTTAAAATGTCTTCGAGAGTTTGCAATTTTTTAAGTCGTGATTTTTCTGCAAAAAAAATGTCATCAGAATCTGTGCTGAAAGTATTAACGGCATATATTAAGTCTTTTCAGACAAAACTCACTTTATTAACACAAATAACTCCTCATTTCCAATCAGAAATGCTCTGCTCCTGTTTTCATCACCAATTAAAACTGAGCACCGAGGAAACAGGAACAAGAGGAAAAAGCAGAAGTGACGGGATTTGTGGGAAATGTGGTCTTTACAATAAAATGTTTGAATTAAAAATTACTTTGTAAATTTTGAGAAAATTTGCCACCAAATCAAGCATTTTAATCACAGTAATCACAAAAATACACTGCAAAATCCCGGAGGGATCCGGATAATGAGCCACACCAGCTGGAAACTCCAAACTCAAATCAAAGCGATAAACCTCAGCCAACAATAACTGAAGAACAAGGTGTTGTTGATATGTTAAGACTCAGATGAGCCCACTTGTAGTGCGTACTTTTGCTAGATATTCACTCCTCACCTCTTCTCATGCTTTACACACCTGTTCCTCATCGTCTGCCTCTCCAGCTGCACCTAATCAACTAATTACTCTGATTTATTTCAACATGCACACAGAGAGCAACTTCCCACTTTCATTTGTGACACTTACGCTGTGTTCCAAATAGTGCACCTATGTACAAACACTTGATATTCTGAGTGCATGAGTGCTTTTATACTTACAACTATGGAAGCATGCTGTACTGTAAATGCTTGGATGGTGTACTCGTACCTGTCCACAAATAGAGTGTAACATGATTGACAAACATGTAGGTATGTAGTGGACAAAGAGGGACCACTGACCAAGGAAACAGAAGCTGTTGTACAGTAAAACGGTTTATTTTTCAGTAAATACCACCATACTGCAACTGGATTAAAAAGAATCAGTATGTTGAATGTGTGTGTTAAACAGAAGGCACCAACACCCTCATTTCTGGGTAAAATAATTAAAGATGCATATTTGTTGGCGGGTGTTTATTTCTATGGACGAGCGAGTACACCATTATCAGTATCTGTTCTCGGAGGGGGTGGGGCTTAATCCAGAAGTGGGCGCTCACCTGAAGTTGCATTTAAACCTCAAATTGATGAGTTGATCAGGAATTGCTAATTTATTAGGGCCCGAGCACCGAGAATCGGTGCGAAAGCCCTATTGTATTTCGTAAAAATGTTCTCATCCTTTCTTCTTCTTCTTCTTACGTAAAGTGATTTTCCTTTTTGGAAGCTTTATCATATTCAAAAACTCATGAAAGTCCCCCGGCGAAAACTTTCATATTCTAGTGGAGTTGCGAGTGGGCGCGGCCAAACGGCTCGAGAGCGCCCCCTACAGAGATGCCCCGGCGGCCACATTTACCTAAATTCATGAAATCCAGTGGACACGTGTATCACACCGAGACGCACAAAAAAGTTACATTGCACCGTTACGTCAACTCGACAGGAAGTCCACCATTTTGAATTTAGTCGCCATTTTGGGTGATTCTGACACGTTGTACTTTGTCGAACTAGTCCGAGGGATTTTGTCAGACCGACTTGAATTTAGGTTCTCTGGATAGAAAACATGTTTGGGATTAAAAGTTGTCTAAATAATTAGTTTTCATTGATGTGTGTGCCCGTGAGAGGCGGCCATTTTGAGTGTCTCGCCATGAAACTAGGAGTTGCTTTAAATCTTATGTACATGGACCGACCTTCTCCAAACATCACAGGTATGATAACAGCCCCGCCCTGAAGACCCCTGTGGGGTAATATTTGCTCACAGTCATAGCGCCCCCGGTTGGCCACTGGAAATGACACTTTTCATGAGAAAACTATTTACAGAACAGCTCCAGAGCAACATTTTTATCACAAGAGGAAGAGAACTATTTACGGAACACTTTTTTTTTTTTTTTTTTATAAAAGTTGCTGTATTTATAGTTATTGTTGAGCTACAGAGAGAAAAAATATCAGGTTAGTGATATAAAATAAAAATAATAATATACTTTACTTTATTTCAGCAAGTAATGTGTGTCTGTGCGTGTGTGTCAGACTGGTTTTATTGTTTTATTAAAATAAACTGACGGTGGTAATCTGGGTGATTTATGCGGACAGTCCACACTGAAATACGAATTCAGCCTTACACAATATTCTCAGTGAGACCGCTCAGCTGAGTGAAGATATGTTAACGAGGAATAAGAGCCGTTGGAGAAAAAGGAAAACAAACATAAGCACAGTGATGAGCTGAAACCTGCGACTCGTCCAGTCAGAACAAAGTTTTCAGAGTAACTCGGCTGAAGATATTTTATACGAGCCGTGTGCAGATTAGATAATAAGATATTAAAATGGTTTTAGAATAGCACACTTTACCCAGTTAACAAAGACCTGATAAGAAACAGAAGGGGAGGACACAAATGTGGAAGAATGTGTTCCAGCGCTGATTTCCACTCATGAATCTTGAAGACAGTTTTGATGTAATGAGTTTTGAGTGTGTAGGCCGGTGGGGATGTTTGGTCAGATCAGATCAAAGATGTAAGGCCAGGTTTGTGACTTGGTGTGGCCATAGGTCATCACAGGTTGAGCTGCAGTGCAGTGGATCCCTCTCAGGGTCACAGCATCACCTCTTTATTGGCCTATTTATTAGTAAAGGAAATGATGAGAAGCATTCCAACATCCATAAAATGTAGACCCTCTCAGCTAATGTCTGCTATCACCACTATTATTTTATATCAAAAACTGTCCCTGTTTCAGTTTCCACTGGGAAACTTTCAGGAGTGGAGTCCCTTCTTCAGCAGCCACATCTCCAGTCTGATTCAGGGCCGTTTCACATCACTTTTTGTGTTTTAAAGCAGACTGAATGCAACTAACTTTCTTTGTCATTCCTCATTTTAAATGTAAAAAATGCTAAACTCTCTGCACAACTGTCATTATTTCATATTGTTTTCACACTTTCAGACAATGTAGTGATAGTAATGAGTTTTATCCGCAGCACACTGCCATGGTTGATATGGTGCAGGAAGTGTGCCTGATGATCTGATGTCTATATCAAAGCCAGTGAGTGATGTAGCCTCTGATGGGCTGGTGATGGTGATGGATCTCTCCCTTCTTCTCTATGAGGCAGGTCAACCTCTCCCTGAGCTCAGCTACTCATTCAGGAAATAGAGTAATTCACATGCCTACCTCAGCACCTATTGTCTATATCTGACTTCACAGGTTACCAGCATCCAAACACAAGCAACTAATGGGCTACTCACTTGCATAAAATCTCAAATACAATTTCACACCAACTTGGAAATAATGTGTAAATGAGAACAACTGCACTATGTTTTTAAAACAGCTGCATCGAACAGAGTCGAGGAGAATACAGAGCAGGAAGTCCATATCCTTCTGTCTCTCTCTGTAATTACCAACAAGAAAAGTTTTGCTTTATATGTGTCAAGACAATGTAAGTGACAAATGAAACTGAGCATTGACAAATTCATAATAAAGTAAAAAGCCAACTATTAATAAGGGTATTGCACAAATAGAGCCCAGCAAGTAAAGAAGCGGAAGCAATAAAGAACCAGCCAGTCGACTGCATCGGACCTGGAGTGTAATTCAGATTCTTGTTTTAGATGTTTTATGTATGCACCATCCTGGACTGACTACAGTCATGTCTATATAATTGATAACTGCCATGTGTCTACTTTCACAGATGTACTTCCTGCCTCCAACATGTATTCATACTGAAAAAAAACCAAAAGCCAAACAGTTCTATTTCCAATTACTTCCAAAACCCTGGGAGTGTTTTCTGTGCCATCCATTGGACCAACAGCTCCTCATACTACATGTAGGCTATGGATGTAAGACATGGATGTAAGACATGGACGTAAGACATGGACGTAGGACATGGACGTAGGACATGTATGTAGGACAGGTCCACGTTGAGTCAGGACACCACAGAGTTCCACTTGCAATCAGTTGTACCACTTCCCTGTTGGTTCCTTTGTGATCAGATGGTCACCGACCACCAACCAGATGACTCTCTGACTCCGTTCTATGGCAGCCAGTAGTCCTCTGTGGGATCCGGCCACATGGACCAGTCTTGGCTCCACTCAATGAGCCTCCAGAGCCCATGACCATGTCGCGGGTTCATTGGTTGTCCTTCATTGGACCACGTCACTAACCACTACATAAAACCTGCTGTTTTTGAAAGACCTTGACTCATTTGGCCCTTGTCAGAGTCAGTCAGATCCTTAGTTTTGGCCCTTTGTAATACTTTCAAAACAAACTTGAAGAAGTGACGGTTCACTTGGCTTCGCCTCCTGATGGACATAGTCTCCTTCTTACACCATTTAATTCTGTCTCACACTTTGTTTTACATGTTTAATTATAGGTGCAACAAGAATATTCAGGTCAGTATCTTAAAATCAGAATAGCAATCTCAAATGATCAGTCCCATAACTGATTAAATAATAAAATAGTATTAATAGTATTATTTAAATCTACATAGGTTTTTTTAGACTAAAAAAAGTATTAACTATACAGCCAATAGAATTGAGCTATGACAAACTCAAGCCACACATTATAAACTCTGACTGAGGTGATGCTATCCTGGTGTGAAAGTGAGCAAAGAGCTGAAGAGCTGCAGGCAGGAAAATTAGAGTTCCACCTGAGTTTCCATAATTCAAATTTTGTCCAAACTTTTAACACCCTGGTTAAAAGCCAAAGTAGAGACGTGTGCATCCTATTAATCAAAGACGGAGAGAAGTGAGATTGTTTGTCCACAGTGAAAGTACTACTGATTATTCAGCATCAGGTAACACACAGTATTATGGTTAACATTGCCGACCTGATGTAGGGAGTTCAAAGACTTGATGGTAGACCAGTATTTCTCAAACTGTGGGGCGCGCTCCTCTAGTGGGGTGCAGTGGTATTACAGTGGGGCGCCGGGGGAAATGCAGAATTTTTTTTATTTCAAAACTTCATTGAGAACTTCACATATTACAAAAGTACAAAGTACACGGACATAAAACTAAGTCATTAATAAATACATGGCGAAATGCCTGTACTTTCGTGTAAATGTTTACGTTACACCGTTAACAGGTTGCGCTTGCGCATGCGCAACGGCCAAGATCCTTGGCGACTCGCATGTGTAGCTTAGTGTGCGTAGAGACATTTGGCAGATGAGGAGAGACCAGTCTGTGTTTTATGTCTGAAAACTCTGTCAGCGGACAGTATGAAACCCAACAAATTAAAAAGACACTCGGAGATATTACACCCCACTCACGTCAATAAGCCACTTGGCTTCTTTCAGAGGAAACTTGGTGAATACCTCAAGCAGGCAAATAACTTTGTAAAAGTGGCATCAGTAGCCAACAATGCACAACTGGCGTCATACAAGGTCGCATACAAAATTGCGCAGTGCAAGAAACCACACACCATCGCCGAGGAGCTCATACTCCCTGCAGCTCTCGATATGGTTTCAACAATGCTTGATGAGACAAGCGCCACAAAATAGGTTGACAGCTCAAACACTGAGTGAGTTCTGGCTTGGTGTGGAGAGGGAGCATCCACTCATTGGACAGAGGGCTGTGGGCATTCTGCTTCCCTTCGCCACATCCTACCTCTGTGAGATCGGCTTTTCTGCTGTTGCCTCTCTCAAAACAAAATACAGATCTTAGCTCAACATTGAGCATGAGTTGAGAGTGTCCGTATCAAGTCTGCAACCCCATTTAAAAAGATTTGTATTGGAAAGCAGGCTCATTGCAACTACTAATACTGATAAAACTTGATGGCTCACACATAATTTTGTTTTGCTTTGCACAGGTTGCACGTTATTGTTGTTTTGAAAAGATATGCAGTGTAAAACTCAGTAAAACTCTTTATTGCCAAATATTTGAACTTCTTTCTTTTAGTTTTTCACAGGTTGCACTTTATTGTTATTATCTTGAAAAGATATTCAGTGCAAAACAGGTTAATTGCAGCCACAATAAGCAATTTTTTGCCAAATATTAGTTATTTTTTGCACAGATAGAACTTTATTTGCATTGTTCTAACAAAGTGATTGCACATTTGATTTGTTTTTGTCTGATGGAGCAACCTGGTTTACTTGAAAGTGATTGCAATTTTCTTTATTATATTATTTGAAAAAGCACAGATGGAGGAGTCACAAAATGTTATTTTAATAAAAATTCAACATGGACCATTTTGTTACAATTTTGTTGGGGCGGTGGGGCATGAACATTTTTCTTCCTCCAAAGTGGGGCGTGACAGAAAAAGTTTGAGATCCACTGCGGTAGACAGATTTACTTTAAAACTGTTTCTTAAATCAGAAGAAAATGGTACTGAAGCAAAGTTCCATCATCATCTTCCGCTTGTCCGGGGTCGGGTCGCAGTGGCAGCAGGCCAAGCAAGCTGACCCAGACTTCCCTCTCCCCTGCAACACTTTCCAGCTCATTCTGGGGGATCCCGAGGCGTTCCCAGGCCAGCTGGGAGATATAATCCCTCCAGCGTGTTTTGGGTCGTCCCCGGGGTCTCCTGCCAGTTGGGCGTGCCCGGAAAACTTCCAGAGGGAGGCGCCCAGGAGGATCCTGATTAGATGCCCGAACCACCTCAGCTGACTCCTTTCGACGTGAAGGAGTAGCGCCTCAACTCCAGGTTCCCTCCTGATGTCTGAGCTCCTTACCCTATCCCTAAGGCTGAGCCCAGCCACCCTACGGAGGAAACTCAATTTGGCCTCTTGTAGCATAACAATGCTAACAATAACAATATGACCATTTCCAAGACAATATTAGGTCTTTGGTGGTTTGTCCTTTCCTTTCTGTGCAGAAACCAAATATTTGGTATTCTGGCAGCGGTCGAGGTCACTGGAAGCTCACATCTACTGTTTGCTTGTGTGAACTGAGATTTTGGTGGTTAAAGGTTGAAAGGTCAAAGGTCTCTGTGAGAACATGCCTTTTCCATTTTATCTCTGGAACACCTTAATGAACCTTCCTCAAATTTAGTACAAATGTTCACTTGGACTCATGGATGAACTAAACAAACTTTGGTGGTCATAGTTCAAGGTCGTGAGCCCAATATCTGGTGAAAGCCTCTCGGGAATGTCTTTAAATTTGCCACTAGAGTCCTTTCAATAATGTAAAATTAATAAATTATATATTGAAAAATAATTATGAAATAAAACTGTTTAATCGTCCTACAAGTCCTTTAAATATGTATGTTAGCATGAATTTTCAAATTTGGTTAATTTCTGAATACTATGAATATTTTTTTCTGAACTAATGTGATTGGTAATTCTCAAGTGTTTCCACGACCACCATTCATTATTTATACCTGACTCCTACTCTGCTTAACAGCTTCCTGCAGGACAGGTCAGCTCAAATGCAACTGTTTTGTTACAACTCATCCTCGTTGGGTAAATTTTGTTTTTCAGTTATTCTATTAACTCTAACAACTAATAACTTTAACAGTGTTAAGTTGAGGCAAGCACAGGTGCTTCAGCACATCCTGTTGGTGATACTTGATTATATCACCAATCAAATGGCTCTTTTAAGATTAAATCCAGTCATCTGCTTTTGCATTAATGACATTATTTTCTGGCAATTCTCAGTTGAAGTTTTTTCAAAGTGTAGCCACTGAAGAAAGTCTTTTGAGGCAACAAACTTCAAAAATGTTTCTTTTACGAAGTTTTTGAGTTTAACAAACGGTGGCCCTGGCGCTGCCACCGGCAACCAGACACATCTGCGCTGATGTGAGGAAAGCCATCTTGGACCGGCTGGGCCTCGTCCCAGAAGATAAGAGAAGAAGGTTCCGCGAAGCCAAGCTGGGGCGCAAGGACCGGCCCTTCACATATGCCCAGCTGCAACCGGGGAGCTCAGGAGGGGTGGAGGCCGTAATAGAGAGGGTGGTGATCGAGCAGTTTGTGGAGGGTCTGCCGTGAAAAACATCAGCGTGGGTCCGCTGCCACCGTCCTACGTCGCTGGAGACTGCCATCACTTTGGTGGAGGACCACCTCACTGTCCACCCCAGCGGTCAGGAAGATGGCGGTCACCCACTGGCTCCAGCAACATCTCCCGGCTTGGTCCCTACCCTTTCCACGGTGTCACCCCCTCCCACATATCTCAAATCCACAGCTCCCAGCAGCTACAGGCACCCTTCCCAACCTCCAGCGGGCCCCTCAGACATCAGGGCAGGAATGTTGGAGGTGTGGGCAGCCGGGGCACTGCTGGGTGGAGGGTTCACTCATGGATGTAGGCCAGGTGATCCGGGTTACCGGCCCTCCAACACCCTCCCCCAGTCCAGGGGCAACGTACCGCGTTCCGTTAAGGACCCAGGGGGTGTACATCAGGATTCTGGCTATAGAGTGAGCCGTGACACTCAGACAGGACAGGAAAACACACAGTTGTCGGTGCCGAAAAGCTGCCGGAAAATAATTTTCCAGGCAACTCACTATAACCCTATGGCTGGCCACATGGGATACGACAAAACACTGCACCGGATAATGACCCCATTTTATTGGCCGGGTACCAGTGGGTGTGCGCCATTGGTGTGCGTCCTGCCCAGAGTGTCAACTGGTAAACCAGCCAGCCACTCCGAGGGCGCCTTTGCATCCTCTGCCTTTAATAGAGGTCCCATTTGAACGAATTGGCATGGACCTCATCGGGCCATTTCACCGGAGTTTACACGGCTATCACTTTGTGTTAGTTCTGGTGAATTGCGTAACACAATATCCCGAGGCAGTGCCGTTGCGCAGCATTTTATTCAAAGAATGTCGCGCAGGCTCTGTTTCAGGTCATCTCCGGAGTTGGAATCCCAAAATAGATTCTGACCGACCAGGGCACCTCGTTCATGTCACGGACACTGAGAGAATTGTACGCGTAACACCCGTCCCATGTAGCTATATAGTATTATGTGAATCTGCTAGGTGTAGTAGTACTATGGGCGGGGCCCTGGGTACAGTTTTAAACGTAATGGCGCGATTACCTGTTCTTATACACCAATAAGATTAGTCTTACAACTGTTGTTCCCTTATTATGAAAACTAAAATAACTGGCGGTGCCTCCAATAGAATTAAGGAAGTAAAATAAAAGGTCTATGCCTCTTATTAAGTCCTTTTATCTTGTGTTTTAATTGTATGTTACCCATTTTAACCAGCTCTTACCAGAACATGAATGTGCTGAACTTTGACACACCAAACATACTTCAAAAGCATTTAAAAAAAAAACTGTTTGGCATTTATTACAAGTGATCATCAATATACTGTGCACCCCGACTCACACACACACACACACACACACACACACACACACACACACACACACACACACACACACACACTCAAAACAAACAAAACCCTCGTTGCAGGGCTGAGTCGTGGCTTGGGAGCGTAGAGGCCAAAAACTGTGATGGCCGTTTCACCTGTTCACACAAGCAATAAATAAAAAGGCACATGTAAGGTAGTCAGTACTGTGCGATTCTGTGCTAGGCTATGTTTACAATACAATATATGTATTCCATATTATATTTATTATATGCAATCTCGTATTAATCAACTATTAATCCTCAGGCTATGCAACAGGCTGTTTCTGCTGAGGCCAGCGATCCTGTTGGGGTCAGCATGGGGTCAGCATGCTGACGTGCATAATAACAAGGCCACAGGCCGTTACCGGGCGGTAACGGTTGATGGCATGACCACTAGTTTGATCTTGTGTCTTTCTTATCTCTTCCAAGTCATAAAACAGGAATAAGTTACTGACCTGAACAAACAGGTCCCCACAAGGCAACACCCCCACCTCGACCAATCAACAAAGGACACATCACCATACATGATGTTTTGGTGTCTGGACTATAAGAAAACGGTCAGGGAGAGTCAGGAGGTCAGACTTCAGACTTCGTGAACTGACACATACTCTGTTGTGGTCAGAGAAACATCGTCTGGACCCAGAGCTCTGTAAACTGGTGGTTCTGTTAAATAAATATCTTGAAGCCTGACATCTTCTCCTGTTGCCTCATTAAAGAACACCAGGACTGGAGGCTGACACATGTTGGCTTTGTACTAGCAGGAGCCCGAGTCCAACAGTACTCACAAATCCAAGGAATATTCAGAGGGGGAGATGAGGGAAGCTGGTAATGATGAGGGTAATGGACGGCAGAAACAGCAGCACACACGGGAAACAGTTCTCCATAGTGGTCCAAAGGAGCTTCCCCAATTCTCTCTTACAGTCACATATGTTTGTCCCCTGAATCAGATAAATCAGCTGAGCAACGAGTCCATACACTACTTCATGGTGATCTAGCAATAGCTTGTCTTAACAACTGGTTTCAAAAGCACAGCTAACAGTATGAAAGCAAAGCTAACGGATATTATCCTTATGCTAACGGCTACTCGCGATTAGCATCACAACTTGTTTTACTTTTAGTTACAACATTTAGTCACAGTACAGAAACCGATACACAAACTCATTTACCTCTTGTAGATCACAACAGTCCAAACCAGAGGATAACTGGTCGTCAGCCATTACGTTATGAACATTATTGCTCTCTTCCACCAGTCACTGTTCACTGGCCAGAAGGCCAAGCCCCGCCCCTCTACCTGAGGATGGGGTTGGATTGGCTGTTAGTTTCAGAACAAGCCAATTAAACAAACACAAAACAAAGATTGACATATTTTACTGCTACCAAGTTAGACTGTT